>NC_091950.1:86182417-86504917 GCF_031021105.1 Erythrolamprus reginae
CACTCGTCATCTTCAGGCTGGTGTTTCTGTCCTTGTTCTCAGGTGAACACTGCGAGACCTGAGCTGCATTCCTTCTATAAATACTGGTGGCTGGGTGTGGTTTGATGGCTCAGCAATTGCCTGCTGTGTAGAAACTTCCTGGTGAGTCAGTGGGGTAACAATTGGGGTCGTTGATGTAGCTGAGGTATGCTACTCAGGATATCACGCCTAATCTACAACCATTAACTAATCACCATACCTCAGCTACATCAACGACCCCAATTGTTACCCCACTGACTCACCAGGAAGTTTCTACACAGCAGGCAATTGCTGAGCCATCAAACCACACCCAGCCACCAGTATTTATAGAAGGAAGGCAGCTCAGGTCTCGCAGTGTTCGCCTGAGAACAAGGACAGAAACACCAGCCTGAAGATGACGAGTGAGACCTCGTCGAAACGTCGCCAGAAATTTCCAAATCCTACACGGGAAGAAACCCGAATATACCAAGACCGTCATATATATATATATACCCACTAAAACTCTCATTGTGTACTGGACAAAATAAATAAATAAGTAAAAATAAAATTAATAATATAATTTTATATTTATTGTTAGCTATCAAGATTACTTAGCATGGAAAGGCTAGGTGAGCAATAGAAATGAATGGTTGTTGTTTCACACCTAATCTGAGGTTCAAAAAGACACATATTTGGGTGGTGGGGAACTGTTTTCTGACACAATTTTCACCTCAATGTGGCTCAGAGCTTCCATCAAGTCCTGCAGGCACTTGCAAATTGCTTCAGCATCTTGCAACTGTTCACCTTTATAGTTCATCATCTCCAGCAACTCTTGCCAGTCGTTGCTAAAGCAGGAAAAAGTCAGAGATATGAGGCAGCACCCAGAAGCAAGTCAGAAGTGGACAGGCAAGAAAGCATGTGTCAGTCAGTGATGAGCTACCTATCAATCACCTGCACCAATTTCTGATGTATTTGTCTGGAAATGAAAATTAAAAAATACACAATGGTGTCATATTATAAATCTATCTGCCTTCCATTTGCAAGAAATCTATCGGATTTTCTTGAGCTAAGATTTAAAAGAAATATGTGCATGTGTACAATTTTGTTGTACTGAATTAATTAACAAAAGTATATATACAAGACTCCATACAAGACTGGAGATGATGATGATGATGGAAGAAAAAATTGTGTCATACAGATAAAATTATATAAACCAACCAATAATACCATACTTTAACCTAATAAAAATATATAATCATATAAAAAGTAATCAAAATACATATATATGTCTGTCCGTCTGTTCATCTGTTCATCTGTCCGTCTATCTATCTATCTATCTATCTATCTATCTATCTATCTATCTATCTATCTATCCATCCCTCCATCCATCTATCATTTATCCATCTATCCATCCATCCATCCATCCATCCATCCATCCATCCATCCATCCATCCATCCATCCATCCATCCATCTATCTATCTATCTATCTATCTATCTATCTATACATACATACAAACACGCCTGCACCCACCCACCCACACCATGTTTCCCTGAAAATAAGACCCTGTCTTATATTTTTTTGAATCTGAAAAAAGTAATTGGGCTTATTATCAGAAGATGTCTTATTTTGGGGAAAACAGTGTGTGTGTGAGTATGTGTGTGTGTGTGTGTGTGTAGTTTTCTCACTTTCCTATTGGTTGAGAACAAGTAATGAATTTAAATAATAAAATAACAAACAAAAAAACCTTCTTCCAGCATGTTGAAAACAATAAAAAGTACAGGAAACAATTGGTCCATTGCTGGGAGAAAGTGGTAAGAAAGTGACAAGCAACAAGGAGAAAGCAGTACTACTCATTTTTTGCATCTGTCTTTACACAAAGGGAAAAAACAGTCCAAGCTTTCAAAACAGCACCACAAAAAAACATATTAAAAAAGGGAATAAAATTGTAAGTGAGCACCTGTCCCCCCCCCCCAGATGAGTTCAAATCTCCAGGACCAGATGGATTACATCCCAAGGTTCTGAAGGAACTGGCAGGTGAGACCTCAGAACCTGGAGTACTGGGGAACTTCCAGAGGACTGGAAAACAGCTGATATACTGTAGTTCCCATCTTCAAAAAAGGAAAAAAATAGATCCAGGAAACTACAGATGTATCAGAGAAGAGGGAGTGAACCTATTCTCCAAAACACCTGAGTGTAGGATAAGAAGCAATGGGTGGAAACTAATCAAGGAGGGAAGCAACTTAGAATGAAGGAGAAATTTCCTAACAAAACAATTAATCAGTAGAACAACTTGTCTCCAGATGTTGTGAATGCTCCAACATGTGAAGTTTTAAAGAAGATGTTGGATAACCATAATAGGTCAGTAAGGAGCGTGCATAAGTGCAGCAGCGTGCTTTCCGTTCTCTGTCCTAATGTTTCTCTCTTACTAATATCATGTATATAAACATTGTTATATCTACCACATGTTTTTGCTGAATTTTTAAAATTAAGGAATTTTTAAAATTATTGTTATATTTTTGTATACAACCAATACATACGTGACAAAACAAACAAACAAACAAATAAACCATCTGTCTGAAATAGTGTAAGGTTTCCTGCTTAAGCAGGGGGGTTGGACTAGAAGATCTTCAAGGTTCCTTCCAACTTAGTTATATTCTAAATATTGGCACATCAATCTATTGTTGCAAATCAATTCTAAATTTCTCCTTCCACTTCTGCAACATTCTGAATACTTTAAGAAAGCGCTTAAATCTTCCAGCAAAGTAGACATGCCACCCAAACGTTCTTCTTCGTTTTTTCCATATGGCTCTTTTACAGCTTCCTGACCCTTGTCTTGTGAAAGAAAAAGTCAGACTGAAAAAATAATGGAAAAAGACAAGAATGATTTCTTACCTCAACTGTTTCTGCTTCTTCCGAATCTCCCTGGATTCAACATGGCCACGATCCAACATTTTCTGCCCTAACTGATGACATGCAGCCACTCTCTGGGCAGCAATTTCTATCTGAAGCTGAGATTTTTCATATTTGACACAAAGAAGCTTTTGAAGAAAAAAAATAGAAGGAAAAATTGAAATGATGAATACTTTTGAATAACTTTTCCAACTTAGCCCATCTTATTTTTTCCTGTGTGATCCCTGTATGAATTTATTTCAAAGTACAGTGTCTACCAAAAGTCAAATTCCAGACATCTTTGTTCCATATTTTTTTCTAGAAGGATAATCCTAAATAAATTTGAAAAGTTTTACCATTTTTCCTGCAGTTTTATGTCTGCTCAAACAATAATAAATATTACACAGGGGGTCCACATGCCATTGACTTTATTTCATAACAGCTAAAATTCTGCTCAACTTCTATAGAGGACCTCTTATCTTCACCTGAGTCAAAATTTCAAAGTCTCCAATAGAAATCAAATAAGGTGAGATGATTGATTAAACATTTGTCTACGGAGAGGAGCAGCATACAAATCCAATAAATAATAATAATAATAATAATAATAATAATAATAAATAATTTATTAGATTGATGTGCTTGTTTTATATGCCATTTTAGGACATTAGAATATTTTTTTGCATTGGTTTTGAATTCTACCAACTGACTTTAATAATCTAGTAGTACAATAGTTTTGTTTGAGCAGTGGTTTGGTCTCAATCACTTGATAATCTTCCAGTTCTGTTAATTACTAATTATAAATGAAATCAAATCATACAAAATCTATTTCTAAAAAATAATCTCAAGTATAGGTTTGACTCGAGGTTCGACTACTGCAACGCTCTCTACATGGGGCTACCTTTGAAGAGTGTTCGGAAACTTCAGATCGTGCAGAATGCAGCTGCGAGAGCAATCATGGGCTTTCCCAGATATGCCCATGTCACATCAACACTCCGCAGTCTGCATTGGTTGCCGATCAGTTTCTGGTCACAATTCAAAGTGTTGTTATGACCTATAAAGCCCTTCATGGCACCGGACCAGAATATCTCCGGGACCGCCTTGTGTTGCACGAATCCCAGCGCCTGATTATGTCCCACAGAGTTGGCTTCTCTGGGTCCCATCGACAAAACAATGTCGTCTGGTGGGACCCAGGGGAAGAGCCTTCCCTGTGGCAGCCCCGACCCTCTGGAATCAACTCCCCCCAGAGATCAGGACTGCCCCTATCATCCTTGCCTTTCGCAAACTCCTAAAGACCCATCTCTGTCGTCAGGCATGAGGAAATTGATTTCCCCCTGGCCGTTCCATTTTAT
Source organism: Erythrolamprus reginae (assembly GCF_031021105.1). Taxonomy (NCBI): domain Eukaryota; kingdom Metazoa; phylum Chordata; class Lepidosauria; order Squamata; family Dipsadidae; genus Erythrolamprus; species Erythrolamprus reginae. The sequence goes on from NC_091950.1 coordinate 86,186,655, forward strand.
GTATGGTTTGTTTGGGACGTATGACTGTTTTTATATTAAGGGTTTTAACCATTTTAATAATTGGATTTGTACTGTGCTTTGCTGTTGTGAGCCGCTCCAAGTCTTCAGAAAGGGGCGGCATACAAATCTAATAAATAATAATAATAATAATAATAATAATAATCATCATCATCATCATCATCATCATCATCATCATCATCTCCCTCTCTTCCTCCTTTTCTTCCCTCCCCCATTGAGCTCTGTTTTCGCTGGCAGAGGCATTGCAGGCCATTCCTTTGCTGTTTCCAGAGTGGACCCGAGGGCCAGATCTAAGCACCTGGATTTGGCCTGCATGCCTCAAGTTTGACACCCCTGGTCTAATTAAAGAGTGTTCAGTTATTACTCCAATTGATGATCATATCTATGTTTATTTCGAATAACATTATTGTTTTGATTTATGTGTGTGCATTCTCCTTGATCAGAAAAATAATATTGTCATCATTATTTATTTATTTGTTTGTTTGTTTGCTTGCTTGCTTGCTTGCTTGCTTGCTTGCTTGCTTGCTTGCTTGCTTGCTTATTCATTCATTCATTCATTCATTCATTTATTGGATTTGTATGACGCCCCTCTCCGTAGATTCGGGGAGGCTAACAACAGTAATTATCCTGTTGACGTCCTACTAATTATTTGGAACAACGAGTAATCATGAATATAATTACCCTTTATTTGAGTGAAGGAAAAATCTTTGTCCAAACGTCTTGTGTGAACGTTTTCATCAAATTTCAACGCACATGAGCATTGACATTTCATAAATATTTCTTGTCTGCAAAACTATTATTAATCAATGCATTAAAATGCCTAAAAAGATGAGTCAAATTTTGGTGACTTCATAGATACATTTACATGGTATCCTTGACAGGAATACAGAAATATACTTCTGCCTTCTTCTTCAACTTCTCAATCTAGCCTATAGTCCTGATTTTTCCAGTATACGTATTAGCTAGACTCAGCTTATTTTCTTAGCCCAGACAACATTGGCCAGAGGTTGTTCTTCTCAGTTGCAAATAATCACTTTAATTCGCAGCTCAATAGATTATTCCATCCCAAAAGAATATGTTCTTTTGTTCTGTATATTTTATATGTATAAAGCCACTCTTGCAAAAATCTTTCTGAACAGTCATATTTTATACCATTGCAACATATTCTGGAAATCTCTTGAACCATTAGCATTATAACTTACAAGAACATGATCATAATCAGTTCCATAGTCTTCAGAACTAGCCACCTGCTTTTGCTCATTGATCCACCCATCAAGATCTTCATAATCTCTCAGGAAGTCATGTAGTTCAAGTGTCTCCTCCAACTTATTACCTCTAAATTGAAATTAAAAATAGACAGAACAAATGCAACAGAAAACTAAGGAATTTTGGTACACCACTTTGTAAAAATTACAAATTCAATAACATTTTGAAGCTTAAGGCTAATGATTATAACTGATAGGATATGTATAGAGGCAGTAATGGGCAGCCAAAATTTTTATAGCCACACTGTGGGTGTGGCTTATTTTGTGGGTGTGGCTTAATGGTCATGTGACTGGGTACGGTGAGAATTTGCTTCACGTTTCCCGAGTTCTCCTTCCTGGGTCACACCCCCCCCCGCCTCAAGCTAAGTAGCTAGGTGAATGGGTGCTGCCAGAAGCATAAATGCTGCCAGCACTGCTTCCACCCACGCCTTCTGCTTGCAGCTCAGGTGGGAGGTGGCCATGAGCCTGGAGGGGAGCCAGGCAGGAGAGAGGGAAGCTCGTCCGAGGCCAGGAATGAGGAAAGAGGAAAAAAGCAAGGAGCGCAGATGCAGCAGCTGAGAGCTGTGGCCAGGAATCCAGGAAGTGACAGCCGCCTATCAGCTGGAGCTGCGCATGCATCTTCATTTCCGCCAGTGGAACTATGTTCCACCCCATCCTGCCTGCTGCCCACCCCTGTATAGAGGACTCTTAGGAATGCATTAGGCTAAGGATGTCTACATTAGTGCACTTTGCTTTCTTTATCTTTCCTCCTTAAAAATAGCCAGATATCTTCCATTAAAGGGAAAAAAGATAGGAAGAATGCTATAAAAATATGAGTGGATTTTACATGGGTTACACTTTTATTTATTTTATCAAGCTATAATGCTGCCCTTCTTGTAGATGTGACTATGAATGGATTGCAACACCAATAAAAGCAATCTCAGCAACCCCTACCCCCCATGGTTTCATTAAATACAAGTAAAGAGGAAGAATTTACATTTCATAAATATTTTTTGTCTGCAAAAGCTCCCTAAAACAATTATTAATCAATACGCTAACATGTCTAAAATGATGAGTCAAAACAGCTACAACAGGAAGTTTCTCAGGATATGGATGGATGGCACATATGTGAAATCAGCTGTGACATAATCCCTTGTTTAAGTACACTTTCTTGCTTCCCTGATTTCTTATGAACTGCTAATAATGACAATAATTAAGTATTGTACATCATGATTCTTGACAAATGTATCTTTTTCTCTTGTGTACACTGAGAGCACATGTACCAAAGACAAATTCCTTAGGTATCCAATCACACTTGGCCAATAAAGAATTCAGTTCAGTTCTGTTCTGTTCTGTTCTATTCTATTCTATTCTATTCTATTCTATTCTATTCTATTCTACTCTACTCTACTCTACTCTACTCTACTCTACTCTACTCCACTCCACTCCATTCCATTCCTATTTGTTTTAGCAAAGATCATTTCCATGAAGAGGATAAATACTTGCATTTTGATCTATATCAGTGCTGGCAAACCTTTTCGGCACTGACTGCCAAAGGAGCACACGTGGGGTGGGTGGGGGAGCATTGGAAACCAGAAGACCAGCTGCCCAGCGTGTTTGTGCATGCTGGAACCTGGAAGAGCAACTGGCGATGGCTGCTGTGCCCAGAATGATGGCTCTGCGTGCCATTTCCAGCATATGTGCCATAGGTTCCCCATCACGGTTCTATGTGAAACAGAACATATGATGATGCAGGAACCAACCCATGCCACAACTTTCCTTCATAACAACATAGACAAGATGCATTTTTTGCCTCTACAGACATGATGTACCCGTGTTTCCCCGAAAGTAAGACAGTGTCTTACTTTCTTTTTACCCCCAAAAGCCCCACTACGTCTTACTTTTGGGGCATGTCTTACATTGGAAAAAAATTGAAAGGGTCGCGTTCCCGAAGGCATCTCCCCAGAGTCCAGAAGGGCAGCCGCGGGACAGGAGCCTCGTGAGCCCTTTTCCAAGTTCAACCTCAGGGCTCCAAGCGGCGTGCACGCGTGGAGCAACAGACGCGTGTCGGGGAAGCGTGTGTCTGGAGGGGAGGAGCCGCTCTGCGCAGTTGGGCAGCCCCACCTGCCTGCTGGAAAGGAGGCGGGCGAAGGAGGGCGCAGCTCCGGCCGCTCGCCTCGGAGCTAGTCGGCCTCGCTGGCCGCTTGCAGCTGAGCCTCGGCAGGACTCGGTTGCTGGGACGAGCGCCTTTGCTGCAAGCCGCCGCCCGCTCGGCTCGCTTCGGACCAGTGCCATCCTTCGCTTTGCCAAGCCGGGGAAGAGGCGGTGGCGCCGCGGCGAGGCGAAGGGCGCGCGGGGAGCTTGGAAGCGACGTCATCGGGCTCCCCCCCCCGGCAATACCCCCGTGTTTCCCCAAAAGTAAGACATATGTCTTACTTTCGGGGTACGGCTTATATTAGCCGACCCCCCTGAAACCCCCGATACGTCTTACAATCGGGGGTGTCTTACTATCGGGGAAACAGGGTATGATTATACCCTACTAAATTGTTAGAATTGATCTCTCTAGCGAGGCAATTGAAATTCACTTCCTGATGAAAAGAAAAGGGGGGAAAAGGGGGGGGAGAGAAAGCTAAGAAGAAAAGCCCTCAAGATCATATGCTGCAACGTCCTGCCTGTCGACAACTACTTCAGCTTCAACCATAACAACACAAGAGTACACAACAGATTTAAACTTAATATTAACCGCTCTAAACTTGACTGTAAAAAACATGACTTCAGTAACCGAGTTGTCGAAGCGTGGAACTCATTACCAGACTCCATAGTGTCATCCCCAAACCCCAACACTTTACCCTTATCCACGGTTGACCTATCCAGATTCCTAAGAGGTCAGTAAGGGGTGAGTACAAGTGCACTAGAGTGCCTTCCGTCCCCTGTCCTATTGCTCTCCTATATCTCCTATACCTTTCTTCTATTCCTATATCTCTTCTTCTATTCTTTCATTGATATGTTTTATTTCTATATCTTCTCTTCTATTCTTTCTTAGATATATTTTACTATGAGTATGTCCTCTATAACCTTCATCATGTATTTTACTATGTGTATACCCACTAAAACCCTCATTGTGTATTGGACAAAATCAATCAATCAATCAATAAAATAAAAATATATAATTGGATCACACAGGTTTTTTTCCTCCCCTACCTTTCTTTGGCCAATGTTTGTAGTTCTTGAAGCTTTGTGTGGACCTGTCTTTGAGGCATATCAACTTCATCGTAATAGATGGAATCTGAACGTGGTAGAGTTTGGGCAGTTTCCTCTAGTTCCATGACTAAGTTCTGATAAATGCCAATTTCATGCTCTAGAGCCTGACCCAAAATAAGTACCAGTTAAAGAGAAAACGTAGAACATTCAACACTGACAAAAAGTAGCCCAATTTTACTTAATGTGCAAAAGTGATTCAGGAAACTCCAAATTAGCAAACAATATCAGATTTAATTGAAGCCATATTCAATACATATAAAAGAAGCTAGAAGGCGTTTACATGAATCTTCGAAATGCAAATTTTGTTAGAAGCCATTGTAATAACAGATTTAGTACATAAATAATGTACTGACATGAAATTACTAATTAGAAACATAAACTATATGGAAGTAGAAGCATAGGATTGTTTACATAGGATTTCCTAAGAAATGAGCATGTTTATGGTAACTCTGCATATGGTTAAGGCAAAAAAGTCATTTTTCAAAATCAACCAATTGCTGATTGACAATGGTTATTTGATCCTAATAAGATACATATGAAGATGATTTCTCTAAGCAACTTGATAAAAGTTCTTGCAAAATTTATCATCTGTGAAAAAATACTTTGATCATAGTCTCAATGAAGCGACTTTATTAAGCACTCTTTAGTTGTTTGTTTGCAGTTGTTTGGGTAGTCAGCAATATTTTTCTACAGTGAGACCGAAATACCATACTAGGTTTATTTCAGCACTGGACAGAAGTATAAATAATAGGTTGGGATAAACTTAAGAGGGCAAAAACTTGCCTGGAGCATGGTAGAGTATATGTGTAAATTATTCGATTAGTGTTATTACTGCCTACTTCCTCTTTCATTTGACATTTGCTACTATTCATAGCAATTAACATAGATGATATGAAAAACTAGATAGACCCATAAAGTTGAAATACACTTGAATATAATGAAATATATTATTTTTTTTAACTTTGAACAAGGTGTTGGGCAGTACATGGTGGAAAATATGTAAGGCTGAATTGTTGAGTTCTTGGCGTTCTCTAAGCTTGCTTCTTTTCTTGCAGAAGTTTCCGTAGCAAGTTATATAACATCATTAGTGCATGGAGGAATATAATTTTCTGACTATATATAGTATGGCAATTTCTCCTACCAACCTTGATTGGGTATTATTAAATGCTTTGGGGAGGGGCATTGTTTCTTCTTTGCTTGTTCTTGTTTACCTGGTGCTCGTTCTTAATTATGTAATATTGGTTAATAGGTATATGAATGTTTGACCTTCAATTGCTCCCTTTCTTGAATGGTTTATAGACCTATCTTATCTTAATGCAGTGTATCTGTTAATAGATGATTCATCAGAGTGCTATTCTCCCAGGAATTTTCTTTCACTTTTGGATTTACATTGTTTTTCTAGATCCCATGCATTTGTGATATTTCTTAATTTGGAAATGAAACATCTGCAGGAACAGAAACAGGCTCAGAGACCACCAGGAGCCTAATATGTACTGATAATGTTGACTGGTTTATCAATAGGAATTTTACAGGGCCCTTAAATAAAGAGTGGTGGTAGACCAGTTGTCATTCTAAAAAGTAGTTCATGTACAGTTAATATTACTATCTGAACACATACAGTAGTTCATAGTTCAAGAACCGTTGTGGCACAGTAGTTAAAATGAGTATTGAAGGCTACTTCTGCTGACTGCTATCTACCTGCAATTTGGCAGTTCAAATCTCACCAGGTTCAAGGTTGATTCAGCCTTCCATCCTTCTGAGGTGGGTAAAATGAGGACCCAGATTGTTGAGAATAAGATGCTGAAGTAGGTAAAATGATGACCCAAATTGTTTTCAGCCCTCTCAGTAAACCACTTAGACAGGGCTGTAAAGCACTGTGAAGCGGTATATAAGTCTAAGTGCTATTGCTATTGCTATTGACAATATGAATTTGTCATACCAATTAAGAATCAATTTTTGAAATTTAGCCTCTACATTGTATAGGTATGCTTAAGGCTGGGGATACAACTATTCAAGAAACATAGAAACATAGAAGTCTGACGGCAGAAAAAGACCTCCTGGTCCATCTAGTCTGCCCTTATACTATTTTCTGTATTTTATCTTAGGATGGATATATGTTTATCCCAGGCATGTTTAAATTCAGTTACTGTGGATTTATCTACCACGTCTGCTGGAAGTTTGTTCCAAGGATCTACTACTCTTTCAGTAAAATAATATTTTCTCATGTTGCTTTTGGTCTTTCCCCCCAACTAACTTCAGATTGTGTCCCCTTGTTCTTGTGTTTACTTTCCTATTAAAAACACTTCCCTCCTGGACCTTATTTAACCCTTTAATATATTTAAATGACCTTCTTCAACATCTCAATAATCCTATATAGTTTGTGGTCTGTATTTATAAGTTACCTTATGTTTTGCTATATGGTTACGCGTTGCGGCTTCATCATTACCGCAATCTTTGTTGGTGACCAGTGGAAGCTTCTCTGCCACCCAATTCTCAAGGTCCCAAGTATCCATTAAGAACTTTTAAAAAATTAAAAGCACACATGCAATATTAAGTAAATATAAGAGGCATTAACTTTCACAGATTAGTTCTATAAAACAGTATTTTTTAATTCTTAATATTAAATGAAAAGACAACTAAAAGGACCACATATATTAATTACATACAAGGTCAGAGATAAAACAGTGCAAAGCACAGTAGACAATGCCAAGGAACTTACACTGTAAATCTGAAACTACGGTGATGAGACATTCTCAAAAGAACAAATGAGCAATGTTAAATAGGGTTCAGGAGGGAAGTGTTTTTAACAGGAAAGTGAACACAAGAACAAGGGGACACAATCAGAAGTTAATTGGGGGAAAGATCAAAGGCAACATGAGAAAATATTATTTTACTGAAAGAGTAGTAGATCCTTGGAACAAACTTCCAGCAGACGTGGTTGGTAAATCCACAGTAACCGAATTTAAACATGCCTGGGATAAACATATATCCATTGTAAGATAAAATACAGGAAATAGTAAAAGGGCAGACTAGATGGACCATGAGGTCTTTTTCTGCCGTCAGTCTTCTATGTTTCTATGTTTCTATGTCAGAAAGGATACTTTTTCAAAAGGCAAAAAGCAAGATATATATAATTTGGCTAGCCTTTGTAAGGGATGAAGCAGGAAGAAGTCAACTCAGTCAAAACAGAATTGTCATATAAAGACATCCCTTATTTTGAAGGAATCAAGTCTGTTGATTCAAAGGATTTGAATCCTTTGGAGGGAAAGGATTTAAACTAGGGGACTGATGTATATACAGTGTTCCCTCGATTTTCGCGGGTTCGAACTTTGCGAATAGCCGATACCACAGTTTTTAAAAAAATATTAATAAAAAAATTGTGGGTTTTTTCCTATACCATGGTTTTCCCCGCCCACTGACATCATACGTCATTGCCAAACTAATAATTTTTGCAAATAAATAACAAAAAAAATTAATTATTGTTAATAAATAATTATGTTTATAAATATCAGAATCACTAAGTGTCTTATTTAATGTTGAGTACCAGTAATAATGGTGAGTAAATGGTTGTTAAGAGAATGGGGAATGGTAATTTAGGGGTTTAAAGTGTTAAGGGATGGCTTGTGATACTGTCCATAGCCAAAAATGGTGTATTTACTTCTGGATCTCTACTTTGCGGAAATTCGACTTTCGCGGGCGGTCTCAGAACACATCCCCCATGAAAATCGAGGAAACACTGTATAGGGTCTGGTTCCCATATTCTGAAGTAGTCAGGCTTCCTATCTATGCTTTATCATAGGTATCATCATCAATATCACTATTCTCAATTTTAGCCACTTTAAGATGAGTGGACTTCTACTCCCATAATTCCTTGCTGCCTATAGCAGTGTTTCCCAACCTTGGGAACTTGAATATATTTGGACTTCAACTCCCAGAATCCCCCAGCCAGCAAACGCTGGCTGGGGAATTCTGGGAGTTGAAGTCCAAATATCTTCAAGTTGCCAAGGTTGGGAAACACTGGCCTAGAGAATTCTGGGACTGAAAGTCTGCTCACCTTAAAATTGTCAAAGTTGAGATACACTGCTTTATATCTCTTCTTCATTGTCATACACATTGCATATTCTTGAAAAATAAATAAGAGAAATAAAAAAATGCAATATGAACTACTAAATAGGAAGTGCATGCGAATTTACTTGCAAAGTAATGACTATATTGCAGCAGAGAATTGCATAGGGTAAACAAGCCAACGAATAAAAAATCTGGGAATTCTCACCAAAAGGAAAATGGACTCTTTAATCATTGCAGAATTCCATATTGCAATTTGCAATATTGCAGATTGAATGTTTTCAATCTATGTTGAGCGATAGCAGAGCTGCTGGTAAATTAGTCCAGCTGGCCCAACCCATAATAAGAGACAGGCGGTTCCAAGACTAACACCAAACTGCATGGAGCTCTTCTGTGTTAATAGTAATAACATAACAACAAATAGGCAGTTCATAAGATGTGTTCACACACCTGCAATGCATGATGTAAAAGGGAGTGTTGTCAAAATATAGGGATATTTATTTATAACATTTATTTGCTGCCCGTCTCATATTCAAAGGCTTTGGGTAGCTTACAATATTTTTTTAAAAAATATACCTTATAATAAACAACCGACTGCTGCAGTTGCTTAATTTTTTTATCACACGCTTCTTCCAGCTCTGCCCAGTTTTTGCTCAGTTCCTGGCACATTTCTTTGATTCTCTGAGAAGACATGCATACATCTTTTGCCATAGCGTTCCCTTTTTCTAGAACCCTGGAGATTTGCTGCTTATGGGCTTTCACTTCAACTTGTAATTCCTAAAAGACAAACAGGCAGAAATGTGATGGAAAGGCGAGAGACAAAATAAATAGTTGAAGGAAGCGATCCAAGAGAAAATTGAAATCTATGTGCTATTTTTCAAAGCCTAAAATTCTCTGAGTTATTTTTTTTACTCAAATCTAAAAAAAAAAAGTGCCTTCCCCTAGTGTTTGTTCTAATATCCAGAGATATATCTGAACCAGAAGACAAAAACATTTATTCTTTTGAATGAAACTCTTATTTATATATGTTGAGTTTCATTTTGTATGAAACTCTTATTTATATGAAACTCTTATTTTCATTCTGAAGGGAAAGTTTACTAAATGCATCTATTGTCTCTAAAAAACCCTAGACACACATACAGCCTGGGAGAAACCCCGCTTCGCAGTATTGACTGTGAAAGAGATCTTGGAGTCTTGGTGGATAATCAACTAAACATGAGCCAGCAATGTGCAGCAGCGGCCAAAAAAGCCAACACTATCCTAAGCTGCATCAACAGGGGGATACACTCCAAGATCAGGGAAGTATTAATACCACTCTACTACACCCTGGTCATACCACATCTGGAGTACTGCATCCAGTTCTGGTCACCACACCTCAAAAGAGACATTGAAACTCTGGAGAAGGTGCAGAAAAGAGCAACCAAAATGATTAGGGGACTTGAAACCAAGACTTATGAAGAGAGATTGCGGGAACTGGGCATGGATAGCCTAGAGAAAAGGAGGGCCAGAGGGGACATGATAGCTGTATATAGGTATATGAGGGGTTGCCACAGAGAGGACGGGGCCACTCTATTCTCCAGAGCACCAGAGGGCCGGACGAGGAACAACGGCTGGAAGCTGACCAAGGAGAGATTCAACCTAGAAGTAAGGAAGAACTTCCTGACGGTCAGAGCGATCAACCAGTGGAACAACATGCCAGCAGAGGTTGTGAACTCCCCAACTCTGGACACTTTCAAGAGGAGATTGGACTGCCATTTGGCTGGGGTACTTTAGGATTCCTGCTCAGGCAGGGGGTTGGACCTGATGACCTGCATGGTCCCTTTCAACTCTAACAATAAATAAAAAAAAAAATACATTTCTTTGATGGCAATTGCAGCAACAACTGTATTGATTACCTGGCCGTCATTGTTCTGCCAAACATTTCTTCCTTCTTAATTACAGGTATACAATTTTCATGATTTAAACTTAATGCATGATAGTGATAATATTTTGAAGCAGCAACATTTTTTAAAAATCCAGTTTGTTATATTGGTTAAAGTCAGCGAAGGGCTACAAAAATTTTACTACCACACTGTGGACGTGGCTTATTGTGTGGGTGTGGCTTGCTGACCACGTGACCAGGTGGGAGTGGCTTGATGATCATGTGACTGTGGGTGGCTTAAAGATCTTGTGACTGGCTTAAAGGTGGCCAGCATGCCGTCACTCATGTCAAGGGTTTGGGTTAGGGTGCCTGGCCTATCCCCAACTCAAAGAGATACAATTTCCCTCTCTATTTACTATTACTGAGCATCCAAAATATACTATTTAATTCTATGTATATGTGCCACATGTGTAAACACATATTATGCATAGGCACACACAAATATACATTATCTACTATATAAACTGTATGTGTATGTACACATATTCACGCATGAACAGCTCTTCTAAAATTATACACATTCAACCTCATTTACTGTGATAGGAAAAACATACCCAGAGCCCAGAAGGGGGGGGGGAATCAAAATTTTGCTACCGGTACTGTGTACCTGACCGTACCTGTAGGAGTCCATCACTGGTTAAGGTGCTGCAAACTAGGGGACTGTGAGTTCTAGTCCTATCTTAAGCATGAGAGACAGCTGGGCAATCTTGGACTAGGCACTATCTCTCTAGTCAGTTCAGCTCACCTCACAGGGGTTGTTGTTGTGGTGTCAAGAAGAAGAGGTATTAAACAACTCAAGGTTGCTTTGAGTTATTTATTGAGCAATAAAGGCAAGACACCAATCAATCAATCAAACAAACAAACAAAGTTCATCAATAATTAAATGCCAAGCTCTTGTCTCACTTACACTAAGCTTCTCTATGTTTCTTGACCACCTTGCAGATTTCAATTAAAATCAAAATTATGAGGTGGCTGGATGGAGTCACTGAAGCAGTCGGCGTGAGGGATGGGACAGGAAGACCTGGAGGAAGGTTGTCCAAGGGGTCATGATGGGTTGGATGGGTTGGACAAGACTAACAATAACAAAGCAAAGCTACAAGCATCTTGAGAGAGTATACCATATTTTTAGAGTATAAAATGCACCTTTTTCCTCCCTTAAAGAGGCTGAAAATTTGGGTGCATCTTATACTCTGAATGTAACATTTTCAAAGCTTTATTTCCAGCCCTAACGAGGTGCTAATGATGTTCCTAGCTTGTATCGGCTTGCAAGCTCTTTCATTGTTACTCTCTCTGAAGAATGTTTTTCCATCACCAAGTCTTTGCAGGCTTTTTTTCATTGCTCTACTTACTCTGAAAAGTTTCTTCTCAGCCCTAACAAGATGCTAATGATGTTCCAGCTCTTACCGGTTTGCAGGCTATTTCATCGTTATTTTCTCCAAATAAGGTTTTTTTTAAGCCCTAACCAGGGAATAAAATAATGTGCTAAAGCTGATCAGACTAAGGAAGCTAGCCCGATGAATAACTTGTAGGCAGATTTTTTTTCCTTCTATTTTCCTCCACAAAAACTAAGGTGCATCTTATACTCCGAAAAATCATTTTATTTTTGGAATTGTACCTAATGTAGGACTGATATTTGAATAGGCCGAATCCTTGCTCCTGGTAAGTTTTCCATCTGACTGAAGAATGAGCTGCAAACCCAAATGTAAAAAGTGAAATGTTTTTGAAAGTCCATAGTTCGACTTTCAAAAGAACTATTTTAATCAAAGAGTTACCTTCTGCTTCAGTAGCAAGCTTTGAGCCCCATTTAAAGATTTTCCTTGGATCGTGGAATTGGCAATGGACATTCGCTCACTAATCCAATTCATTTCCATGTCATGGTAATGGTAGAATTGAAACAGTTCCACATTTGCCTCCAACAGATGCCTCCTCTCCTCAAGAGGTTTTTGGAGGGAATCAAATCTGAAATTAGATTTTTTTTTAAAAAAAAAGGCTGTTCACATTTGTATATTTAAAAAGAATCATTGGGTTCCTCATTAACTAAACATGTCTAATTGATTGACCCTATTAGTACCAATGCTATTACTATTACGAGTCTACGGAGAGGGGCGGCATACAAATCTAATAAATAATAATAATATTATTAGTAAAGTAATAGTGCTAGAAAAGAGGAAAAAAGCAATAGGGACATTTTCCACAACTAATTTACATTATCATTATCCAGTCTATGGAATGTGTGGCAATTTTAATTTGAGTGTATTGCTTTTGTGCAATTTTCTGATGCAGTGCTTTCCAGAAAAATAAAATAAAATTTTAAAAAACTTTTGAGGTGACTTCAAATAGCATTTTTTTGGTTATTTATTGATCTGCAAGAACAGAAAAATTCCATACAATCAGGTCACCTGATAATAGGTAATAGGCAATGGGGGATGTATATAGATAGTTAAAAAGGTATACACCAAGCGTGCTAAACCAAACTAACTTGATGTATCTATTTCATACTTTTTTCTTGCTTTAAATGAGTCAAGTCAAATTTGAAGGTTTTTACTGAAATTCAGCTGGGCAAGCTGAGAATTGTACAGCACCCAGAGTCACTGTGTACAGCACCCACAGTCTACCCACTGTGTATGTGGGTGCTGTACACAGTACACAGCCATATAAATCTGCTTAATAAATAAATGTTTACCACAAAAAAGGCTCTGAGGGGACTGCCTGATGACCAGTGGCCAGCAATTGTCCCTTTTCTATTAGCAAGTATTTAACTTTAACATTTAATTAATTAAATATACAATATTTAAAATATTTTATTGCTAACAACCCTCCCCCCACAACCCTGTGAGGCAGTTAAGGTGAAAATATGCCTTGTTATTTTTCCATAGAAGAAGGGAAGAATGACTTGTCTCATTGACTTTTCCGACAGCCAACCAGTCATTGTAAGCATACTAGTAGTTTTTTCTACTCCCTGCCTTGTACAATATTTTGGTCTAGTTTAGAAGTAGCCTTTGGATTTTGTGTTATGTATGGCCATATGTGATCATAATTTGCATACCCACCACTGATTGGCTGTTATAGCGGCAGGAGATTTAAGTGGCTGTCAGTGGCTGGCTGACTACAGAGAACTCTTTAAAAGTGGCTTTCCTGCACCCTATTATTATTATTATTTTATTATTATTTATTAGATTTGTATGCCGCCACTCTCTGAAGACTCGGGGCGGCTAACAACAATATAAAAAGACAATGTAAACAAATCTAATATTAAAAACAATCTAAAAAACCCCAATTTAAAAAACCACTCATACATACAAGCCTGTTCATATTCTGTTTTACTTTAACGATAGCTGAATCAAAGGTGTTGGACTGTTCCTACATCTCACTTCTTCATTTCCTGCACAATCTAACATTTTGGATCCCTAGAAGAAGAGTGTCTCACCTTTGCAGGTAACTCTGGGTCTCATCAAGAATCCTCTCTCTATTGAAGTGATGTGTAGCTACACTCTTGGCATGAGACACAATGGAATTCATTTTTTCAGCCAGTCCCTGCATTTCATTTTCTAGCTGTCTATGTTCCTTGAGTAAATTGCGACTGGAACGCAAATCATGACCCAATTCTGCATTTCGAAGCATCCTTTCTATTTTCTCTATCTTCTCGTCAGCATCCTAAGGAAGGAAATGTAGAATTCAGATACAAATACAGATGATGACCAAGCCCATTAAGCCCATTTCAGAAGACTTTCCAGGTCTTCCCAATTCAATGCTTCTGTCTTTTTGCATTTGGACAGAACACCAATATATTTGCTCTTGCTAAATTTTGTTGGGCAACATGCAGAATATGGCTGCAGGGAACCCAAGGGAAATTAAAAGTAGTGCTTCAATTCATGTAATTTCCTATTGCCTTCATATAATGTCTTAGGTATTTTAGTATTTGTAGAATATTTTAAATTTGACTGTAATATATCATTCATTCATGCATTGCTCCTGACCTCAAGAAGCTCCATCAGTTGTTCCTGTTGGCCAGCTTGCCTCAATTTATCTCCATGTTCTATCATCTTGCTGTAGAGTTTCTCCCACTTCTTCTTTATTTCTGACATTTTGTCCTGAATGGAATCTGCTGCATAGTGGTCATTTTGTATCAGCTGATTTCCAGTCTAGAGAAATGCAATACATTTAGTCAAAAACACTTCTCTTGATAACCCCCAAAAATTATAGTGGTTGTTTCTATCTGCCGATCTGTATTCAGAGAAAGTGTACCGCCTTCTACCGCATGAATTCCAACGGCCGATAAGGTCCCACAGAGTTGGCCTTCTCCGGGTCCCGTCGACCAAACAATGTCATTTGGCGGGCCCCAGGGGAAGAGCCTTCTCTGTGGCGGCCCCGGCCCTCTGGAACCAAGTCCCCCCAGAGATTAGAACGGCCCCCACCCTCCTTGTCTTTCGCAAACTACTTAAGACCCACCTTTGTCGCCAGACATGGGGGAGTTAAGTTACTCTTTCCCCCTAGGCCATTACAAGTTATGCATGGTATGTTTGTGTGTATGTTTGGTTTTTTATAATAAGGGGTTTTTAGTTGTTTTTGTTAATTGGATTGTTCATGTTGTTTTACCACTGTTGTTACAAATCCAATAAATAATAATAATAATAATAATAATAATAATAATAATGTATTATATAAACTTTCATAACTCATACCAATTGTTGAACATCAGTTATCAATAACAATAATATTACAACTATACATCTTGAGTGAAGACAAACTGTTATACTGACATGGATATGATTAATCTTGGTAATCTAGTGAATACATTTTCCAATTTACTAAAGTGAACTACTGTATGTGAAAGGCATGAAGAATAGAACAAATCAACTATCTATGGGATAATCTGCTGATGACTTATTTGAATGAAAGAGATCTTATCCTATAAGTAGATTTGATGAATGTGTGCAGAAAAAGTGAATGTAATATCAGAAGTTATAAAATTGGGTAACCTGGGTTGTTCTGAGTATAAAAAATTATACTTTTATAAAAGTATAAATTTGTAGATTGTTGATGGCTTGTATGTTCAGTGATATTAAAGAACTAGACATGAACAATTAAAATATTGTGGGGTGGTTTTTTTTGCTGCAGAGAAATTCTGCAATCATTCATTCACTTGCATTGCCAGGTTGTACACTCATATGTTAATTTTAATTTTCTTTAAAAAAAAAAGTTTTTGTAGGAATTCTAGAACAAATCATCATTAGTGATTTATAGCATCAACCTGTCAGTGTTATAGTCTTACGTTATATCAATCATATGATGGTTGCATTATTATAGACACAGCTAGTGTAGAATCTCCCAATATTTCAACACTGTGTTTTGGATACATGAACATAAGCTTGTTTTCTTATTGCTTGTATCATAGCAATTTGCATAGAATATCTGCATGTAATTTTGCAATTCTGTCCTTAGCCAAAGATGATCAAATTACTGGCCATTCTACTAATTATCTTTCTACTTGCATGAGACCACCTTACCGTCATCACCCCCATAAAATGCTTCTTATTGGCCATCATTTCTTGCTCCGCAGCCTCATGCCTTTTCAGCTTCCGTAAGACATTTGTGGGGTCACGATAAGACTCATCTGAGGCTATCTTGTATTTTTCTTCCATCCATACCAAGAGTTCAGCAGTGTCACGAATGAACTCCTACAATTGTATACATTAGAGTTTGAGAACTTGAGTAGACAGTACAGTATAATGTGTCATACGTGTAGCATATTAAAGACTCCAATGACCAAAAATACTTTCATACAAGTGCACTAGAGTGCCTTCCGTCCCCTGTCCTATTGCTCTCCTATATATCCTATACCTTTCTTCTATTCCTATATCTCTTCTATTCTTTCATTGATATGTTCTATTACTATATCTTCTTTTCTATTCTTTCTTAGATATATTTTACTATGAGTATCTCCTCTATAACCTTCATCATGTATTTTACTATGTGTGTATATATATATATACCCACTAAAACCCTCATTGTGTATTGGAATAAATAAATAAATAAATAAATAAATAAATAAATAAATAAATAAACAAACAAACAAACAAACAAACAAATAAATAAACAAACAAATGAATAAATGAATAAAACACTGGAAACCTTTTATGGACTTTTGTTGAAAAAAATGAAATGTTGATTTCTATATTTGCTGATTAAAAAGGTTGAATTTGTAGGGGCAGAGAAGAATTAGGTGATGTAATCTTAAAGAGATAGAAGCGATAAGTTGGCTTGTAACTGCCATAAAAGGATCAGAGCTCAGTTCTTTAATTATCTTTTTCTTTTCTTGTTTGTACTGTTTTTCATGCTTTTTATCATTGCTGTTCCAATAGGTGGCAGCAAATAGCTGATCTGATTTTTTTTAAAAAATTGGGTTTACACTTGCATAGGGGATTGCCAGAAAATCCATGGGTAGAATAGGAAATAGAAAATACATTTTGGAATAAGTGGCAAACCACTTCTATATGATTGAAAAAGAAAATTGGATGTACAGTATGTGTCATTAAATCACCAGGAATTCAGCTTGACTAAAGAAGATCATACTTTTATTATTGTTTCCACCACTTATTTAATGTCAGTGCAAAATACAGAAATAAAACATCTTTTCCCCAGGAGACTTAAGGATTTTATACCTGTCCTTTAAAAAAATATACTGCCCATTTTCAAATGAATGTCCAAGCTGCCTTTTACAATCTCAGTGAATGATCACAAAACTCGGTGTTTTCTCATGTTAAAGCTGTTAAAATATGGTGTTGTAGCCTGCTCTACACAAAGATAATTTTAAATGAGGGAAATTTTTTTAGAACTGTGATCTTTCAACTGGAGCAAGCATATATCTGAAAATCAGAGTAGCCTTAACTCTAGTAGGCTTCCAGAAGACATTTACGATCTAGTTTCTTCTTGTGTGCCTTTGGGGAACGAACATTTTAGTTTCATCAACACATTGTCTGTGGAACATTGTGATAATGTTCACTTTGTTTTGTCTCCCATGGTATCTACTTAGGCAATTCGATCCTGAAAAGTTGGAGTAATTTGAGTTTTTTCATTTAACTAATGTCATCTGTTGGGACCTGGAGAATGTACCTTTTCAGCAGCAGCTTCTGTCTTCTGACATATACCCTTAATAAATTATTATTAGTTTTAATATCATGTTTTAACTCAATTACTGTATTTGAAGTGTGAGCACTTAAACTCACATGCAGGCAGAGGGACATATAAGACAAAATTTAATTACATTAAGTGAAAGAAGTGTAACATATGCATTTTGTCTATATGTGCAAACTGTCTATTCCCATGTGAAGCTAAGCCAAGACCAGAGAAACCATAATATAAGTTAGCTCACAGAAATATAAAACTTTTCTGGGCTGAGAGTCACCCTTGACTTTTTCAGTGGCATGATATGAGCCATTTTTCATAAAATAGAGGGTATGAAAGAGACAAAACTACTTCTACATTTCCTTTAAATTAAATATAGTTCTTGTATTTACTGGTAATCATTTTCCATTCTGCCAAGGGTATTGCATGCATATATTTTGTATTTTACTAACATATTTCAGAACTTGGAGGAAACGTATGGTTCTCGGGTCACTGGTTATACGCTTCTGATTTAATGCAACATATCACATGTAACAGAACAGTCAGATAAATTATGTTGAGTGGGAAAAAGCATAGTTCAGAGCAGTGTTCCCTCTAATTTTTTTTTGGGGGGGCGGAAAAATATAGTGTTTGAGCGGTAGTCCCTTCAGGAGTGGGCGGCACAGAAATAACAAACAAACAAACAAACAAACAAACAAACAAATAAAAAAACCACCCTGTTTTGCCTCAGAGAATTTCAAAATAAAATACTGTACTGTGTGTCTATAACAGTGAGCTCATAATAGGGCAACTCTATCAATATCAAAATGCCACTTAAATAGTTGAGCTAGTTTCAAACTAGATTTTGATTTTCTTTCTCTCTTCCTTACTCCCATTCTTTTTCTTTCTCTTTTCCTTCCTCTCTTTTTTCTATCTGTTTCTCTCTCTTCCTCTCTTCCTCTTTCTCTCCTTCCCTCTCACTCTTTCCCTCTCGGCTTCTGGGCAGGTTTGGAAAACTCTGAGTTGATGACGATTTTTAAGTGAGCGATTGCTCACTGCTCAGCTTAGAGGGAACTATGGTTCAGAGTGGTAGGTTCAAGCCTTCTACAAATAGTTTGCAACAGATCAACATTCCAACCTGTAATAGAAGAGAATCTAATAGCCTCCTTTTTCTCTGTTCATATTTATTTATGAGCAATTTCCATCTTTCGCATAAGGTAACCATTGTCTTCTTAATCCTGCAGAAGAAGTAACAGACACTTCAGTTTCTCAAAACAAACAAACAAACAAACAAAAAATTCTGGAGGAGTTGGCGGGAACAGAAAGAGAAATAGGAAAATAGCTATAGGTGTTGAGGCTAAATACATAAAATCTCAACTCCTGTAATTTTGGTGAGCCATGTACATTATTACAGTTCAATCTTCCATTAATTTTACATTTAATACAGCAAATACATTTGATTTTTCTGGTTAGAAGAAATAAGTTATTGTTATACAAATTCCTTTTATAAACTTATTAAACATGCAAAGATGCAAGGTTTTATTTGTGTGACTAAGGGAAACTAAGGCACAGTAAATCTAAATGGTGTGTTTTAAGTTGTTCAGTGGGCTCATTTTAGGCAACAGGTCTCTCCACAGTTTGCACTATTAAAATGTACACAATGCCAAAATGTGTGTTCCGGTAAGCTATTTTTTCCCCCTTACTGTAAAAGCTTCTGGTTTTCTTCTTTATGCTTAGGCTGCTTAGAAGTTCTTAATGTGTTGTATTTGAGCTGAATTTGTTGGTGGCAGCCAATATTTTTTTGGTACTATTAAGGAATGGGCAGAATGACTCTTGAGTTATCAAGGATATACACAGAGGAAAACGTGGGATTCCAGCAGATATCCAGATGTGAATAATTATTCAGTCATACAAGACAGATACATTAAAGTGTATAAAAAAGTGTTTACTTTAGAAATAGCACAGTCAAGTTAAACAGTCCAGTCATACACCTTCAGATCAGTCAATATCAGTGATAATATTACAAGTCTGTCTTTGTCTTACATATCAGACACACATTACAGCTTACAAATCCATCAAACTATTATTGAATACGCAGAGCTTACTAGATCAGTCACAGTGAATCAGCAGGAAAAACAGAGAGCAGAGAGAGAGAATCATGCTTTCTGGCTCCCTCTTATGGCAATTTGCAACACTACCTCTTAAAGCTATAGTACTTCAATACATACAAACATCCATTGTTAGCTTATTTATATATTGCAAACCCAAATATTTTGTACATAGTACTAACAGGTACCATAGTCTCATTTTTTAGGCTCTCCAATGACTCATCATATTTCCTTATTTGAAAAAGCCCCATAGGATGACTTTCTCTGGGGAGTCTTTCTTCAGAATTTAATTACAACATGGGGGGGGAACACACTACTAAATGAATGAATGCACATTCTGAGGCATATCCTTGCTGATTTGATAAGTAAGAAAAATTTAAAAAGCCTAAAAATCTCCAAAAAGAATGACACTCCTCTTTAATTTCTCCAAGAGTGATTTTTTTCCTCATTGAAGGAAAAATCCATTGTGTATAAAATAATTTAAGTTTTATTTTAAGAATATCAGTATTTGCTGTCTGTAGTTTCTGTCTTTAACAAGATAAGGATTTCCTGTTTTTCCTTATCTTGTGACTGTCATTTTGGGATCTGTGTTTAACAAGATAAATGTTTGCTGTTTAACAAGATAAATGTTTGCTGTTTAACAAGATAAATGTTTGCTGTTTACCCAATAAACCATATAAGGTACTATTCATCTCCAGGAGAAAGAAACAGGATGTAGACCATATTTAGGCAAGGAATTCTGTGTACCCCTATGATAAGTTGAGGAATTCTATGTACCTTTGTGATTTGTAAAACCTATATAACCTGCTCTTTAGCTTCTGTACAAGTGTCTCTTCCCTTATGAAGAGTACCCGCTTTGCAAATCGTTTTTGGTATACCCAGAGAGAATAAACATTTCTGTTCTCTTTGTCCAAACGTCTTGTGTGAACTTTTTCATAAAATTTCAGCGCACATCATCAAATTGAAAGAAAATGAGAAAAAGGGCAGGGCATAATAAGCACAAGAGTAATCCTAACCTTTTCTCCTGTGATCTTCCAACTGAGAAACAAAGAAACAAAAACAAACAAACCCCGACAAACTATTTTTGAGAACTCCCCTGATTTTTCAACTTCCCAAGCATTGATAATTTGGTAGGTTTTAGTTATATAATGAGATAAATGGTCATCTTCATACAAGAGCTATCCAGACTAATTCTCTCAATGTACTGTAAAGCCATCTTGAAAGCTTAAGAGAATATTGGTGGTCCATTTCATTCAGCAGAAGAGTGAGTAAAATGCAGAAATTACTTTATTCTAGAAAGAAACAAAGCAATTACCTTTGGTATTAAGTTTTTAAAGTGTATTTAAATTGCAATGAAATAGCTTGCAAAAATATAAATAATTTTGTCAACATTAATACTAAACCAGCTTCAGAAAGGTAAATGTTTGTTTTCCTGGGTTATTCCCTTATTTACAGTGGGAACACAAACACAAATCCAACTCAAGGGGAGAAATTTATGAGCTTCTTGATAATAGGTCTCTCCTCTTTTGTAGTTCTCAGATGACATACCTGTCACAAGCAAAATGACCGCTTTCTATCAGCTGCTCTCCTTGGCCATTGGCTGCATTTGTTCGACGTTTCAATACATACAGCACTTGTTCAAAATCCTCATGTTGCTTCAGGAGACTCTGAGTTGAATCCATGTGGTCCTGAAGGAAAGACCATAAGAGCAGGGGTGAAATCCAGCAGGTTCTGACAGGTTCTGGAGAACCGGTAGTGGAAATTTTGACTAGTTCGGAGAATAGGCAAATACCACCTCTGGCTGGCCCCAGAGCTGGGCGGGAATAAAGATTTTTGCAGTATTCTAGAAAGTCTAGAACTAAGACGCTTAAACAAGATCTAAGTATTGCCCACAAGATAATATGCTGCAATGTCCTGCCTGTCGGTGACTACTTCAGCTTCAACCACAACAACACAAGAGCACACAACAGATTTAAACTTAATATTAACCGCTCCAAACTTGACTGTAAAAAATACAACTTCAGTAACCGAGTTGTCGAAGCGTGGAACTCATTACCGGACTCCATTGTGTCATCCCCAAACCCCCAACACTTTACCCTTAGATTATCTACGGTTGACCTATCCAGATTCCTAAGAGGTCAGTAAGGGGTGAGTACAAGTGCACTAGAGTGCCTTCCGTCCCCTGTCCTATTGCTCTCCTATATCTCCTATACCTTTCTTCTATTCCTATATCTCTTCTTCTATTCTTTCATTGATATGTTCTATTACTATATCTTCTCTTCTATTATTTCTTAGATATATTTTACTATGAGTATCTCCTCTGTAACCTTCATCATGTATTTTACTATGTGTGTGTGTGTGTGTATATATATATACACCCACTAAAACCCTCATTGTGTATTGGACAAAATAAATAAATAAAATAAAATAAAATAAATTCTTTCCTTGAAGTAGGGTGGGAATGGAGATTTTGCAGTATCCTTTCTCTGCCGCATGCACCATGCCATGCTCACAGAACTGGTAGGGAAAGATTTTGAATTTCACTCCTACGCAAGAATAATGAGAGCCCCATAATATTATTTCATGCTTATCTCCAGAACATGTGAATGCTCTGAAACCTGAGCTAGCTGGGTGAGGGTAATGTAACAATAATTTAAGAGTGTTCATTCCACCTCTGATTTTAATTAATTTACTTAGAATTCTTAATGATGATGCTGGATGGTGTGAGCTGCTACTATTCTCCATTCGCTTAATTGGTTATTTATTTATTTATTTATTTATTGGATTTATATGCCACCTCTCTCCGAAAACTCAGGGTGGCTAACAGTAATCATAAACAGTGTACAATAATAATCCAATACTAAAAGGGAATTAAAACCCCTTAATATAAAAAAACAAAAACAAAAACAAAAAAACTCGCAAACATACATACAAACATACCATGCATACAATTGTAAAGGCCTAGGGGGAAAAGGAATCTTAATTCCCCCATGCCTGGCGACAGAGGTGGGTTTTAAGTAGCTTACGAAAGGCAAGGAGGGTGGGGGCAATTCTAATCTCTGGGGGGAGTTGGTTCCAGAGGGCCGGGGCCGCCACAGAGAAGGCTCTTCCCCTGGGTCCCACCAAGCGGCATTGTTTAGTTGACAGGACCTGGAGAAGACCCACTCTATGGGACCTAACTGGCCGCTGGGATTCGTGCCGCAGAAAGCGGTCCCGGAGATAATCTGGTCCGGTGCCATGGAGGGCTTTATAGGTCATAACCAACACTTTGAATTGTGACCGGAAACTGATCGGCAACCAATGCAGACTGCGGAGTGTTGGTGTAACATGGGCATATTTGGGAAAGCCCATGATTGCTCTCGCAGCTGCATTCTGCATTATGAAGTTCCGAGACCACCTAAGTAGAATTTGCCCTTCCATGGGGGGAAAAGTTCAGGTTCATGACCTGTCAAAACAGGGAATATCAGTCTGAAATCACTTCTGCCTCCACCTTTCTATCCCCCTGAGGATATTTTGTAAAGCAAGAATGTATTTTATAAAACCGTGCATTTTGTGGCTCATTGTATGCTTTTTTTTGATAACTTAAAATGAATGGGATACTTGTTATTATTTATATTTACTTGAGTGTTGGTTTGAAGTGGTTAGTTCTGCATTTTTAATCTCGTTATTATAAGCAATGTGTGAGGTATATAAACTTTGTAAATACAGGTAGTGCTTGACTTACGACAGTTCATTTAGTGATTGTTCAAAGTTAGAACATAAGTGGAAAAAAGTGACTTATGACCGCTTTTCACACTTATAACCTTAACAACTACTGTGTGTTGTTGTTGTTGTTGTTGTTATTATTATTATTATTATTATTATTTAATTAGACTTGTATGCCGCCCTTCTCTGAGGACTCGGGGCACCATTACTAACTTAAGCACTGCAGTGATACACAACACCTATGGCAAGAAAGGTTGTAAAATGGGGCAAAATTGATTTAACAGATGTTTCACATAGCAACAGAAATTTTGGGGTCAATTGTGGTCTTCAGTCCAGGACTACCTATCAATAAATTCCAGTCTACATTTGAAATAAAATCATTAGTGTTTACCCCAAGATTATCAGTCTGAAAAAAGGCCTCATGGCTGGAGATTGCAGCAAGAATTGAATCAGCTTCTTTGATGAATTTTTGCAATGCTATATTTTCTTGCAGCTTCTTCTGTCGCTCGGTCCATAACTCATCCAGCTCATTTCTTCCTTGAGCAATTCTGTCTATATATTCACCAACATCCAGAGCGCCAAGATTGGATGAACTGTCTGCAATTTTCTCACTTAATTCTCGCAACTGTTTAAATCTGTCAAGGATTCCAAAACAATTGCACACATCACATCTTTTTCTTCTTTATCTACAGATATTCACGTTTTAAGGTTTTCAGAGCTTCCTTATAATTGATTAAATATTCATTATTCTATTCTAAGATGGACAAGGATGATAGTATTCAATTGTTATTGTGGAATATACAGTAGTGTCCTGGTTCTTACATTGCATTAAAATATTGTTATTTTGGTTTAGAGTGTTCAGTTAATCTATTATAGATTGTAACCATTGTATTTGACTTACTAAATCTTTACATGCATAAAGTCAACAATGATAGCCAATAACTATGATTTAGCACAGTTTGTAAACCCTACCTCTGCTTTTAATATATGATTAGAATGAGTAACCCCCTCTGATAGTCCTTTTTAATTATAGTAATTAATAGTTCTTTATTTATCATAGTAATTATGGTTTAAAACTGTCCAAGTAGGTATTGCAGATTGTACCATGATTACTATCTCAGCAATTCTTATTTTTACTACATGGTCTTACAAGTACCTGTGATTCTGGCTATGTATCTCTTTCAGCAAGTCCTGGTGTTCTTTCAAGAGCTGTTCTGCAGAGATCACATCTATACACTTCTCTTCAGTTGTCAGTTTCTCCTTCACACCATCAATCCATAAGATAAGTCTCTGACTTTCTTGCCGAAAAGCTTGTTGATCCCTCGCTGTCTGCAAAACCGCATTCTTCTCCTCCGCTTTTAACTTTAACATTACTAATAGATTCTTCATGTGTTCTCCATGTTCTTTTATGGCATGACTCTCTGCGGGATTAGAATCTTGGATTCTGTGCAATGAAGCCAGAGACACGTTATTGAGTTAGAATTCATTCCAATTATTAACTGAAGTTGAATTTCCCTGAAAAAAGTTATGCCTGATATACTGAATACTGTTGATTCATTGATTTTGTTCCACATCTAAATATTATTATATGATGAATACAATAAGATAAAATAAATTCCCATGATTTGGAAATTTGTGTAAATATATTTCCAGAAAATTAATTAGAATCTATGTTAGCATGTGTAGAGAAAATAGAATAAAAATGCATACAACGTTGACCTAAGAGATACTAGACAAAAGTTAATTCTAGTTATGAACTCATGATCTTGCTGAATGTAGGTCTGCCTTCTTAGATCACTTTATAAATTGAAAATATTGTGAATATCTTCTGTATTTAGGGAAATGATATGACCATGAATATTAGGAGAGTAGACAATTCAATTCAATAGTAATAGAGTAGTCAATTCAGACAAAGGTTTGTGCAGTGGTTAAAGAGCAAAATGCAAAAGGAGAAAGCGATAATGGAGGACAAGATTATTATTATTGTTGTTGTTGTTGTTGTTGTTGTTGTTGTGAGCCGCTCCGAGTCTTTGGAGAGGGGCGGCATACAAGTCTAATAAAAAATATTATTATTATTGTTATTGTTATTGTTATTGTTGTTGTTATTGTTATTGTTATTTTTATTAATTAGATTTGTATGCCGCCCTTCTCCGAAGTCTCGGGGCAGCTCACAGAATAGATACAAAACAAGTATATAGCACAAATATAATATATTAAAAAGTACAACTAAAAACCCTATGTAATACACAATCATACAATCCAATCACACCATGCATCACATTTATTGGTCAGAGGGGCAAGGTCTAATTGCCCCAAGCCTGGTGATATAGGTGAGTCTTGAGGCTCTTGCGGAAGGCCGACCCTTCGTGGGCAGTACGAATCTCTGGGGGAGCTGATTCCAGAGGGTCAGCACCCCACAGAGAAGGCTTTTTCCCTAGGCCCCGCCAAACGACATTGTCTGGTTGACGGGACCTGGAGAAGGCCAACTCTGTGGGACCTAACTGGCCGCAGGGATTTATGCAGCAGAAGGCAGTCTCGTAAGTAATCTGGTCCGATGCCATGTAGGGCTTTGTAGGTCATCACCAACACTTTGAATTGTGTCCAGAATCCAGTGCAGTCTGTGGAGTGTTGGAGAGACATGGGCATATCTGGGGAAACCCATGACCGTTTGTGCGGCTGCATTCTGCACGATTTGAAGTTTCTGAACACTCTTCAAAGGTAGTCCCATGTAGAGAGCATTGTAGTAGTCGAACCTCGAGGTGATAAGAGCATGAGTGACCATGAGCAAGGACACCCTATCCAAATGGGGCCGCAACTGGTGCACCAGGCAAACCTGGGCAAATTCCTGAGATGGTTAGATACAATATCATTGATGCAATGAACATGAATTTGGGCAAACTCTGTGAGAACAGTGGATTATGCGGGGGGCTGTCATGTCATAGTCCATGGGGTCATGAAGGGTCAGACAGGACTTGGTGACCGAACCACCACAACAAATAATATTGATAATATTTATGATGCTATTGAGACAGCTCTAAGAAGCCATCAATGTGGTACAGAAAATGTCTGTCTGCTGCCAATCTTGTGACCATCATGAGTTTTGGAACATAAACATGATAGTCCTAATTATTCTCTGTCTTTGGGTGGATAGTGTAGCACAAAACCATCATTCTTATATTCTTATATGCCAAAATGCCAATTCTTATATGCCAATTCTTATATGCCAAAATGGGCATGGAGGGAAGAAAGAGCAGTTGGTATTGTATGCCTGCTTTCATTTGAGGAAGTATCTTAATCAAGGATCTGCCATTTACATTGATGTACTCTAGATCAGGGGGTCTCCAACCTTGGCAACTTTAAAATGTGTGGACTTCAACTCCCAGAATTCCCAGCCATCTTTGCTGGCTGAGGAATTCTGGGAGTTGAAGTCCAGAAGTCTTAAAGTTGCCAAGGTTGGAGACCCTTGCTCTAGATTTTGTCAATACAAGCAGGCATTATGGGTCATTATGGGTGTGGCTTATTCAGGATGCCCTGTATTTTCTTTCAACATCTTTCATTGCAAATTGGGTAATCTGGGATGGAGGTCCATTTTCACTACCCCACAGCGTTCCCCCTCATCCGGGCTGTAGCCCACCCCTGGTTATACCACTTCTTTCTATCCATGGAGAAACTCTATCTACCCTGTTTCCCCGATAGTAAGACACCCCAGATTGTAAGACGTATCGGGGGTTTCAGGGGGGGCGGCTAATATAAGCCGTACCCCGAAAGTAATACATATGTCTTACTTTCGGGGAAACACGGGGGTATTGCCGCCTCCCTCTCATCTAGCTGCGCGCCGCCTCCTGCCCACGTCCGCACCGTCCCCCTCTCCATACGTCGCCGCGTCTGCCACCTCCCTCTGATCTTAATGAGCGCCGCCTCCTGCCCACGTCCGCACCGTCCCCCTCTCCATACGTCACCGCGCCGTCCCCTGCACTTGTCACTGCCGCCTCCTGCTTAAAATACGGTAATGCACACAGTATTAATCATACATCAGTAAAACATACACACTGGCATACTGGGGTATCATCTGCTGTTTTGTGGTGAATACAATACTGTTCAGGTTGTTTTATGGTTAAAACAAAAAATTTGACCATTTTTTTTCCAATATAAGACATACCCCGAAAGTAAGACATAGTGGGGCTTTTGGGGATAAAAAGAAAGTAAGACACTGTCTTACTTTCGGGGAAACACGGTATGTGGTTGCTATGAGATGATACCAACTTGATAGCATATAAACCATCCATCTACCCATCAATCAACCAATCAATCAATCAATCAATCAATTTATTTCTCTCTGTTCAAAATTATTCCAAACTCTGATCCATTCAATGAGGCCAACAACCTTTCGAAAAAGAAAAATGCATCTCCTTGTTATTACTACGAAGCAACTCTTTGCTTAAACTGGTTCCAGATTATAAGTGTAACAACTATAACATAGTAAAGAATTGATTTCTTACAAACTGGCTATCCTCTTTTGGTATTCAATTTTTCTCTCCAGGACTAAGATGTCTCTTTCACAGGCTGAAAGCTTGTGTGCCTGGACTTCCAAGAGAGCAGGCTTGCTCCCTTGCCCCAAATCCTCAAGGCTGGTCATCTTGTCTTGTAATAGTTCTTTAGTGTCACGGCAATCCTGAAGGAATGTCTTCACATCAGTAACCCCAACCAGTTCTGAGCCTTTTTCTTCTTTTAATGCTTCCAGACATTCCCACCTAAAAACACACACACACAATAATAAAGCAGAGTCATTGTGGTTAGTCAGGAACATGTATGTATATAGAGAGATTTTGAATTTAAGTTTTAAGAATAGTTTAAATATAAAGAGCAGAGAATAGCAATAATGATAATGATAATGATAAGGATAAGGATAACAATAACAATAACAATTTATTAGATTTGTATGCGGCCCCTCTCCAGAGACTTGGGGCGGCTATAGTAATAGTCTATTCTTTATGTAGTGACAAGTACATTGGAAAACAAATACACACCTCAGCGTCTAAAGAATTTAAGCTCTTGGCAGCTGATTAGACAAGTCCTTGCAGTTTCCTTGGGAAAGTGTTTTAGAAGTAATTTGCCATTGTCACTGCACCCAAAGGTTTAAAGGACCATACAGTAGTCCCTCGCGAGCAAAGAAAGCGCGCAAACGAGCGAGTGCGAGCAAAGAAAGGAACGCGACGTGGCGGGGATTTCCAGACTGGGCTCGAGGGTGGGAGAGGAAGTGCTGGGCGGGTGGAGGGGAAAAAAAAGAAAAGAAAGAGAGAGAGAGAGAGAGAGAGAGAGAGAGAGAGAGAGAGAAGAACCAGCCGGGGCAGCTCACCAGGGACTTTCCAGCCAGGGCAAGGCAAAAAAGACAACGTTTGGCCGAACTGCTGCAAAGAATAGCAGTGGGTCGGGAATGCTCGGGGGCGGCGATTCTTTTGCCCCCCTCCCCTTCTTTTCCTCAGGCGCAGAGTAAGTAGTAGTGGGGGGGAAAGGTTAGCGGGCCGTTGCTCGCCTCCAGGCATCCGGAGCTGGTGGGAAGGAGGAGAAAGGGAGCAGGGAGCATCCCCCCTAAAGAACTATCAGTTGATAAATTCCCCATCGCGGATTTCACCTATCGCGGCCGGGTCTGGAACGTAACACCAGCGATAGGTGAGGGACTACTGTATATCAAAGCTGATGTGTTATAATAATAATATAATAATAACAACAGAGTTGGAAGGAACCTTGGGGGTCTTCTAGTACAAACCCCTTACAGTGTTTCCACTGATTGATAGTTCTAACTGTCAGGAATTTTTTTCCTTAATTCTAAGTTGCTTCTCTCCTCGATTAGTCTCTACCCATTGCTTCTTATTCTACCCTCAGGTGCTTTGGAGAATAATTTGACTCCCTCTTCTTTGTGGCAATCCCTGCTATGGCTACCAATCTGTTTTCAGACACAATTCAAAGTGTTGGTTATGACCTATAAAGCCCTACATGGCATAGTACCAGACTATTTCTGAGACCGCCTTCTGCCGCATGAATCCCAGCGGTCAAATAGGTCCCACAGAGTTGGTCTCTTTAGGGTCCCGTTGAACAAACAATGTCAGCTGGCGGGACCTAGGGGAAGAGCCTTCTCTGTGGGGGGCCCAGCCCTCTGGAATCGGCTCCCCCCGGAGATTCGTACTGCCCCCACCCTCCTCGTCTTACGAAAGAGTTTAAAAACTCATCTTTGCCACCAGGCCTGGGGTTCCTTAGATCTTCCCCCCTGACCAATGAATGCTTTGGTTTGACTGTTGAATGAATGATATTGATAGGGTTTTTTTAATTAGAATATTAAGATTGTTTTTTAATGTATTAATTGTATTGTTATTATTGTTTCCTGTTTTTCTGTACATGCTTTGAGCCGCCCCAAGTCCTCGGAGAGGGGACATACAAATCCAATTAAATCTAAATCTTTAAATCTATAATGTCTCCTCTGGTCTTTCTTTTAATTAAACTAGACATAGTTCCTGCAACCATTCTTCATATGTTTTAGCCTCCAGTCCCCTAATCATTTCTGTTGCTCTCCTCTGTACTCTTTCTAGAGTTCATTTGCTATCGATTGTATATATTTTTTTACCTCTTGTTTATCTCTTGATTACGAGATTGGATCTCCTTCTGTTTTCCGGGACACCTCTTAGAATACTTATCTGCTGAGGAACTGATCTCTTCCAGCTGTTTTTCCCCAGCAGCCAATTCAATTAGAAAATTCTAAGGAAAGAGAGAGTACACTAAGTTATATTATATACTTTTATCTCTGCCATAGTTATTTATGGAAATTATCTTCGCTGGCCTTGGAGAAGTAAAATGACAAACGTATGCTTTCTTGCTAATATTTTGCCATCATCACAATTAGTTGCAAAAGTGGTTAATTGCTTGCAATTGTTTACAATCTCTGTCTTATGAAAAGATTCTTTATTATAATTAATGTTTTTGAATATCAGACATGTTTCCAGATGAGGCAGTCTCAGGCACTATCAGACAAACCTAATGGGCAGCTATTCCAATGTCATACCTTAACAAATTTTTGAAAAACTTAAACAGAAGTCTGAAGAAATGATGAGAAAAATGGGAGAATTACAAATGGAAAATGTCAACATCAAAAATATTCCTTTAATTGGGTAACCACAATTTCTCTAATTTAAAATGCTTAGGATAAACTCAGAGGCAGGCCTGGAATTGGGATTGACTGTAAGTATGCATTTTTTAAAATGATACAGTAGTTTTTATAGCACTGTAGATTTTATTGATGTATTTATTACTCTTTTACTTTTTATGACTGTTGTTATCCGCTCAGAGTCTGTTTTGGAGTGAGCGGCATATAAATGCAATAAATAAATAAAATAAATCTAAAATAATTTATCACTAATTGTTCTTCTGAATAATCTCTTTGCTTGATCTTTTCACTGGGTTTCAAATTGCAATATTACTTTCTATAACTTGTAGATCTTCTGCTTGTCCAATAATTAGCCTGCAAAGGTATTTCAATTTCAGTTAACTCTCTGTTTTTTGGCTGCTGTAAACTAACAATGAATATTGTACAGTCTGAACAAGCACAAGTGGTTTTCTTTGGAGATTTACCAGTCAACCTAGGTATTTATTTATTAATTCAACTTCTATGCCACACACTTCCAATGAGACGCAATGGGATATCTAATAATTGGCTAAAGATCTTGCCATAGTTTTACTGAAATGTAATATTTTATGACAGTGTTAATCTTTTGTAAATGAAGACAAATCAGGAACTCAAAGTACAGACTGTTAATAAAGACCTGGAATTTTTGCTGCATAGCTTCCACATTGTCGGCTTTGGGTTGAATGGTCTGGAAAATTTTCTCCTTGTCATCTATCCAAGACTGAAACTCTTCACAGGAGTTGTAATATTGATAGAGTTGGATTCTTTCTTGTAACTCTTTTTTCCTATGCTGTTTGGAAGAATTTAGAGATGCTTGAATCAGTGGGGGTTCCTCTAACCTTCTCCTACCGCAATCCTAGCGCATTGCTACATTTTGCAATGTCCCCTTGCGTGATTTTATTTCCATGCATGCTCAGAGCGATGATTTTACTTCTGCGCATGCTCAGAGAGCCAAAAATTGCAAAACAAATTACAAAAAATGATGGCAGCACACATGGACCAGCACTGGAGCCATCACGACAAAATTGTATCATCGGTATTGTATACGATATTGTATATCGGTATTGTATACAATTGTATCATTGTATTCCTGGAGCGGCGCAATGCGGATGCATTGATAGGAACCCATCTCTGGCTTGAATAAGCATGAAAGCATTGTGGATAAAGCAATAAAATTAATCAGAAATATCAACATCAATTTAAGAAAAATCCACATTTCTACACCCTTCATTCTACCCACCCATCTAATGATTATTATGAAAAAATAATACCTCAGCCATGATTTGCAGTTTTTCATACAGCAAAACAATGTTCTTCTGCCTTTTCCATATGTTTTCCATAATAAAGTGTGAATCAGAGCCAAGATGTCCAGTGAATGTAGGTTTGACAAGAGTCTGTGAAAGATAATGATTTGTTGGCATTTTAGCTACTCTCTGGTTGTTGATTTCTGAATTTGCTGCTGGCACAGATGCCCATCTGCTCAGAGAACTAGACACAAAATTCTATGTTCAATACCAAGTTCTATCACTCCCAAATGCTAAATACACTTAGTGCCAGCTTAATTGATATGTATCTATGGAGATATATTCTCATTCATCCAGGTCATGGTTGTCCCAAAGGTGTTTTTTCAAGAGGCAACTGGACTTGCTTCTCTTTCTTTGGAGCCATTTTACATCTCACCCAAGAAGCTCTGATTGGATGGTGGTGAATGGAAGGATTGATGCTACTTGCAGACAGCTGCCCATTTGCATTATTTTACAGCAGGGGTGTCAAATTAGCATCATCATGGAGGCATCACATGACGTCTTGAGACTCCCCCCTTCACTAAACTAGGCATGGGCGTGGCCAGCTCATGACGCAATCAGCCCACAAACCACAAGTTTGTCAGTCATTTTGTAGGGAATCATTGAAGCCACTTGAAGGTTTATCTGTGTTTTCAATTGTGCTTTCAGCAATTCTAAGAAAGCGCCACACCCATTTGCACTATTCTGGTGACCCTGAAAACATAAATAAACCTCCAAGTGGCTTCAACAACTCTCTAAAAGAATGCAGACGATCAGCTGTCTGCAAGGAGTATAAATCCTTCCATTTCCCACCATCCATTCAGAGCTGAAGAAGCTTATTGGATGAAAAGCGAAATGTCTTCAAAGAAAAAAAAATCAAATTGTCTCTTGAAAAAGCACTTTGGGACTTCATTCATATTTTTAAAGATTGATTAGTATTACAAAATAAGGTGCATCTAAAAGATAAGTTTATTAACCATAGAAACTTAAATATAGAAAAAAGATAAAATGAGACTCCCTTAAAACATTAAGCAAGCAATTTGGCAAAAAAAAAATGATTTGGTCATTAGGAGAATGAATAGGATCTAATCACAAAACAAAAACAAGTGTGGTTTTGTTTACATTATCCTATAATCCAAATAAATAGCATTTTCCTTCCTGGTTTGCAGTATGGCAATTTCTCATTTTATAAATTAAGCATTCAATATTATGGAGTAAGAAGAAATTTCATATGG
Organism: Erythrolamprus reginae; assembly: GCF_031021105.1. Lineage (NCBI taxonomy): Eukaryota > Metazoa > Chordata > Lepidosauria > Squamata > Dipsadidae > Erythrolamprus > Erythrolamprus reginae. The sequence continues at coordinate 86,219,773 of NC_091950.1, forward strand.
AGAGAGATTTGATAGCTAAAATCTCAGGCCTTATATAGGTCCATGGAAGAAGGAAAATGTGCCAGTTGTAAAGAAAAATTTAATCAGAGATCCCAGGAACATAATTTATTTTAAATAAGTATGAACGAGGAGGGCAATCGGAGACGTGTCTGTTCATTTAGTGTTTCTCCAACTTGTCAACTTTAAACTTGCCAGGAGGGGATTCTGAGAGCTGAAGTCCACACATCTTAAAATGTCCAAGTTTAAAAAACACTGTTTTAAGTGCACTGGTAAGTTATATATTTTGGACAGACAGTTATGTAATCTTAAGAGATTGCCTGGGTGCTACATACCACTTGCTGTGCCACGGAATGGGCCTGTTCCTCCAAGTGGCTTATTTCTGTAAAATAAGCAGCAAGCTCCTTTTCCAAACGAAGGTGACGGTGCAACAAAGCTTCTGCGCTAGACTCATCTTTCCCATAATCTTTGCTGGCTAGGAGAGTATGTTTTTCCTGGAGCCAGGAGTCAACCTCATTAATATCTGCAAAGTACTGAAGGGAGAAACAAGATGGAGGTATTATGGTGGTACCCACAGATAACATTTGGACCGGGAGTCACTGCTCACAGTCACTCATGCCCTCATCACCTCGAGGCTCAACTACTGTAATGATCTCTACATGGGGCTACCTTTGAAAAGTGTTTGGAAACTTCAGGTCGTGCAGAATGCAGCTGCAAGAGCAGTTGCGGGCTTTCCCAAATATACCCATGTTACACCAACACTCTGCAGTCTGCATTGGTTGCCGATCAGTTTCCGATCACAATTCAAAGTGTTGGTTATGACCTATAAAGCCCTTCATGGCACTGGACCAAATTATCTCAGGGACTGCCTTCTGCTGGACGAAGCCCAGCGACCAGTTAGGTCCCACAGAGTGGGTCTTCTCCGGGTCCCATCAACTAAACAATGTTGCTTGGTGGGACCCAGGGGAAAAGCCTTCTCTGTGGTGGTCCCGGCCCTCTGGAACCAACTCCCCCCAGAGATTAGAATTGCCCCCACCCTCCTTGCCTTTTGTAAGCTTCTTAAAACCCACCTCTGCTGCCAGGCATGGGGGAACTGAGATACTCTTTCCTCCTAGGCCTTTACAATTTTATGCATGGTATGTCTGTCTGTATGTTTGGTTTTATAATAAGGGTTTTTAACTGTTTTAATATTGGATTGTTATATGCTGTTTTTATTACTGTTGTTACCCACCCCGAGTCTACAGAGAGGGGCGGCATACAAATAAACAAACAAACAAACAAACAAACAAACAAATAAATAAATAAATAAATAAACATTCCACTGCAGAATAATTTATGCAAAGGAAAAGAATCATTTGCTTAAATCCCAGTGTAGGCCTAGAGTTATATTTTGCTCACATTGGGGGGGGGGGGGGGGGATATCAAACTTGGTCAAAACTGATAGCATTCTAGAAGTGGGGGAAAAAATCCAAATTCATTCAGTATTTTTAAAAAATTATATTGAAACACAGAAAAAACATACTCATGTCAATATAAGTAAAACTGTATAGTAAAAAAAGGCCAGAAAATTGAGAACTGCTAGAACAATGCCTCCCATAAGTAACCTGGTCCTAAGCCTACATGGCTTAGGACCAGGTTACTTACGGGACTGTCTTCTGCCTCACGTATCCCAGCGGCTGGTCAGGTCCCACAGAGTTGGCCTTCTAAAGGTTCCATCAGCTAAGCAATGCTGGCTGGTGGGGACTAGAGCAGTGTTTCCCAATCTTGGCCACTTGAAGTTATCTGGACTTCAACTCCCAGAATTCCCCAGCGCTGGCTGGGGAATTCTGGGAGTTGAAGTCCAAATATCTTCAAGTAGCCAAGGTTGGGAAACACTGGACTAGAGTGTGTGTATATACACACACACACATACACAACTCTTCTAAAATTATACACATTGAACCTAATTTACTGTGATAGGGAAAAAAAAACCCAGAGCCCAGAAGGGAAAAAAAGAAAAAAAAATCATTTTTTTTCTACCAGTACTGCATACCTGACTAAAATTTTTCTACCAATTCTGTGTACCTGACCGTATCCATAGGAGTCCATCACTGATTCTAATCACTGCGCCACTGCGACTCTTAAATTATTAAAAATTATTAATAATTTCTTTCAACTTTTTTTTTTACCTTGTTTGGATAAAGGAGGAGACTGACTTACCTGTTGAATGAGAGCAGCTGTATCCAAGCGGATCTTACAACTAGTCATCTCATCTTGAAGCTGTTGCCACAATTGACGGATGTCTTTCAACTTCTTCTGAATCTTTTGGTTTGAAGGATTGTTCTGGCTTAACTCCTGGCCCTTGTAAATTATTTTTGAACACATTGCTTGATGGGAGTCACACTCAATTTGGAAAGACTGCCAGATAGAAATTGGGAGATTATTATTGGATGTTGCTCTCTAGAAAGCCAATAAGGTATAGTGGTTAAGGAATGGGAGTGGGGAATCTAAGTGTCTAATCCACCAAGGATGAATTAGGACCATAGTTCCCTCTAAGCTGAGATGTGCGCTGGGGCGCGAGAGAAACATAGAAATAGTGAGAGATATAAAGGATAGAGAGAAAGAGGGAGGGAAAGGGATGGAGGGAAAGAGAAAGGGAATGAAGGAGGGAGAGAAATAAAAAGAGATATAAAGGATAGAGAGAAAGGGAGGGAGAGAAAGGAAAGAGAGAAAAAAGGAGGGAGAGAAAGAGGGAATGACAGAGGGAGAAAGAAAGAGTGAGAGATAGAAAGGATAGAGAGAAAGAGGGAGGGAGAGAAAGGAAAGAGAAAGGGAGGGAGAGAAAGGAAAGAGATGAGAGAGGAAGGAGGAGAGAGAAAGGAGGGGGAGCGAATTATGGATGTCAGAACTCGCGTATGCGTGATAGTGCACGCCCACACTTTATTTATTTATTCATTCATTCATTCATTTATTCATTTATTCATTCATTCATTCATTTATTATTTATTTAGACTTCTATGCCGCCCAGTCCCGAAGGGACTGTAGCTCAGACACTATACTTTTCCGCCCACACTGGAATAAAATTAGAGGGAACACTGACTAGGACTAGCCATTTTTCCCTCAGATCAACCTATGTACAGAAAAAAGGGGGGGACTTTTGGGGAAGGAATGATGAATTGAAGCAAAGACCAAGGAACTTATGAGTAGATTGGAATCTCTCTTGCTAAGGAAAGGATGGGAGATTACCCACATGTACTTTGGACAGCTGTTCCTCACAAGGAGATTACAAGATAGCAGTTTTCAAAGGGTTAATAGTATGTGAAATGACCTTGGAACACAGGAATAAGAGACATTGCCTAGGAAATGAAGAAATAAAAAGTGGGGGAGCGTGCAGTTGAGCAATGGGCAGAGAAAAAAGTTTAGAAGGGATCCATTCTAACTTATCAGACGGTAAAAAGAGAAGGCAAAAACTTTTTTACTTTCAGATTTGCAAAAATTCTTACCATAAATGAAGCCTTACAATAAAGTAGAATTATTCATCTTATTATATTTCCTGTCTGGTCTACTTAGAACATTGGCAGCAGCCACAATATTAATATCAGTAATGATTTTCTATAAAAAGATTATGCCCCAAAATAGTGACAAAATGATATAGAGATAGTTTCAAGTTGACAGGGAATGGCTTAGAAAAGAATGCTTGAGTGGATCCACAAAAAAAAAGTCTGAGGTTTTAAAATTTAAAAGAAAAATACAAATGATAAAAGAGGAAAATGACCTGTATTTTTTTTACGCTATAAACAAAAGAGGCTTATTAAAGCCTTGAATAAATCTGTATGATGGAATAAAGAAGAAATGACAAGAAATAAAATCATATGACAATATTTGAATGAACTAAGACTATTAGAAGTAAGAGGAAGAAATATAAAGTTGGTTTATTTGACCAAGGTTTAAACATGATATATTATTTCTTTTGGCAAAGTCCTTATGGATTTTTTTTTTTACACCAGTACTTAAAATATGATTCTTATGGATTTGTGGTGAAGAGATGCTGTGTTTGGCACTTTTAGAGGAGATGGAGAATTACTAAATTTGTTTAAACTTGTGATGAAGACTGGAAATTACTTCTTTGTATATTTCTTTTCCTTTGTGATAGTCTTACATTTCTCTTTCTTTTCTTTCTTTTTTCTTGTGCTTTAGATATAGATTTAATTGGATTTGTATGCTGCCCCTCTCCAAGAACTTTTTACTCTTCCTTTCCAATCTCTTTTCTTTCTTTAAGTTTTAAAGTAAGAAAATAGTTTTTACTATCATAACCAAAATTATTAATAAAACTATATAGAAATAGCAGGAAGAAGGAAGGCAATATGTCCTCTTTCAGATTTAAGAGAAATCTAAGTAAAGTGATACCTCTACTTAAGAACTTTTCTACTTTTCTAGTGTTCAAGATTTTTTTTGCCTCTACTTAAGAATAATTTTCTACTTAAGAACCTGAGCCCAGAAAAATTTCCCAGGAAATTTGAGAGCTACATGAAGGTCTGGCCAGTTTCCTGCCATTCCCCCTTTAATCCCGGCCATCTCAGGCTTTTCTGGGCTGCCAGAGGAGCCTTTCGGTGGTGCTTAAGGAAGCTTTGGCAGTCTAGAGCGAACAAAGCATTTTCCTTTCTCTGGGTGCTTGGAGAGGGAATAAATCTCTGCCATCACCCCTTTCTCTGGGCGCTGCCTCAGAGTCCCTCTTTTTAAAAAAACCCTTAAAGTTTTGGATTTTTTAAATTCCCCTTACCTCACCTTCTTCCTTCGGCAGCGACTGTCTTCCTCCTCTTCTTCCTCTGCCTCCCACCCAAATTCTGAGCTTTTATTTCTTTCCTAATGGGTTTGCATGCATTATTCACGTTTACATTGATTCCTATGGGAAAAATTGCTTGTACTTAAGAACGTTTCTACTTAAGAACTTGGTCACAGAACGAATTAAGTTTTTATGTAGAGGTACCACTGTAATTAGGAATGCTAGTGAAGATTTTGTTTTCTTCCTGTCTGTAATGCCACCTTATGGCTTCATCAGCAATAACAATGAGAAATATAGTGTCACCATTCCATTCAGAGCTTTTCTATGGCTTTCTATTAAAGTTGCACAAATGATAAAGAAAATATATTTTACCAACCTTATGGCTTTGGAGAGAGGCTGAAATATGAGTGAGATCATCCTCCAAAGTTCCCATTTTCACTAATTTCCACTTGTCAGACAACCATTTCTCTTCTTCTTCACACTCATGGAAAAATTCAAAAAGCTTCAAAGCCCCTTCCAACTGACGTTGCCTGAATCAAATAAATAAATTATGTACTTTAAAAGGGTTACATCTGGAGATTATTTTGGTTTTTTTTAGTATTTTATTATATTTTATTATTAAAATATAAAATATAGTACAGTTTCAGCTTTACTTTTACTTCAGAATCATACAAAAAATAAACTAAGGAAAAATCTTTTAAACATTTAATAGAATAGAATAGAATTTTATTGGCCAAGTGTGATTGGACACACAAGGAATTTGTCTTGGTGCATATGCTCTCAGCGTACATAAAATAAAATATACATTTGTCAAGAATCATGTGGTACGACACTTAATGATTGTCATAGGGGTCAAATAAGCAATGAAGAAGCAATATTAATAAAAATCTTAGGATATAAGCAACAAGTTACAGTCATACAGTCAACATGGGAGGAAATGGGTGAAAGGAATGATGAGAAAAACTAGTAGAATAGAAGTGGAGATTTAGTAGAAAGTCTGACAGTGTTGAGTGAATTATTTGTTTAGTAGAATGATGGCATTTGGAAAAAACTGTTCTTGTGTCTAGTTGTCTTGGTGTGCAGTGCTCTGTAGCGACGTTTTGAGGGTAGGAGTTGAAACAATTTGTGTCCAGGATGTGAGGGGTCAGTAAATATTTTCCCCGCCCTCTTTTTGACTCATGCAGTATACAGGTTCTCAATGGAAGGCAGGTTGGGAGCAATTGTTTTTGCTGCTATAAATTGATTTGGTAAAATTTTGTTTCTATATTTCTGTTTTCCTTCTCTTAGAAAAATCTCATGCGTGTCACAAAATTGAAATATATTAAATAAAAGATAGCTGTGTAAAAAAAAAACCCTTGGATTATTTCCATAAGAAGTTTTGTTCATGGACAACATTAAAGAAAATGGAAACTTTCAGATGCGGGTTTCCTCAGATGTATGACATCTCCAATAAAATGGAATTTTGAGGAAACTCAAGCCTCGGAGTATTATTGTGTTGGAGGGTATTACTTGAAACTCTGACACATACAGAATCCCAATCCAAATTCAGGATATTTTTCTTTTTGCAGAGTAAATCAAAGTATTCAACAATATTTACAAGAATTGTACCTTGTTTGGCAGGAATCTTGAAGATTCTGATGTAGCCGATGAAGCATCTGATATTTGGCTTGAAGCATATCTGGTTTGACAGGCTTCCTTTGTATTATATCTTTTGTTCTTTCAGCAATGTACATGATGCTTTCCTCAAGAGAAGAGATTTGGGAGGCAACTAATTTGTGCTTTTGCAATAATTCCACTGCTTCTAAGAGCTCCTTGCCACAATCCTTAGAGCTTACTAATATCTAGAAACAGAATGAAAGAAAAATATTTGGTATGCTTTTCAGCTACTTGATTGCAGGTAATTCCCAAATTCATACATAGATTGTAAAATAACATGTTAAATAATTTACTACAATTGGTTCGTTTCATACATTGTACTAAGCCACAAGCCATGATTTACAAAAGATAGTGACTAATTTTATCCTTATTACACATCAAACTCAAAACAAGTGAATTTTATCAGTATGATCTAAGTCAATGAAGTAATTTTACCATAGATGCTTAGTATGATAATATCAACTTGCTAAATCCTGACAACATCTGTTACATATTTCTATATGAAAAGAAATATAAGAAATCACGGAATGGTCACATGCTCTACAAACACCCTTTTCTAATCTGGTGCCCTCTAATATTTGAGGGAGCAGAAGAAGAATTGTGAAACAACCAGAGTGGAAAAGTTTGACTTATGCTACTTGACATACATTCTGTGATGATTTCTTTAATACTAGTAAAGAAAGTCCACGGGAAGGACTTGATAAACAAAAGTGCCAAATCCAGTTAAACACCTAGCTGTCAACAACAACAACAACAATAATGATAATAATAATGATGATGCTGATAACAATAACAATAACAATAACGGTAATAAATATTGCCATCTGCTGATGAATGAGATCTATCTTGTGCTATGATGAAATGTCTAACAGGGAAAGTGAAAGAAGAAAGAAAATTATTGCAAAACAAAATATTCAGACTAGCAAGGAGGTGATAACCTTGGTACTCATCTGTTTTGAAAATCTTCAAATTTGCTACTCAACACATTTTGACATGAATATTTTGTCCTGGTATTCATTGTTTGCTTGGTATTTGATGCACAAGCTAGAATTTGTTGATGTCAACTGCCTTGTGACTCACTATATTATTCCTTATGGGGAAAATATTTTTGATACTCATTGTTTTTGGTACTCATTGCATCTCCCAGAACCAATTAGCGTTGGTTCTAGATGAATACCAAGGTACAACTATATGTGAATGACTTGGAGTATGAGTCTTAATTTTGCTAGCTATAAATGCTTTCAAGCTTCTATTATCAATGTAGAATTTTACATAAATCCATATGGTTCCTATTTTTTTGTCTGCTTCAAAAGGCTTTATATGTACCAGGCTCTGTCGTAGAAAAAAACCAAACCAATTAATAATGCTTGCTGGATTTGCACAATATTCCTTCCTACGTATCATTTGTTTTCAATGTACAATCTTCTAATTTAATGGAGGTAATCCCTCTAAAGAAATGTCAATAGATTTTAATGAGTACTGGTAGTTACAATCTATGGTTTAAGTTCAAATTCTAATTCCAGATACCCCCTCTGCATAACACATCCTTATTCGTTCTCTTTCCATAGGCTATGAGTTGGAAGCATTCATTAAAGACCATAGCCACCAATGTTAATCTTTAGAAAAAATAACTCAATATACCTGCACTTCTTTAAGTTCTTCCACAATGGTGTCAATGTCCCTCAAAATGACTAGCACTTCCTGCATCTTTCCCATAGCGTCTTTTTGTCTTTTGAGATGGTCCCAGAGATCTTGCCATTGATGAATGATGTCTATTTGCCTGCGAAGAGAGAGAGAAAGAAAATGATATCACAAGACTTCACTAATGGACAGTTTAAGTTACCCCATAGTCTGATGCCATTACATGATATATTTCTAAATGTCTTATTTATAACACCAGCTGCTGTGGGGAAACACCAAGTTTAATCCAGTGGGAAAATGCAACTTCAAATTGCAATATTCATTAGCAATTCTGATTTTTTTTCTACTTCTAGCTTGATCATCTGGTGATATGTGAAAAAGTGAATTGTAGAACAATGTGGAAGAAGAGCCTCATAATAGTCCATGTGGAATTCTTTTTTCCTTTTTTTCTCTTGCCCTCTGGGACTTAGTGTAGCTGAATTAGTTGGACAGTGCCCATGGCCCAGCTCAAAAAAGTCATGATTTTCAGGTGCAGCATATCAGGTGGAAATACTATGTGCTGAAGTGGGAAAGCCAAGTGTTTTGCAGATAAGATCTCCAGAACTGGCCAGGGCAAAGAAAAGATGCACAGGACAAAATTGGCTTAGGGAGTGCAAAGGAATTTTAAATTCTGGCAGCAGCTTAGAAGAGAAGCAATCAAAACTGAGTATAGAAAACAGCCAGCAATCAAAGCATCCAAATGTAGTTTGACTAAAGGAATTTTAGGATTCAGATAAAGAAGAAAAGAAGACAAGGAGAAGAAATGTGTGCAGCAAAAGAAAGGACAAGAAAAAGAAATGGCAGGGGAAGCAAAATAAATGTACAAAAATTTACACATATACACATACAGTAATAATAATAATTAATAATAATTCATTAGATTTGCATGCCGCCCCTCTCCGAAGACTCATAGAAACATGGAAATCCACAGAAAAGCATAGGCTACATTAAGGCAAGAAAAAGAAATCTACATAATTCAAAACTAATTGAATGTTATATATAACATATGCAAATAAGATTAGAAAGAATTGTGTAAATAGATAAACACAACAACATCTTCATCCCTTTGTAGACATATTAGACTTTAATTGTGTAATTTTGAAATTGTAAACGCTTGCATTATATTAGCAGCTTGCTCATATTTTGTTCTTTCATATTTTACTCACTAAGGTGTTTTAATATTGTGATTGCCCTTTATTCTTATGTCTTTATCATCTATCCTAACATTTTTGTTATTGGAAGAATACATAATAGACCGGTAATACAATCAGTTAAATCTACTCTTTCCAAAGATGGAGGTTGCATTAATTCATGCTAAACTATCACCTGTGCTGTTTTCAGTCTCTCCAACACCATCTATGAGTACTGCCCCAATCTGAAGGCATCCTACTCACTTTTTGGTAATCAAGGCCTTGTCTTGATAGTTCTCCTGCATGATTTCAGCAGCCATTGTAGACAAGGCTTTGAAGCGCTGGTCTTGGGGAAGCATGTCTGCTTCAATTGCGTCTAGTTTCCGAGTGTTTGCCTGAAGCTGTTCTACATTGTCAGGTTGCCAATCATCCTGCTTTTTGATGATCTCTGTCATGTTCCTCAAATAGGCCTCACGAATGGCTGCTTTCTTTAGAAACATCTGGACCTGTTGCTCAACTTTCTCAAGTCTTAACAGCTCCTGCAATATTGCTTTTCCTCGACTGCTCTCTGCTTTCTCCAAAGCAGTCCATTCTTTTTCCAGATCTCTTAAAGTTCTTCCTTCAGGGGGAACATAAGCACGCTGATTGTTGACTTGCTGTTTGGTCCGTATGTGGAAAAAATTGGCTTCAATTATTCCCTTCTCGCGGTATTTGGGCGGTTTCTCCATAGTGCGGAAGACCTTAAAATTATTCATGAGTAAGTGCATTTTCTCCAGAGAATTGGGGAAGGAACGGTCATCCAGTTCTGTCACTTTGAGTTTTATCCATTTCAAGAGTTCAAAGATCATGTGTTCATACTGGAATTTCAATTCATCTGTCTCCTTCAGGCAAAACACGATCTGCAGAAAGATCAAACATAACATGTATTTTTCTCTCTTGATCAGTAGAATTTTACATGCATTTTCAGCATAATCAAGTTTCATCCAAGAGTGTTTTTTTTAAAAGTTACTTTAAAAAAACTTTAATTTTTTTTAAAAAGAAATTGTTCCATGAGCAATTCACTATAGGATCTTAGTCTTCTGCTAAAATCAGCAATTGTTAATTGGACCAGGACCATCTCTACATTAATATACATTCAACATAGTCCTGACTGAAATTTTCTTCCAAAATGTCTCTTGGATGTAAAGAAAAAAACACCAAAGTGCAATATGTATGATTAAATATTTTTTGTAAATTTAGTTTAATCACACAGTGCTGGAAACAAATAGATTGTGTTCAGACAAAATTACCCAGAAGAAAATGCAAATAGCAATTAAAATAATGTGTAATTATTTATACCCCTTCTAGATGAATGGAAAGCCTTCCACTGAAGACCTGTATGCTGCATGAGTCCAAAAGAGGGCAGTGAAAATATTTACTGAACCCCGCATCCTGGACATAAACTGTTTCAACTCCTACCCTCAAAACGTCACTACAGAGCACTGCACACCAAGACAACTAGACACAAGAACAGTTTTTTTCCTGAACGCCATCACTCTGCTAAACAAATAATTCCCTCAACACTGTCAAACTATTTACTAAGTTTGCACTATTATTACCACTATTTTTTCCCCATAATTCCTATCACCCATTTCCTCCCACTTATGACTATATGACTGTAACTTGTTGCTTGTATCCTTAAGATTTTTATTAATATTAATTGTTTCCTGATTGCTTATTTGACCCCTATGACAATCATTAAGTGTTGTACCTCATGATTCTTGACAAATGTATATTTTATTTTATGTACACTGAGAGCATATACTGTACACCAAAGACAAATTCCAATCACACTTGGCCAATAAAGAATTCTATTCTATTCTATTCTATTCTCTGCAAATGGCTACTCTAGGCCAGTGCATTGAATACGTGTTCCATTCTCAAGGTGCTAAGAAGCCATAATCTATCAGTTCCAAGTTGCAGATGTTACCATGTTATAGGAGTTCAGGTAAGTTTCATTTTAACAGCATCTGTACTTCCTTAGACATTTTTTGACTAAGGAAATCTATGTGTTCCATGGATAAAGGAATCCACATTCTCTTTGGCCTGCAGAAATTATTTACTTAAGCCATACCAGACATTAGGAATGCTTATTATAGCAAAATAACAATACACTGACTTTAGCAAGCCTTTTCTGGACTGTCTGACCCTGCTTCTGCCTGGAAAAGTAATGGTAGTAGAATGACACATAGGTCATGATGGATCTCTCATCTGGAAATGGCACTGCTACATCTTCAGCATCCAACAACTTCAAGATTCCCAAGTGCTTCTCCGCCACAGTGAAGGCATTATTTAGATTAATTATGGGCTGGTGACGCTGCAGGGAGCTGTATTGTATAAGATCAGGTCTGAAAAGATCAAAAATAAAAACAAGTAAAATATATTTGGAATCAGCTCCCCACGGAGATTTGTACTGCTGCCATTCTTCTTGCCTTCCACAAGAGTCTTAAGACTTATTTATGCCGCTAGATTTGGGGCAATTAGACCCTAGCCCCCTGGCTGATGAATGTTACCTATGATTGTTGTTTCAGTGGCTATGATTGTTTTTTTTTTAATAATACTGGGTTTTATAGTTTAGTACACTTAGTTTTAAATTAATTGGATTTAGACTATTATATTATATTGTTCTTCTTTTTTATGTGTTGTATGCCACCCCAAATCTTCGAAGAGGAGTGACATATAAATATAAATAAATAAATAAATAAATAAATAAATAATATTTGTATCTTTTTTATATTATTGTAAGCCACCCTGAGAGAAGGAGATTATGTGTAGAAAATGCAAGGAAGTGGACATATGCATTTCCACCTTACAATTTTTAGAAATTTGCTAGAGTTTGTAGGGATGTCAGATGTAGTGTAATACAATATTTATGGAGTAAAGGTGCAATTGCAAAAACTCTAAGTAGTACATAATTGACCCTGACTCTTGTAGCTCTCCAATGACTCATCTCAAAGGCATGCTTCCTTGGATCTTGAAGGTAGCAACTGATAGCTTATTCTTTATGACATTATTCAGTTTCTTATCTTGTTATAACTTGCTCTGACAGGTATCATAATTCAGCAAAAAATAAGAAATGCTTCCTATATCTGTTCTGAACTTCTGGCTGTTCACATTTGTAGGGTGATTATTGATTCTAATGTTACAGAATATATATACAGTATATTATATTGTATATATTATATTGCATAGTAGAATACAATTCATTAGAATAATGGATTCCAAATAATATACAGAGAGACAACAATTCACCCTACTACTCATAATTAGCTAAAGTTTCATTGTGTTCCTTCCAAATGAAAATAATTTTCTGTTATCTTTCAGTACTTTTCTCAATTATACAGAAATTATATATCAGAACACTTAGGAAAGATGGAAATCATACTTTTCCTTACCTGTGAGCATGAATGAGGGCATTGAAAGCTAGCCCATCATTCCAGCTTTTGGAAAAGTCTTTCACGTTGACATTAGAATAGCTGGCTGTCTTACGTTGGCACCAAACCAATAGAGCTTCATTAGAAGAAAGAGCATCAACTCTGGATCCAAATTCATCCTAGAAAGCCAACAAGGCAAGAGCATTCATAGGATAATCTAAATATGAATCAGCAAAATTAAAACTCCACAAAAAGCAAAACAGACCAAAAAGTTTAATAGCTAGCAACAGGAGTGCATGCAGATTTAAATTATAGTTAATTATATGGTTATTAAAGGAAAAGTTCTCCTGTCCATATATTTCTGACTCTAGCAGGTGGTGCTCATCTCCATTTCTTTCAACTAATTAATTAATTTTGTGTGGGAAATCGTGTTTACCTGTCCACCAAATACATTAAATTGAAATTGCTCAGCAATAAGCTTGGACCTAAGTTCTTAGGACTGTTTTCAACACTGAAGGTAATTAACCCAACAGTGGTTCAACTTAACCTCCCGGGCCTATTAGGGAAAATGCATCTAGTCTTCCAAAGTAGTTTGTTGAAAACTGAGACCACAAGACCATCCAGTGCCTAAACCGATGGTAGTGCAAGGGGAAACCCATTATGAGGTTACAAAAATTTTGGACTCCAAATTGCATAGGGGTCACTTACAGTATTTGGTCCATTAGAAAGGGTACCCTTTGTCTGAATCTACCTGAGTTAAGACCTGGGATGTGAAGACGGATAGGCTAGTGAAACAAATCCATGATACATTTCCTAAAGGGTTCTCCTGGGGTTGGGAGAGACAGTTAGGGAAGACTAGACTAACATCCTACATTTCTCTCATTTCAGAGCTGGGAGGGGGAAGGGGAGCCTATCAGCCCTGGAGGCTGTTGTGGTTGGCTCTGGCCCAGCTCCTGCCCCAGGGAATGTGGAGGTGGATGCAGGGGAAACTTCAACATGACATAGGCCTGTGTTATTGCTGACAGAGTCAGTTCAGAGTTTAGTTTCCTTGGACGAAGAAGAAGGTGGGAGTGACTTGGAAGAGGGGGGCTTGGCACACAGCCCAGACAGTCAATCTTCATTATCTTCTATTGATTCGGATGAAGACGTCTTGGACCCAAGCAAGAATTATGCGTAGAAGAGACCAAGTAAGGACATATTACCGGAGATAAGAGCGGCCACCTGTGTTTGGGTGGGGCTCCAGTAATTAGGACTGCTGCTATAAATAGCAGCATGTGGGTTTGGCCGTTGTGAAAAAGTATCTGATCGCAGTTTTTCAGGAATCGTGCCTTGACTTTGTTTGTTGATTTTTCACGTCTTTGAAACCAACGCAGAGCAAAATGTGTGGGTGTTTCACTTCGTGGAAGAAGAAGGGGTGTGAAGTTTCTTCACAGCTGCTAGCTAAGTACTTAAAGACTGATTAAGGGAAATTGTACAGACTACCCGGTTGTTTTGGGATGAGTGCTCTTTGCAATAAAAAAAGAGTGCTTAGTTTATTTTGAATTTTGTGATAAAGAACATTGTTTTGAATGTGTGTGTCTGAAATTTGTATCCTTGAATTTTCGGGAGGCTCCTACCAGAGAGCCCAGCAGAACAGAGGGCATCTTTTATTTTGGATCTTCAGGGCTGCCGCACTTTGCGGATGGCATGCAGCGGGAAATGGGAGGGGGTGTTGGATAGAGACAGGGTGAGATGTGTAGCCATAACAATATTCTTTTCCCTGAGAGTCAAGGATGGTCAGTCTACACCTGGAAAGGTGTGACTGGGAAGCCACTCCAGTTGGGACAGGGACATGATTGGACCATGTGATGGACATGTGGATGCAGGGGAAGGGACTTTGACATTAAATTGGGTGGGGAAAACCCAGAGGCCTTTCAGATTCAGGGTTGCCCAAATGTGCCAATATGACATCTCTAATAAAATGGAACTTTGAGGAGAATGCCTGCCTTGGAGTTTTACTTCTGCTGGGGGTGTTTGAACCCTTACAGTCAGGACACATCTACTTGAAATTCCTATCCCCCTGGCAACTTGGGAGCAGGTCACGGAAACTTCATGAGTTGATACATACTTCTCTCCTATGATTAATAATTAGCTGTAAATACAAAATTTAGTTGGTTTTTTTTAATGCCATTGCTCCACCTCTCCAAGGGTTCAGAAGTCTCAAGAGTGACAAAGTTTATCTTATTTTTAGATCACTGGTTACTGATTTCAGTGATTATATTGATATAGATGTGTAGAATATTAACTTAAACATTTCACCAATTTTGTATGAAGGCCCTCTGATCCTGGATCTATAGGAGAACAATATCATACAATTTCCTGCAGACAGTACAATCACCTCTATGCTTCTTTTCAGTCTTAAGTGTTGTATCAAAGTTTGGATTGTTGGAAAATTGTCAAGCTAACAGGTTAAATCAGAAAGAAAAAAGTGAGGAGTTTTTAAATTACAATTTTACCTTGTCAAGACTGATCAATGAAATTTGAAATCGGAGGATAATTATCCACATTAATCCAAGGATAAGGGTCTGGTCTCCATCTACTATGTTTTCTGGTCCAATTAGCTTCACATGTAACTGCTGAATACACAAGAGGCTTTTATCATTAGTGTGTTTATAAATGTCTCTGAGAATTTTTTTTAAAAAAGTGGGTAGTAGTGGTGGTCAACCAGTACATTTAGGAATAGGTCTTGGAAAATATGTGAAACATAGAGATAAACTTTTCTCCATCTTTGCTACCCTTCTTAATATGCATGGTTTTCATCAACTGGATATGTGCGATTAACTTATTTTCAGAAGTGACTACATTTTTAACAGGTTTTTCCCCTCCCCATCATGAAAGTGAAGGTGCAAGATATTGAAACTCATCAGTAGATAGGACCATATCATTGACAATATGACTTTCCATCTTCCCATCCCAATAAAAACTTGATTAGTGCCTACTATAACCCAAATCTTATACCTCACCTTAGATTTGAGGAACTGAATGGCTTTGCTATTGTTCTCCAAAAAGTGAACTCTCATCTTGCCTTTGTTTGGCCTGGGTAGTTGTTCGGAAGATAGTAGCTCCAAAAGATGCAGGAGATGAATACCATCTTTCAGTTCAGTGTAGAGATCTAGAATCTTAACGTTTGCCTACAAAATTAAAGGATCACAAATAAAGTAAACAACAATAACATGATGTTATGTTCTTAATGCTATCTTGCTTATGAAAATTGTGATATGAAGCTGATATTGGACTAGTGGTTACCCAACTGCTCAATAATAAGCAGGAGAGAGGCAATGCTTTAATTATCTTGACCTAACAGGCAGTGATGGGCTACCAAATTTTTTACTACCACACCGTGGGCGTGGCTTATGCATTTTGTTTCAACATCTTTCAGTGCAAATTGGGTGCTCTGGGGTGGAGCTCCAAATTTTGCTACCGGAACTGCGTTCCTGACCGTTCCCATAGGAGCCCATCACTGCTAACAGGTAAAAGCTATAGAGAAGTGGTTCTCAACCTGGGGGGCAGGGCCACTTTGGGGATTGGATGACCATTTCACAGAGGTCATGTAAGACCATGAAAAAAGACAAATTTCTCATGGTGTTAGGAACTAACACTTCTATTCTGGCGCCTTGGAACATATTGTGGTGCCTTGGAACTGTTGTAAGCCACCCCAAGTCTACGGAGAGGGGCAGCATACAAATCTAACAAATCATTATCATTATCACTATCACTACCACTACCACTATCACTAACACTATCATTATCATTATTTTACAATCTGATTAATCAGACATTTACAGTGGGGGCTGTTCCTCTGACCTTCCTGCCAATCAGCTTAAAGCTCTGTTGGGAGAATTGATGTTAGACTTATGGTTGGAAGTTACCACAATATGAGGAACATGAGTATTAGAAAGGTTGAGAATCACAGCTATACAGAAAACGGCATGTTCAGATACCCTATTATGAAGTTCTGTTTCTAAGACTTTTCTGCAGAGTGTTGTTCTAGCTGTTTTACAGTTTTAAAAACAATGAATGAATCCCAGATTAAGTTGATTAGTGAAATTAGGCAGAAGAATTTGTTAACATAAAACAAAAGTGTTTAAAGGGATCATCTACAAAGAACATTACAAGAAAGCTACCTACACTGTGTTTGTAGAAAATATTGTTCAGCCAGTTGGTAAATGTTTTTTTCTGCATGATCATACGTTGTGCTTGCAACTTCTTGAATTGGCCTTGTACATATTCTTCCTCCATGGTGACCTAAAAACAAGAATACTCCAACATGACTGCAACATAATCAGATGTCCCAATTTACTGCCAATTCCCTTGAGGTCTTGGCCTGATTCCTCCTTTACATCATATTCATTGGACATAGTATTATTTTTTTCTGGGTAAAAGTATTGTTTCTTGTGAATAGGAAAGAAAGACCTATCCACTAATAATACATGTCAACCAAAAGATCTTTTGCAGACACTTAAGTTGGATAAAAATATTAAGGTCTTTAGGTTATTATTGCTTCATAATGAAATGATCTTTTAGTATAGATGAATTGGGTTTTTTTCTGGTGGTGGTGAGATATTATCATAAACACCCAAGGATCTTGGGATTGCAACAGGTAGTAAATTAAATACATTAATGTCTTCATGATAAACATGTACACTGGAAACACTTCAATGGTACTAAATAACACAACATCTAACCTGTGATGAATATTAAACTTAACATTTGAAATGTCTCAACAAAATAAATTATTATAGAAAACATTACAAAGAACTATGTGATCCATAAGAAGACACCATCTCTGAATTATTACATTAACAGCAAAACATTTAGGAAGAGATATGGTCTTGTTAAGAAGCCCATATGGGCTTGGAATTATAGAATCTGGAAAGCAGAAATCAATCCTAGGCAATTTTGTAGTAAGAAAAATACTTATATTGATAAAATTTAATTTATTACTTTTAAAAATAACATTGGTTGTTAACAAAAGTTGGTTGGTTGATTGATTAATTGATTATGTGCTGTTAAGATTTTGCCAACTATTTGTGACTACACTGATACACAAATGAAGGCAAATATACGTATCCCACAACCACATTGTAGAATCCAATCTGTGTCAGTCACTGGGACCAGAGGTTCAGTCTTCTAAGCCTTTGGAGCCCACTCTCAGGGAACTTCCCTCACACCAGAATCCTGCTACATTGATATATTTTCTCCATGATGAGCTGTTCCTAACCTGGTCGTTCAGATCTTCCAATGGGGAACTCATGGTCACAGCAACTGAGTTCATCTGCTTTGCTGCTGCTTATCCTCTTCTGATCTTGGTAAATACAGAATAGACATAAAGGTAGCGAATATGCTATTTTTCAGATTATGGACATCAAAACCAATGGAACAATCTCTGATCTAATTCCTCTTTTTAATTCTACCTAATTGCTTATAGCAGTGATGATGGTGTACCCTTTTTCCCATGGGTGTCAAAAGTGTGTGTGTGTGCTCACACCCATAATTCAATGGCCCCCCTAGCACCCCATCCTCTGCCCACGTGAATACGCTCCCCCACTTGGCCTGACACCTGCATATGTACACATGACCCCCTGCTCTCTGACTTCCACTAGGCCCATTCCCCTCCCCAGGCTCCTGGAGAGGGTGAAAATTGCCTCCCCTGCCTCCTGGAGCCCTCCAGAGGCCAGAAACGGCCCATTTCCTGACTTTCAGAGGGGCCCTGTAGGCTTGTTTTTTGTCCTCCCCCAGGCTCAAGAGGCTTTCTTGAAGACCTGGGAGGGCAAAAATGTCCTCCCTTTCCGCCCATCCTCCCAGAGCCTATGCACGAGCCAAAAATCAGCTGGCCACTGTGTACATTTGCACTGGAGCTGAGCTAGCGCAATGGCTCGCATGCTTGTAAATATGGATTTATATCCCACTTGGGGCACACGTGCCATTGGTTCGGCATCACAGGCTTATAGTATGCCATTTAGTTTTATACATCCTTTATGATTGCAAGATGTTTTCTCACAGATTTAATTCAATTTATATTCCCTGGAAATCTTATATTTTATTTAATTAATTAATTAAATTTTTATGCCACCCATCTCTTCTACAAGGTAGCTCTGGGCTTATAAGGTTTATAAGTTTCTCACATCTGTGCTTCTGAATATAATCCAGTTTTCAATTCTTTTTCTCTAACATTACTCCCAACTTCAACAAATTATTGGTTTATTTTAATAAGATTGAAACTCCAAATTAAGCAGAGTCTTCATTCATCTCTCATATAAATTCTTGTTTCTACTGAAGAAAATCCACATTTTCTACTATAAAAGTTTTCTTCTCTTATAAAAAGCAAGAAATAACCTTTGATTTAAACTATAAGCATACCGTTAACATTACCAGGAAGAGCTACAGCACATATTTGTTTCTTTTTATTACATATATTTTTTAAAAAATATTCTTATTAGATATAAATACAGTGGAACCCCGACATAAGAGCTGCTCTACTTAAGAGCAACTCGAGATAAGAGCTGGGAGGGGAGAGATATTTTTGTTCTACTTACAAGCCCAAATTCGAGATACAAGCGCTAAGGAGCTGTCTCCTGAAGCCAAACGCTAACTTCCGCGTTCGGCTTCAGGAGACAGCTGCGAAGCGGCGCGCGTGTTTTAAAAGGTTGCAGCTGGCCTGCGGGGCTCGGGGGGGTGCTTGCAGCTTTCTTTCTTGCTCTTTTTCTTTCTCTCTTTTACCTTCCCTTCTATTTCTTCTTTTCTTTCTCCTTCCCACCTTCTTCCCTCCCTCCCTCCCTTCACTCATTCCTCTCTTACTCTCCCCTTTCATAAGTTTCCTTGCTTCCTTCCTCTGTTCCTGTCCCTTCCCCCTTTCTTTCTTTCTTTCTTTCTTTCTTTCTTGCTCTTTTTCTTTCTCTCTTTTACCTTCCCTTCCTCTATTTCTTCTTTTCTTTCTCCTTCCCACCTTCTTCCCTCCCTCCCTTCACTCATTCCTCTCTTACTCTCCCCTTTCATAAGTTTCCTTGCTTCCTTCCTCTGTTCCTGTCCCTTCCCCCTTTCTTTCTTTCTTGCTTTCTTTCTTTCTTTCTTGCTCTTTTTCTTTCTCTCTTTTACCTTCCATTCCTCTATTTCTTCTTTTCTTTCTCCTTCCCACCTTCTTCCCTCCCTCCCTCCCTTCACTCATTCCTCTCTTACTCTCCCCTTTCATAAGTTTCCTTGCTTCCTTCCTCTGTTCCTGTCCCTTCCCCCTTTCTTTCTTTCTTTCTTTCTTTCTTTCTTGCTTGCTTGCTTGCTTACTTGCTTGCTCTTTTTCTTTCTCTCTTTTACCTTCCCTTCCTCTATTTCTTCTTTTCATTCTCCTTCCCACCTTCTTCCCTCCCTCCCTCCCTTCACTCATTCCTCTCTTACTCTCCCCCTTTCATAAGTTTCCTTGCTTCCTTCCTCTGTTCCTGTCCCTTCCCTCTTTCCTTCCTTCCTTCCCACCCTCCGTCCATTCATTCACCCATTCCTCTCTTGATCGCTTAAAGCCGGTCCCTGGTGCAAAAAGGGTTGGGGACCTCTGTCCTACAGGATTGGGTGGCAGAGAAGTTGAACATATGTAAATTTAAAAGTTTAAGAAAGTTTACAAGTTAAGTGAAAGAAACTTCATTATTCATTTATATGTACATGTACATTTCTTCATTAAAAACATGTCTTTCTGCATAATTTAGACTAACTTTGTGAGTTTTTTGAGGGCTGGAACCAATTAAAATTATTTACATTAATTCCTATGGGGAAAAGTCGTTCGAGATAAGAGCTGCTCGACTTAAGAGCCCAGGTCCGGAACGAATTAAACTCGTATCTCGAGGTACCACTGTATTAAGAAATAAAAAACAAACATAAGGACGAGACAAACAAACACATTTAGAAACATAGAAACATAGAAGTCTGACGGCAGAAAAAGACCACATGGTCCATCTAGTCTGCCCTTATACTATTTCCTGTATTTTATCTTACAATGGATATATGTTTATCCCAGGCATGTTTAAATTCGGTTACTGTGGATTTACCAACCACGTCTGCTGGAAGTTTGTTCCAAGGATATACTACTCTTTCAGTAAAATAATATTTTCTCGTGTTGCCTTTGATCTTTCCCCCAACTAACTTCAGATTGTGTCCCCTTGTTCTTGTGTTCACTTTCCTATTAAAAACACTTCCCTCCTGAACCCTATTTAACCCTTTAACATATTTAAATGTTTCGATCATGTCCCCCCTTTTCCTTCTGTCCTCCAGACTATACAGATTGAGTTCTGATACGGTTTATACTTAAGACCTTCCACTATTCTTGTAGCCGGTCTTTGGACCCGTTCAATTTTGTCAATATCTTTTTGTAGGTGAGGTCTCCAGAACTGAACACAGTACTCCAAATGTGGTCTCTATTTACAAATATAGATTCAACCTCTTTAACCTTTCTATGGTAAATTGTCTTAACATAAAATTTTCATCTATATGTCATTTATATAAACTACATTTCTTTTACAGTTTTTATCAGTTCATCTATTAATCAATATAGCTATCCTTTTCAATCAAACTTATAAAATCCTGTTTTCATTCTTTAACTACACATCATCATTTGTACACATCTATATATACATCACTATTTATACATCCTTTCTCTCCTTTTTATTTTTATTTTACAGCAAATTATAAAACAAATCCCAAACTTTAAAAGAATCTGAATCCTCTTTCTGATTCAATTCCATTGTTAATTTATGTGATTCAGCACATATTTGTTTCTTATTTATGTAGAAACAGAATAATTCTGTAAAATCTTCACTCACCTAATTTTGCCAAGATGTTTTGTGTTAAATTCAGAAAGCAGTCATCGAAAGGAGAGATTCTTCGTTCCAACCGAGTTGCCTATTTGTGCATACACAATGAACTTTGAATACTATGATAATAAGAAAGTATTTATAATCTCTACGTACATCTGACCAGGAAAGAAAAGTTCATCAGAACATTGGGGGTAAAGGTTCTTGGCAAAAGGATTGTACTGATGGCATATTCATTGTCATTACTTCCCATTTCTCACAATCTCACATAAAACAAGGAAAGGTGCAAGGCTGCCACAGGAAAGAAAAAAGGGTACTTACACGCCTTCTCTGTGGCGGCCCCGGCCCTCTGGAACCAACGTCCCCCAGAGATTAGGACTGCCCCCACCCCTCCTCACCTTTTGTAAGTCATTAAAAACTCATCTCTGCTGCCAGGCATGGGGAAATTAATACACACACCAATTGTCAATGTTGGTGTATGGTTTGATTGGATTGTGTGATTATTTTATTATAAGGGTTTTAAATTGTTCCCTCACCATTTATCTCAAAGTGCATCACTAAATGTTTTTGGAGATTCTCAATCATCCAGGTCAAGGTTATCCCAAAGGTGCTTTTTCAAGAGGCAGCTGGAGTTTCTTGTTTTTTCTTTGAAAATGTTTTGCTTCTCATCTTGGATGAGAAGTGAGACATCTTCAAAGAAAAACAAGAAATTCCAACTACCTCTGGAAGAAGCATCTTTGGTACAAGGCTACAGTTGGCAACAATAATGTAACTTATACAAGAACAAAATAACAGTAGGAAGAGACTTTGGAGGCTTCTGCCGCACGAATCCCAGCGACCGGTTAGGTTCCACAGAGTTGGCCTTCTCTGGGTCCCATCGACTAAACAATGTCGTCTGACGGGACCCAGGGGAAGAGCCTTCTCTGTGGTGGCCCCAACCCTCTGGAACCAGCTCCCCCCCCCGGAGATTAGGATTGCCCCCACCCTCCTTCTCTTTCACAAACTCCTTAAAACCCACCTCTGCCGTCAGGCATGGGGGAATTGAGACATCTCCCACAGGCCTATATAGTTTTATGTATGGTATGCTTGTGTTGTATGTTCTTTTAAATAATGGGGTTTTAGATACTTTTAAATATTAGATTTGTTCTCTGTACATTGTGTTATTACTGTTGTGAGCCGCCCCGAGTCTGCGGAGAGGGGCGGCATACAAATCTAATAAATAGTAATAGTAATAGTAATAGTAATAGTGTAATAGTAATGGTAATGGTAATGGTAATGATGATAATGATGATAATGATGATAATGATGATAATAATAATAATAATAATAATAATAATAATAATAATAATAATAATAATAATAATAATAATAATTTCAGTCCGACCCCCTTGTCATTCAGGTAATCGTAT
Organism: Erythrolamprus reginae; assembly: GCF_031021105.1. NCBI lineage: Eukaryota > Metazoa > Chordata > Lepidosauria > Squamata > Dipsadidae > Erythrolamprus > Erythrolamprus reginae. Next base: position 86,242,651 of record NC_091950.1, read on the forward strand.
ATCAGTGATGGCAAACCTATGACACGCATGCCACAGGTGGCATTTGGAGCCATATCTGCCAACATACAAACCATTGCCTTAGCTTAGCTCCAGGGTGCATGTGAGTACCAGCCAGCTGATTTTCAGCTCACTCTGAGGCTCTGGGAGGGCGTTTTCGGCTTCCAGAGGAACTCAGGAGGGAAGGAGGGCATTTTTCCTCTCCCCAGGCCCTAGGGAAGCCATTTCTGACCCCTCAAGGGCCTCCGGGGTGTGGGGGAAGCCGTTTTTGCCCTCCTCAGATATTGAATTATGGGTGTGTGTGATAGAGCATGTGCACGTGCTTTCGGCACCTCAGGGAAAAAAGGTTCACCAGCCCTGTTCTAGTCATTTCAGATAAATGAAAGAGATTTGTCTAATCTCTTAAAAACTTCCAGTGCTGGAACATTCACAGCTTCTAAAATCTATATGTAAATAAATATCAATTAGAAAGATACAGTTTAGTAAACCTTTTACAATAACAAAGTGTTTCTGTGTATAGGCATTTTTATATATGTCTATAAATATGTTTAAAAAATGTATGTGTCAGCGTTCCAAATAGCATCTGAGAAAGAAACCAAGTCCCAGTCAAATTCTCTCAATCATAGCTCGATTTATTAACAGAACCATGTTGGCTACGCCATCATCATTCCGATTCTGATTTGTTCCCAGAATCCCACCTAGGTAAAGGTTCATCTTATATCCCCCACACCCACATGTTCACCATGAGAGCCAGTCTGTGTGCAGGGGCTTATCAACTTCCTCTTCTCTTCAGTTGAGGCAGAACAAAAGGTGACCTTGGCTTGGAAAAAGGAATCTTTGGTTGTGTCTGGTAACTTTCCTCTCTGACTACTCACTACCCCTCCCACCCCCCCTTGTGTTGTGTCAGGCTGAACTCTCTAACTCCACATGAAGATTTCGGCCTGACAGTATGTCTGTAAGTATGTAAAATTTTCATTAATGCATGAATACATTTCATTATAACTGTCCATGCGCAATCTACACCTATTAAGCAACATGTTTTTCCTCTTTTTATTTTTTCCCCCTGTTTAATGAAACCCAAACCAAACAACATCAGTATCTGATTTCCTAACAGTATTGTGGGAATTGCTTTAGGCAGTAGACAAATTCTGAATGCTCTTCCTCCTCAGGCCAACAAGAATAAAATGTAACACAGGTAGGTTGAGCAGTCTAGAGAAATCCTTAAAAAACTATAATGACGTCAAAATGATGACGAGTCATGGTAGTATCACCGAGACAATGAAATTTTTCTATAATCACATCATTCTATCTAGTACAGGAGTTTCCCCATTTTCATGATGATATCATGATGCATGGGACATCATTTGCATCTCCTTATCCCATCGTGGTTGCCCATGGATTGACGTCTATGGTACTTGAATGTAGATATCCTCCCGTATTGCTGTTGGCAGAAATTAAATATGCTTCAACAGTATTTATACTGTTTGTCTTTGTAATAGCAATTCTTCTTATTTCTTTTTTTAATTTTTTTAAAATTAATTTTTAACAAGTTTAGTGTACACACAACATAAAACAGTGCATAGTGAAATGTGCCCACCACCCCGACACACACACACATACCCCACCACCAATCGGGGGTGTTTCTTATATAATCCACTTTGACCCAAGAGCAATATATCTATTTACATATTATAGAGTGATTCCAATTTATTTCTTATAGCTTGGTCTCGGATTCTACTCATCATATATCATCTTACCTTGTCCCACCGTCCCATCAGTTGTCTCAATTCAGTTTCATTATCCAAATGTATCCTTTTATCCATAATTTCAAATTGAATATGGTCCACTATGTACCTATACCAATTTTTCATTGTCCATTTTGTCGCATCCTTCCAACCCAAAACTATTACCGCCTGAGCACTTTCTATTGCTGCTTGTTTTATTTCTTTAAATTCTCCCATCACATTTCTTTTAACTAGTACTGCCATTTCCTTAGTGATTGTCCATTGTATATTTAACATTCTATTAATGTCCTCTTGCACTTTTTGCCAAAATTCCTGCACTATCGGGTATTCCCAAAACATATCCATAAACACTCCTTTATCTTGACACCCACGCCAACAAATACCCCTGATATTCTGCTGAAAGTGTGTGAGTTGAACGGGAGTAAAATACCACTTATGTAATATTTTCCTAAAAATTTTCTTATTTCTTGAGCCTCGTTTGCACTGCATATATAGAAGGTTCTTGGGGATGAAGATACTACATTGGCATTGATAGAATCCTAGATTTAAAAAAGGTTTTTAGTTATCGAATCCAACTCTCTTGTCACTGCTACTTAATCCAAATCAAAGCATTTCAGGTCATCTGAATAAATCCCATAAAAAGCAATTCATCCTTTTTTGTGTGTAAAAGTTTCTACTGTTCAATTAGTCCTCCTGATCAGAGGTCCCACTCCGTTTTTTACAATAATTTTGATTGGAACCTGCCTTTCTGTAAAATAACACTCTCTACATGGGGCTACCTTTGAAAAGTGTTCGGAAACTCCAAATCGTGCCGAACGCGGCCACGAGAGCCATCGTGGGGCTTCCCAGATTTGCCCACGTATCTACAACACTCCGTGGCCTGCATTGGCTGCTGATCAGTTTCCGGTCACAATTCAAAGTGTTGGTCATGACCTTTAAAACCCTACATGGCATTGGACCAGAATACCTCTGGAACCGCCTGCTACCGCACGAATCCCAGCGGCTGATAAGGTCCCACAGAGTTTACTGAATTTATTTTTATTTATTTATTTATTTATTTAATTTGTCAATCAAGTAAAAACATAGAAACTGACGGCAGAAAAGGACCTCATGATCCATCTAGTCTGCCCTTATACTATTTTCTGTATTTTATCTTAGGATGGATATATGTTTATCCCAGGCATGTTTAAATTCAGTTACTGTGGATTTACCAACCATGTCTGCTGGAAGTTTGTTCCAAGCATCTACCACTCTTCCAGTAAAATAATATTTTCCCACATTGCTTCTGATCTTTCCCCCAACTAACACCAGATTGTGCCCCCTTGTTCTTGTGTTCACGTTCCTATTAAAAACACTTCTCTCCTGAACCCTATTTAACCCTTTAACATATTTAAATGTGTCGATCATGTCCCCCCTTTCCTTTCTGTCCTCCAGACTATACAGATTGAGTTTATTATGTCTTTCCTGATAAGTTTTATGCTTAAGACCTTCCACCATTTTTGTAGCCTGTCTTTGAACCCGTTCAATTTAATCAATATCTTTTTGTAGGTGAGGTCTCCAAAACTGAACACAGTATTCCAAATGTGGTCTCACCAGCGCTCTATACACCGGGATAACAATCTCCCTCTTCCTTCTTGTTATACCTCTAGCTATGCAGCCAAGCATTCTACTTACTTGCCCTTCTGCCTGACTGCACTGTTCACCCATTCAAAATTAAATTTTGAAACTGTCAGAAATCACTACCCCTAAATCCTTCTCTTCTGAAGTTTTTGCTAACACAGAACTGCCAATACAACTCAGATTTAGGATTCCTTTTCCCAAAGTACATTATTTTACATTTGGAAACATTAAGCTGCAGTTTCCATTACTTTGATCACTTATCTAGTAAAGCTAAATCATTTGCCATATTACAGACACCTCCAGGAATATCAACCCTATTGCACACTTTAGAGTCATCGGCAAATAGGCAAACTTTCCCTACCAAACCTTCCCCTATGTCACTCACAAACATATTAAAAAGGATAGGACCCTTGTGGCACACCGCTTGTAACCAGGCTCTGCTCAGAATACTCGCCATGAACAACAATGCTATTATGCTATTTGTTTTTGCTCTGGTGTAGCTAAAATCTACTTTGTTCTTAACATAAGCCATTAAACTCAAGGTTCTCTAGAAACTGGAACAATCTCAGTGTGACACCCAAGGAAAAAAGCATGAATGTCCTCCTGAACTAATAAATTCCTTTTGTTGAAGTAAATTACTCATGTTGTTGCATTAGTGAATTTTTGAACCCTGAGTGTTAGTAGGAAATATGATTTGGTAATAAAACTATTATAGTGACTAACTACTATAAATACCAGCAACGCCTAGTGCATTTATTGCCAATTGTGAAATACCAGTTATTTGATTTATATTGTCCTTTGTCCAGTTTTCACAATACAGTGGAACCCCGACATAAGAGCTGCTCTACTTAAGAGCAACTCGAGATAAGAGCTGGGAGGGGAGAGATATTTTTGTTCTACTTACAAGCCCAAATTCGAGATACAAGCGCCAAGGAGCTGTCTCCTGAAGCCAAACGCTAACTTCCGCGTTCGGCTTCAGGAGACAGCTGCGAAGCGGCGCGCGTGTTTTAAAAGGTTGCAGCCGGCCTGGGGGGCTCGGGGGGGTGCTTGCAGCTTTCTTTCTTGCTCTTTTTCTTTCTCTCTTTTACCTTCCCTTCTATTTCTTCTTTTCTTTCTCCTTCCCACCTTCTTCCCTCCCTCCCTCCCTTCACTCATTCCTCTCTTACTCTCCCCTTTCATAAGTTTCCTTGCTTCCTTCCTCTGTTCCTGTCCCTTCCCTCTTTCCTTCCTTCCTTCCCACCCTCCGTCCATTCATTCACCCATTCCTCTCTTGATCGCTTAAAGCCGGTCCCTGGTGCAAAAAGGGTTGGGGACCTCTGTCCTACAGGATTGGGTGGCAGAGAAGTTGAACATATGTAAATTTAAAAGTTTAAGAATGTTTACAACTTAAGTGAAAGAAACTTCATTATTCATTTATATGTACATGTACATTTCTTCATTAAAAACATGTCTTTCTGCATAATTTAGACTAACTTTGTGAGTTTTTTGAGGGCTGGAACCAATTAAAATTATTTACATTAATTACTATGGGGAAAAGTCGTTCGAGATAAGAGCTGCTCGACTTAAGAGCCCAGGTCCGGAACGAATTAAACTCGTATCTCGAGGTACCACTGTACCTAGGTTTTCTTTATTATTTCATTGAACTAGTATGTGAAATAATTAACTAATGGCTCTAGAGTGCTATTGTACTATACAGTATATATTTTTTTCTGCTGCCACAATGAAAGTTACCAGTAGGAGGGCAATACCATCTACTGGTATAATCAGTAGAAGAAATTATTTTTATCTTCTCATTTCCAGTGTGATATCTGCAAGCAAGAAGTAAAAACCTAAGTAAGTTTTTTTTTTAAAAAAAAATCCAATAGATACAATTGTAAAAAAAAAGTTTCTGTATGAATTGTGAATGAAAATGATAACAACTAAGAAAACAATGAGAAAAAAATTGTGGTGCTTCTTTTATTAGAAAATATTTTAGCTAACAATTAAAATTCTAAAGCCAACTAAACTATTGTATATGGGTTCTCTCAATTTTATTGGAAAAAATCAGTTTTTTTGTTTTTACCAAATACAACATTTTCCCCCACCTTCCAGTCAATATTGATTCCAGTATTGACACATCCCTGCAGTTATTGGCAATGTTTTTGGAAGTGGTTTCCTAGGTCTGAGAGAGTATGACTGGCCCAAAGTCATTTAACTGGCTGTCTGCTTCATGATTTCTGGTTTCTAGCCAAATGCCTTAACCACTACTTACCAAACTGATTTTTAGGCACATTTTTAAAATCTTTTAAAGGTTTTAGGATACAATATGCTTTCATTTCAAAGTTGAATTAAAGTAAACGTTCTGAATTTTGAAATTTTCAGTTATTAATTTAAATCTGGTTGAAACATTTCAAGCACTGAAAAACATCAGAGTTATTATGTCACTTTTTCAAATTTAAGGCATAATTTATATCAATTCTAGAACATATACAGTATTTTTCGGTGTATAAGACACCTTTTTACCTCAAAAAAGTGCTTTAAAAATTGGGTGCGTCTTCCGAAAGTTGCCGAGGCCGCCTGGCAGCCCGCGGCAGGAAATAAGATGCATTCCCAGTTTATAACTTCCTGGTAAATCTTGCAGCTTCTTAAACCTTCTCTCTCTCAAGGAAAATGGGAGTTTAGCTGAATTGTTAGTGCTCTAAAACGGGAGTCTCCAACGTTGGCCACTTTATGACTTGTGGACTTCAACTCCCAGAGTTCCTCAGTCAGCAAAGGTGGCTGAGGAACTCTTGGATTTGTAGTGCACAACTCTTAAAAGTTGCCAAGGTTGGAGGTCCCTGCTCTAGAAACACTCCTTTTAAGGAGTATTTCAGGTTTATCATCATCACCATATATTTCCATGCACTTCATTTGTGAAAATTGGAGTAGTCAAGAGAGGGGTCTTTGAAAACCTCGTTATAATAGTAATATTAAGGCAACCTCAGCAGGGAACTGTAATTGTAAATGATTCTATCACTAGCCATTTCTGTGACTAAAGGACAACTAACAAAATGAATTGTCCTTGTTTGTTTTGTTAATTTGTTTGAGTTAGGGATGTGGAGTACAAGAATCTTCAAATCTGGCAAGTTTAAGGCTTGTGGACTTCAATTCATTTCTGAGCTAGCATGACTGGTGGAGAAATTCTGGGAGTTGAAGTCCACAAGTCTTGAAGCTGTCAAGTTTGAAGTTTGTAAAAAGTGTACATGGTTTTAAAAAGTATACATGGTTTAAAAAAGTATACATGGTTGTAAAAAGTATTCTGCTACATTGGTATTTTATTAAACAATATAATACTACACCATTTGGTTCAGAATACTTTTTTCCTTGTTTTCCCTTTCTAAAATCTAGGTGCGTCTTATACACCGGTGCGCCTTATACACTGAAAATACGGTAAATACTGTAGTCCAAATATTGCTATTTTTAACCACCAGATGGCAGACCACAGCAGAAAAGATAACTTTTTGCACTGTTTTCAACAAATAGCAATTCTTTTAAGTCAGTCCATTAGCAATGGGTGAATGGGTGGGAATAAAAACACTGTGGTGTTTGAAAACTGTACAAGAGAGAATTATAATTGGTGAAACAATGCGACATATGTGCCCCTAAATAATAAAATTAGATCTCCAAGAATAGATTACATCTAAATTTTTTAGCAGTTGTACAAAAGCGAAGTAATTGTATATAAAAAAAAGAATTTCATATGGTGTCAACCGTAAAGCTTTAAGTAGAGAAACAGATATTGTGCTCAAACCCTGGTCACCCTATTGGTGACCTGGAGATTTCTAATTCAGCATCAAATCCTATGTGAACAAAATAATATTGCGTGCCTTGTCTTTCCATATAAGTGCATAAAACCAGAAATACTGAATTTCTATTTAACCAAAGAGGTTTACATGCATATTTTAGAATTCTAAGGGTTGGGAAATCTTCTGTGGAGCTATAGTTGGGTGGGATGTCTTAGGAATTGGACAAAAATAGCTCATGGATGAACTATTTATACTTTATTTAACAATCCTTTGGAGCTTCAATGTGATTCAGGGGGAAAATATGTTTGGTTGTTAGCAGTGTATCACCCTGGAAAATCTCTTATGTTGTGGATAATATTAGAGAAACTCTTGTGGAGATACACAGAGAGAAGCAATTCTTAAAGAGGCCAGACGTACAGAGCAGTGATAATTCTTCTTTCTAATAAACCTTTTCCTTCTTTACACTATGCCTGAACCCCACCTCCCAGGAGAATCCAGTAGATTATTAAAGGTTATGATAGAAAATGAGGCTGAATTGTTTCGTTTTGTTTGATGCCATGGTGTTGCTGTTTTAAAGACAGTCATCAGTTTACACACATCAACAATTTTCCTTTCAGCAAAAAGAAACCACAGCAAATTTAACTTACTACAATCGCAAATATGATAGCAGATTTTTTTTTAAAAATGGGGACTTTTCAGAAATACAAGGTTTTTATAAAAAGGGAGATAAGCAAGAATTTTCATGGTATATCCACATTTGCTGTTTCTGCTACAATCCAGTAAGACATTCTATGGCACCATCAAAGTCAAACAACTCTGGATGATGTAAAAAGTTGAGCAGGTTGGACCTGGCTAGTGTGTATATAACAGATCTCCAGGAAATACCAGAGCAATAGATATTACTGAGAACTTGAAAACACATCCTGGAAGGAGGCAGTAGAAAACTATGCCTGTAAAGAAAGCTATATGCTGGATGATAAGCTTGACTTGAAGACAAGTGGCAAAACATGCAAACATTTATGAGTGCAAACACGTAGGACTCTAAAAAGGAAGACAGCATAAAATGTTTTAAGTTGTATAGGGTTTTTTATTTTTGGCAATAAATAAAATTATATATTCTGTCTATTTGTGATTTACAGATAGAAATTTATCTCTTGATTTCTTTTTTTCAGTGTCACAAGAATTTCAGTTTCCCTTTAAGGATTTCCCCCCTTGAAATAAACTATCTGCTAAGGCTCAATAATACAAGAGTAAAAAATGATAAATTCCTTCCAGGCACCAGGCTCTTTAGTCCAATATGGTCCTCCTGGCCATTTGTCTCTTATTACCCTTCCTCAATAAATCAGCTCCTTCAAAAACCTGGAAATCCCCACCATTGTAAAACCAGCACCCACCAATAATATCCTTCTTGACCAATTGGTTTGCATGTCAATATGCAGAACTGCAGCTAATTTGATAGTTTGGTGGTTTTCATTACGCTATCTACTTAAAAAAAAGAGAGAGAGAGATGATTACAGCACCTTAATGACATTGCCCACAGCGGTTATAATGAAGATCCAAAAGTGATACCCTGTTCTAATCATACTTAGCCATAAAGTTAGCCCAGAAAAAAAGGATGTTCCTCAGTAAGCCATGGTCAAGCATACCATGGCTTAATGTAATGCTTAAATATAACATGGTTTCCTGACAAAGTATATGTTTTACAAACAGGTCTCATGTTAGCACCTCTACTTCAAGGGATCTGAGGCAACAAATTTGGGAAGACCACTCATTTGGGCAGAAGAGACTGAGATGGCTGGACCAATCTGACTTCATATTTACCATATCTTGCCTTTCATTCAGCAGCTCAATGCAGAAACTAAACTGAACTTGATCATTGTGTAGAACAAGTTCATACCTAACAATACAAAGGAAAAAGCAAGAGAATAGCAAGCAAGGTCCCTAGGATCATTACCCATGAAAAATTGGGGATACCAAAGAATGATCAATTTTGCCTTTCACATTAACAATGAATAATATCACTGAGAAGCATATCAAACCAGTTTACCTTCCCAGTATGAAATTCACTTTCAGTAAGCATACCTCTTAATTTATGAATGGTAGCATTGCAAAGAATATTGTTAGGTAATCAGCAAGTTTTATTTTTATGGAATTGAATTCTCAGAATTCAAAGTATCCTACAGATTTATAGTTAATTAAAAGGAATCAATTACCTCGAACATATCAGGATCTGATCACAATATTTGGTGATAGGCTCTTCAATGACTTTATAAAGTAAAAAAATAAAATACAGACACTAATTTTATCATAACTTTTCAGCTATGGTATTAAATGGAAACTTCATGGACTGAGATACCATATCTCTTATCATCAAATGCTGAGAACAGCAGGGAAAAGTATTGTAATGTATTCATATCCTGTTTATAGAATTTCTGGAGAATCTGGCTTTGAATCTAATTCAGCAAAAACTGATATATCTTATTTACAAAAGGCTATATGGATAATTTCAACAATTACTCTGATCACAATTAAAACATCAACCGAAATAATTATTTCTTAATTATATTTCCCCAATTTTCTCAAATGGTTAATATTTATTAAAACAATTTTTGGAACTATTTTTTTTTTGCTTTTTCCTATTGCTCATAAATTTCAAACTAAAGCATGCTTTTAAAGATTTGATTAAAACGAAGCTTCACTGAAATGCATTTTTTAAGGCTAAAATGTAATCTAATCTAAGAAACAAAGTTTGGAATATCATAAAAAATTATTTCAAACATATTTCAAGTAGGAAAAAATAATTGCTCTTTGGAGAGAACCGTTTTGTAAAGGCCTTAGGTTTTGTATTTTATTATTTAATATTTGAATTTATTTTACGCCTATTTAATCCTATTTCATCAATGTGACTGTAAATTTAGTGGAAATATTTCTTCTTACCCATTTAATATTTGCAAAGAGAGATTTAAAAGGCACTTTTGACAAAATATTTTGTGCAAGTGGTTTCTATATCTACTCATAAACGTAACTGGTGCTCTACATTGCTGGTTCCTGTAGCTTACAAAGTATACTACTGTACATCTAATTCATGTATCTTTTAAAAATCAGAAATAGTTTATGTAAGGACACAAATGTGCATACATGGATACCCTGATTAATGATAGTTTCTCATTGCCAATTATGCTCTGTGTGTTCTTTTAAAAAAAAGCAAAAGTGATTTTGTTACAGGACAAATTTAACATTTGATATTATTCTGAAAATATTGGCAGATTAATATACTTTCAATTGTATTAAAAGGATTCTTGCAACCTTTTCTATGTAACAATTTCCAACATTTTATGTGACTAAATTTTGCACAATTCATTTACCGCTCTATTCCACACACATTTTTTCTATGGGATGGGGGTACCAAATGGATGGGTAAGTTATTAGGCAGTTCATGTCCCTCCAATTTTATCTTGATGAGATGTTTCGCTAATGCAAATTCCTCTTCGTCCAACATGCCATCATTATCACAGTCAGCAAGTTTCCAGATTTTCCCCAAGACACTGTTTGGCAGTTTGGAAGTCAGCATATCTTTCTTTGCATTGGCCCCAGAGATTCTACCATTGACTGGCGAGAGAGTGTAAAATATTTCATCATATATGGGTTTATCTTTGGCAACAATCCATTCTTCCTCATCAGCTCCTTCCTTGGCACCTTCCCCATAGCCACGGTCAAATGGTCCTGCTAAGGTGCCATCAAATGCGCCACCGTGAACCTTTTCTGTTGGCATGCTACGTTCTTCCTGTGTAACCAGAGTCATTAATTTAGCCACTTTATTGGCCAGCATGTTATCGACGGCTTCTATCAGTTTTGGTTTCAGTGAATGGAATTTAGTGAAGTCATAATTCTCCAACTGTTCCTATGAAATGACAAGAACACATAAAATGACAAGTCAGAATTTTTTCAATAACTCCTTGAAGAAATTATTGATGCTTACCAAGATTGAATAGAATAGAATAGAATTTTATTGGCCAAGTGGGATTTGACACACAAGGAATTTGTCTTGGTGCACATGCTCTCAGTGTACATAAAAGAAAAGATACATTTGTCAAGAATCATGAGGTACAACACTTAGTGATAGTGATAGGGTACAAATAAGCAACAATATAAACAGTAAGGATACAAGCAACGAGTTACAATCATACAGTCATTTGTGGGAGGAGTTGGGTGATGGGAACGATGAGAAGATTAATAGGAGTGCAGACTTAGTAAATAATTTGACAGTGTTGATGAAATTATTTGTTTATCAAAATGATGACATTCGGGAAAAAACTGTTCTCGTGTCTAGTTGTTCTGGTGTGAAGTGCTCTATAGTGTTGTTTTGAGGGTAGGAGTTGAAGCAATTTGTGAGGCGTCTGTAAATATTGAAACGGGGGAATACAGAATGTTGCGAACAACTTTAAACAGTAAACAATATGTTTTTGGGGAAAATATTTATCCAGTCTGGACAAACAGGATACAGGATGAAAATTTCAGGAGTAGAAAAGCAAAATATCTCTAGGTACAGCAGCAGTCAACATAATCAATCGAGCTTCAACTCAACAATTCCTATAGAATTATTAGGGAACCAATTATACTATCAACATTAGTAACTTCTCAACCCACTAATGCGATTCACAAATAAGAATCTGCACATAAAAGTATTAAATGCATGTGATGTATGCCTTCTGGAATTTCCGCCCCCCAACCCTTTAACAGCAATGGCAATAAGCAGCAGCTTCTTTTCGGTAAAGAAGCAATTTAGTGCATCCAATCTGTATGTCAACAGGAGAGGTAATGAAAGGGGCTTACAGTGAAAAAGCAGCAACATTCCAAGCCACTACCCCACTACCTCTTCTGCAGGAATGCATTGTCATCGTTTCCCCCCCCCCCCTGAAAGTCTTTCTTTGCAGCCCTCAGCCAGATTTTTAAGAAGATGTTGGATAACCATCTGTCTGAAGTAGCGTAGGAGGTTGGACTAGAAGCCCTCCAAGGTCCCTTCCAATTCTGTTGTAGTTGTTGTTGTAGTAGTTGTTGTTATTATTATTATTGTCAATACAACACAGCAAACGAGATCACTATGCTCGATTTCGTATTTTATCATCAGTCGGGCGCTTCCCAAGCACCTAGGACTACTGCTACTACTACTGCTACTACTACTACTACTACTACTACTACTACTACTACTATCATCATTACAACAACAACAACAAACAATAAACAACAACAACAACAACAACAACAATAATAATAATAATATCCGGGCCCTTTTGAACTCAATTTTACTTATTGTCTTTTCCATCCTGATATAAATTTCCTCAATAGTCCACCAGACCAGCGTTATTCAAGCTTAGTAACTTTAAGAAATAAGGACTGTAGCTGCCAGAATTTCCCAGCTGGCATACATCTGTACTAAAATGAAAAGATTAAAAAAGTTTTCAGGGCATGGGCATGTAAAATTCCCTTTTACTAAGAAACCTCTGCTCTTTTCTTCTGGGAAAAAAGTAATGTGTTGCATTTCAGCCTGTGTTTCTGCTTTCTCTGTGTAGGAGTGCACCAGCTGCGTACATTTCACTCAGGGACCCAAGACCAGGAATTTTCCAGACAACTATCTAACTGCTATTCCCAAGGGGATGCAATGGGGGGAAAAAAACTTGCATCTTTTTCTCTTGCTGTTCAAACCTCTTAGTGAGATTTTCTCCTTCCCCAGTGAAATAAAAATAATTCAAATGTCCTTCCCCTAAAGTGAATGCAGGAAACTGATATTTACAGTTGCTACTTTATTTAGCTTATTGTTGCTGGATGAGCTGTAAGACTTTCCCAAAGTTTCAGACTTCTGAGTTTTTTCTGGAAATGTCAGGACAGAATTTAAAAAGCCCCTCTGTTTTACAGTCCATCTCTTCCTCCTTCCCAAATGAACTTTCACTTCCAACTAAACTTTCCAAACCTGGTTTTTATGACTGACTAAAAAGATATTATCACTTATTTCTCAAAACTCTCAGCAAGGCCTATGAAATTGAAGCTATTTGTAAGTGAAACCAAAAAATATAAGACTTTCTTTATATAATTAATATAATCCTCTCTAAAATTAGAACCAAACATTTTAAACAGGCAGTCAGATATATAAAAAATAATATTAATATTAAATGAGATATGTTTATTTATTTTATTTATTTATTGGATTTGTATGCCGCCCCTCTCCATCTTGAGTTAAAAGACAGATTATAAACACCACTACCTCCATCACCATCTTCCTATGTTTGCTTAAGAATCATAATAGGTATGTATTATTACACTTTTAATAAGTGGCTTACGTTTCTCTCTCTCATAAGAGCTCATATGCTTTAGCGCTTCTATCTCCACTAGTTTGCAAAACAATATAATAATCAATTCCCCCCATCTCGAAAGGAGTATAGGTAGTTGGGCAGTAAGGGCAGCAATGAATGCTGACAAGACCAGGAAGGTTTTTCAGTATAAATATCCCGACCAGAATCACAATCTAACCAGATAAGATTGTTGAAAACAAATTGCAAAACTAGGTGGAAATAGTTTTATGAGAGGACAGATTTTTTTTTTAATAAAATGCATCATTATCATCACCATCACTAATATCTTCCCAAGGCTATAGGACACTTTGGTAAGTGGACAAAACTGATAAATAGCAATAGCACTTAGACTTACAGTATATACTGCTTCACAGTGCTTTACAGCACCCTCTAAGCACTTTACAAAGTCAGAATATTGCCCCCAACAATCTGAGTCATCATTTTACTGACCTCAATGGGAGGGAAGGCAGAGTCAACCTTGAGCATGATGAGATTCAAACTGCTAAACTGCTGATAGCCAGTGATCAGCAGAAGTAGCCTGCAGTACTGCACTCTAACTACGGCACCACCGCGGCTCTTATTTGGTCTAACCATCTGGCTGTGTGACTAAACGTACTTATTTATGGCCTTGCATAGGGAGTTCAAAGGATCACACAGCTGTGGAGCAGGGTTGGTACTCCAAGAGCCCTCCTTTTGCCTTTTCAATTTATTTTTGCAAACCTCTAAAACCATTTGAGTTTTGAATTTTTAATTCTAATGTTTTAATTTTTAAATACTGTTATACACTTCCCCCCAAAATAAAGGGAACACTTAAACAACACAATATAACTGCAATTAAATCAAACTTCTGTGAAATCAAACTGTCCACTTAGGAAGCAACACACATTCAACTTTGTTCAGAACAAAGTATTCAATGAGAATATTTCATTCATTCAGCTATAGGACGTGTTCTTTGAGTGTCCCCTTTATTTTTTTTAAGCAGTATATATTATGGCATTTTATTGTATACCACCCAGGGTCCCTCTTTGAGGGGGATGGGCAGCTCACAAATGTGAAAAATAAATATTCTTTTTAATCATAATATATATCCCAAAACAATTGTGGGAATAAAAACTGAGGCTAGATGGAGAGATGAAATTATGATTTGAACAGATAAATTGTTGTTTGGTAGCTATAATATGAGATACAATACCTGCATTTTCTTGATTTCAGGAAAATCTCCTGGTGAAATCTGATACTCCTGCTGCAGCTGACGATAAATTTCAGGTAATTTATTGATCAATTCTCTCTTTTTAGCTTCTTTTCCAAATACTGAAGGCATTTCCTTTTTCAAATAGCTGATTATGTAAGCATGCACCTAAAAAGAGTAATTAGTTTTTAAAAAGATGTATTATTATATTGATGTATTCATTTATTTACATTAATCAATCAATCAGTAAATGAAAATACATTTATTTACATATATTTGTGTATATTTCATCTAAATAAATTAAGCATACACAAATCCACAAAGGAACTTGTAAAGCTGAATGGGTGTTTAATGAAAATCTGATATCACAAAATAGCACCAACGTAGTTCTAAAAAGACTTAGCAACTTCAAAATATACAACGCTAGAACCAGAATCTTATATCAAACTGAGGAATTTACTAAGTCAGGAAATTAGAATTATGCATAAAATACAATGGATATGGAACTGCAGCAAAATCCAGTAAAATAATATATATATTTCTGGAAGACTTTCACAGAGAATGAGATCTTAAGTATGTCTAGCAAACATTGATGTCTGACGATATATTACAAAAAAACTAGTAAATTTAAGGACTGCCCAACTTTTGAAAAGAAATGGGGGAAGGGAGGGAAGGCTTCATAATCTTTTCCGATAGATAGGACCTCTATCATTATCCTAAACACTGTTTACTGAGATAACCACATTTGGAAACCTCAGCAGGATGTTGAGAATTATAGATTAATTAATGATGTTTGGAATTATTAATTAGAAATATATGTGCTTGTATATGCATATAACCAATTCTCTTTTTTAGCTAATACTTTATATATTACTTGACAACTACTTGGATGATTCCATGTTTAGACAATGTTTGCAATTTTACAAACGTTACCAGGCAAGGGTAGAATTATAAGAACTATTAAAAGAAAGCAATAAAGCTGAGGAACATCAATCTGAAAAGAATACTGCCAAGTTTCAGTAAAGTTTATCTTGTGCCTTTGCCAAATTGGAATGGACTTTTCACTACATGTTATTTGAAAAGCTTCTTACCCCATTGTTGATGCCCAAGGATTGATACCTGCTGTACTTGGATGTAAATAATCTTGCATATTGACAGCAATTGCTATCTATAGATGCAACATGTATGAATGTATACATACAACAATGCTTTCAAAGAAAACAAATGAAATCATGTTCTAATTTTGAAACAAACAAGATGAAAGAGCTTCCACCTATTCTTAACAACCAGGAAAATGACAGGAAAATGCACACAGCAGTCAGTACAAGTTTAAAGGGTCTTAATAATTATGTAAATAGAAGTTATGCAAGCACAGTGTCTGTTCAAAAAACCTTTACAAAAGTTTGTTTATTTAAAACATTTATGTAGCCGCCCATCTTCTAACCAACTCTGGGCAGCTCCAGATCAAATATATAATTATATATAATCTACATGGTTCCCCCTTGTGAATCTAGAATATTTCAGTTACCAGAAAGGGTGACTGGAATAAAAACTGAAAAGTGTATCACAATTCGCAAGAGTCACAGTTTCTGTATTCAGAATTACAGTGGGGAAAAAGTCAAGACCACTGGACTGAAACTATAGCCTTCTTTGAATATCATTATGAAGCATAAATACAATTATTCTCTATGAAAGGTAAATCTTATTTTATATACACTATGGTTTGTAAAGCCATTGGAAGTTTACTGCATTTCAATACTTTTTGAAATTTCAGTTCAATGGCTGCAAATTCCACTTCTACCAATCTCCTGCTTGTACCATGGCATCCAATATCATCAAGCAGTTTATACCTGATAGACAAAAAAAGTAAGAAAAGAAAAAGGACCAAGACAAAGAAAGAAATATCTCCAGGACCGCCTTCTGTCGCACGAATCCCAGCGACCGGTTAGGTCCCACAGAGTTGGTCTTCTCCGGGTCCCGTCGACGAAACAATGTCGTCTGGCGGGACCCAGGGGAAGAGCCTTCTCTGTGGCGGCCCTGGTCCTCTGGAATCAACTCCCCCTGGAGATTAGGATTTCCCCCACCCACCTTGCCTTACGTACACTCCTCAAAATCCACCTCTGTCGTCAGGCATGGGGAAATTGATCCCCCTGGGCCGTTCCTGCTTTGTGTATGGTATGTATGAGATGCATGATTGTCTTTTATATTAAGGGTTTTAAAGTGTTTTTAACTGTTGGATTTGTATGCTGCTCTGAGTCTACGGAGAGTGGCGGCATACAAATCTAATAAATAAAAGAAAGAAAGAAAGAAAGAAAGAAAGAAAATTAAAACTGAATTAGGATAGCTATATTTGTATATACAAGTTTCTATATGCAAGTTTGCAATAATTTATATTATTTTAACTTAAATTAAATTAACAAATTTAAAATGAATAGTAAAATAATTTATATTTTATGTATATCAAATTTATCCAGCAGATTCACACAAGTCAATTTATTACTGCTTCAGATCCTGCAGTATTAAATTCTCCTAAAGAAATCAAAGAAAATGAAAATAAATAAATTGTTTGTATCCTACTCCTTATTCATGACGTTAGCTTTTCCTTGGCTCCGTGCAAAAAACTTTCAACATTTTTTTATATGTGGGAGCTCTACGATTATTGAGCCATCTTTCTCTACAAAAGACCTAAAGCCTAGAAGCCAAGATGCAGCACCAGACAGAAGATCCTGCAATCAGGGGGGAAAAAATTGCCACAAATTTCATAAAATTAGATTAGAAGCCAAGATGACACATTTTTAGGCCTTCTTGCCCAACTTTACAGGATGGTTCAGAGAAATCCTGCAGAACTTTTGAAACTTAAGAGAGAGGGGAGAAGAAGAAAAAATTAACATGGTTTAAATACTGGCTCTTTGGTTATACTGAAATGGGAAGCTTCCATATCAGCCTAAGCAATTTGATTTCTTTCCTTAATGAAACAAATAAAAGCCCTTTCAGGTAAGGATCTATGGTGTCCTTGAAATAATGGGGAATGGCAAGATGGTAGATGCTAGTTACTAGATAGGGTTTTCTGTCTGGTGCAGTCTTTCTGGACAAAAAGAAATCATGAGATTGTCCACTTGCAGAAAGGAGGAAAATTATTTTTTATTCTTTCTCTTGCAGTTAAGACACATTTCACTTTTTGGTTACAATATTACAACAACAACCACCAGAATGGTGGCAGAAACAGCAGAAGAATGGACCGCTAGATAATTGAGAGTAAATATATTCTTAACTTGCAGAGAGTATATTTTTTGTGTGACATTTTTGGGCCACAGAAAAATAATCCTTAATTAACCTATAAAGCCCTTCATGGCATCGGACCAGAATACCTCCGGGACCGCCTTCTGCCGCACGAATCCCAGCGACCGGTTAGGTCCCACAGAGTTGGCCTTCTCCGGGTCCCGTCGACTAAACAATGTCGTTTGGCGGGACCCAGGAGAAGAGCCTTCTCTGTGGCGGCCCCGGCCCTCTGGAACCAGCTCCCCTCGGAGATTAGAACTACCCCCGCCCTCCTTGCCTTTCGTAAAGTTCTTAAGACCCATCTCTGCCGTCAGGCATGGGGATACTGACACATCTCTCCCGGGCCTATACAGTTTATACATGGAATGTTTGTGTGTGTGTTCGCTTTTAATAATGGGGTTTTTAGTGCTTTTTAAATTATTAGATTTGTTCTTACATTGTTATTGTTATTGTTGTGAGCCGCCCCGAGTCTACGGAGAGGGGTGGCATACAAATCTAATAAATAAATAAATAAATAAATAAATAAATAAATAAATAATTATTATTATTGTAATAAGAAATTCCTTTAAACATTTTCATTTTTTTAAATATCCAGAGACTTTTGGGTGCTATTAAAGCAATAATTTTCCAATAGTAAAACAAAAAGGGAAAACAGGAAAGGAAATGTAAATAAAGGTTTGATACATCAGGAGAAAAATATTTTTTTAAAATAAATTAGTAGCACCTCCCAAAATTTCTACCATGGAAGACAATGGATTCCCTTTCCACTGACAATCAACACTCTAATCTACTAGGTGTCTATCTCTAATAATAATAACAGGGTTGGAAGGCCCCTAAGAGGTCTTCTAGTCCAGCCCCCTGCTCAGGCAAGAAACCCTACACTACTCTCTTATCATGACATTTCTGTGACTTTATATAGATGGATTGCGCTGCAGATGAAAATGGCAAGAGAGCAATTCAGTCACATCAGTCAGTAGCTATATATTACACCCCATCTTACCTTTGCAAGCCGTGACCTCTTGATCAGGTCATTCAGTTTTCTCACTGTTGCTCTTTGTGGAAGGTTCTGAATGTCCTGGAACAGATCTTGTGCCTCTACCTCAAATAATTTTCGGTTCTCTGTGTTTTGCAGGGGCTGGGCCCAAAAAGAACCAATATAAACTCGCAGAACCTCCGGAGTATTAATGACTTTGCCCAAGGACCACATGAGTGCACCATATACTCTCATTAACTGCTGGGTGTCCACTTGGTCAGCCTTATTCAACACCACCCGTATCTTGTCATCTTGACCCCGGAATGCCTTGATTGCTTCTGAGAATTCATCAGAAATATCAAGTTTGTGAGCATCAAATAAAAGGATGATACGGTCCACCCGCTCAGCAAACCATTGCAGGACCTGACAGAAGTCGTAACCTGATCAAAAAAAAGACAATGAAGAGGAAAAGGTGATAAAATGTGATTTTGCTCACAGTTTTTCAAGGTAAATCTTGTGGGATGAAGACATAATTTTGTAATGCTTGAATGAGATGATTTCAGACGCTATATTGGTGGCCTAGTTCCGTTTCACACTGCACTGCAATTAATTTTCATAAAGCTATTCATAGCTGAACATGAAACTAAAGCAAATGTTAGTCATAATAAAAATGTAGGATTACACAGGTTGTCAAAAATACAGAGAATGTCTACATATACAGTAGATCCCACAACCATGTATCTTACTCCAAAGAATTAACTCCATAGTTATACACTAGCTAAGTTAGAAGACTTTCCTCTACAAGTGACAGAAATCAGAGACCTTATTAAACTTAAGTTTAGAAATTATTATTATTAAATTCAATTTCTAAACTTATTAAGTTTAGAAACTTATGTAAGTTCAGAAATCTAAACCTGATTAAACTTGGCAACACATCACAGCCCAGCATAGCAAAAATCTATTTCAATGGAGATTGTTATTCCATGCCAGTATTTTTGTGGGTTAAACCTACCTAAATTTGCTAAGGTTGGTGCTATCCTTGAAAGGGGAAAAAGAAAACAAAAAAGCAAAAGATTGTGAAATTGAGAAAGGGAAGAGAAAGAAAGGTGAAGAGAGAGATTGAGGGAGATAACCAACTAAAATGCCTCAGATACGCAGGAAAAGATTGATCCTTTTGGAGGCATGGTATTTTTAGCAGATACCTTACAAACAGTGAAGAACATCCGACTCACAAACAACATACATTTATGAATGGACTGCTATAAAGCCTACAATATTAAGAATCTGAGTTAAATACAATGGCCGCTAATAATAAATACATGCACTATTTTGGGACACCCGTGAGAACGTTGTACAGCTTCAGCAATTCATCAGTCTGAAGTAAAGCTCTGTAAAAATGTCTCTTGGTGTCTGGTATATACTAAGATTTGACTAATGAAGTTAGAATCATATGTACCTGTTCTGATATGTACCTACAAATTCTATTTAAAGAAAGACTTAGGAACTGATCCCCTTCAGGGGCGAGTACAAGTGCACTAGAGTGCCTTCAGTCCCCTGTCCTATTGCTCTCCTATATCTCCTATACCTTTCTTCTATTCCTATATCTCTTCTTCTATTCTTTCATTGATATGTTCTATTACTATATCTTTTTTATTCTTTCTTAGATATATTTTACTATGAGTATCTCCTCTATAACCTTCATCATGTATTTTACTATGTGTATATATACCCACTAAAACCCTCATTGTATTGGACAAAATAAATAAATAAATGAATGAATGAATGAATAATTAATCTGGGGGAATTTATGTCTGCTAATTTCTGAAATTCTTAAGTACTGAACCTAAATCTTCACCACAAAACACATATGATTCATTGTTCTGTCAGCAGAACATAATTTTCTGTTTTGTTTCAATTGGCAGCATTACGGAAAAGAAAACACCAAAAATAGCATATGCTAGAAGCATGTGCTCAGGGAAATATCAGTTAAATATTAATTATTTGTTTTGCATTAGGGTACCAATCATACAAAAGCCCTTCAAAAATCTGAAATTGCTGTAGAGTAGTAGAAAAAACAGATATGGTTTCATGGATGCTCACAATGTACTTTATGATTAGACACCTTAAACACCATTTTACTAAAAGTGTAGAGGATATTACAGTAATGTCATAAAGCAGTCAACCTTACTTGTTGTTGTGAGCTGCCCCAAGTCTTCGGAGAGGGGCGGCATACAAATCTAATAAATTATTATTATTATTATTATTATTATTATTATTATTATAGTGTCACTTCAGAATCAGTGCAATGTGTCCTAAGTAGGTGAGTATTATGTAGTCATATCAAAACTAAATTACAAAACTTAAAAATTGTTACTGGTTTGAAGTTCTCAAAATTATATACAAGAATTACCAGTTCTGGTAATTCTGTACTATTTATAGTCTTATTAATGTCAATGTCATAAATAATCAGTTTTATCTAATTTGTGCTTTCCAAGTGTTGGAATTATAACTTCCTCACTTTTTGCTCAGTGTACTGAGAACTGAGAACATCTGACATATGTGGAACACTTCAGTTTTGAGTAAGATGATGATGATGATGATGATTATTATTATTTATTAGATTTGTATGCCACCCTTCTCCGTAGACTCGGGGCGGCTCACAACAGATATGATAACAGCTTAATATATTAATAAAACAATTCTGACAAAATATTTTAATGACTTGGATTAACAAATGTAATAATAATAGAGACTTAATATGAAAAAATTATGCATATTGCATTTTACATTAAGCATTATAAATGCTTCACATACAGTATATTATTTGGTTCTATCTTTTATAGTAACTCTTGTGCAGTCAGTTGAAGTCTTCCCCTTATATATTTCAAAGTCAATTACTTTTTAATATAATGAACATTATAATCAAAGGAAAATGTTACAATCCTTCAATTCAGAGATAGTAATGCAAGAGAGCACAAAACATGGATTTAATAATATGTTTAGCAGATTGTGACTTAGAACGCTGAAGTAGCATCTAGGAACATGACTGGATAAACTGGACTCGGTATGTTCAATGTCTCTTCTATCATTTAAATTATTTCATTTTTTTAAAAATAACCCTAAATCTATTTTTGAAAAATTCTGTCTGTGGTTAAGTGCCTGCTGCCAAAGAAAGAGGGCATATATTATCCTATAAAAAAAGAGGAAACTCACCTCTACTGATGCGTTGTTTCTCTCCTGAGAGAATGCCAGGGCTATCTACGATGCTGATGCTCTTCAGAACTTGATTGGGTAATTGAGCACACATGAACCTACGTGGAAAAGGGAAAACTTTGGTTATAGAAGACTTGGGAAAAGACTTTCCTTATATTTAAACTACCAGTGATAGACGCCCTCAACCAAAGCATCAAAGGTGATGATTGGTTCATTTAATAGGAAAGTGAACACAAGAACAAGGGGACACAATCTGAAGTTAGTTGGGGGAAAGATCAAAAGCAACGTGAGAAAATATTATTTTACTGAAAGAGTAGTAGATCCTTGGAACAAACTTCCAGCAGACGTGGTTGGTAAATCCACAGTAACTGAATTTAAACATGCCTGGGATAAACATATATCCACCCTAAGATAAAATACAGAAAATAGTATAAGGGCAGACTAGATGGATCATGAGGTCTTTTTCTGCCGTCAGTCTTCTATGTTTCTATGTTTCTATTTTGTCCAGTTTCTGTATATGAAAAGAGTCCAGCTTTAAGATTCCTGCACATTTGGAGAGCATGAATATTTCTCCCCATAAGGTAGGAAATTCTACTTAGACCAGGATTCTGCTTTTCCTAATTATTTTATTTATTTAACAATACTGTTAAGCTATGCCAAATCATATCAATATTGTAAATTATGTCATGTAATCTAGGTAATGTATGATGTGCTAAAATTTATTAAAAAGCAAAATAGAATATACTGTATTTTGGATATGACAGCTTTCTTCCATTTGGAATTATTCTTAATATTTTAAAAATATTTTTGCAGTCTTTTTTACTAGGCTACAAAAAAAAGATCTTTACAAAATGAAGGAAAAATGCAATTACATTTTATTTTAAAAACCATTCATATTGACCTCCTTGTGTGCTTTATTGGGTGGCTAAAAAGACAAGTTTATGAGAAGACTGTGTCCTTTATACCAATTGAACAATCATATTGTGTTTTATATTTTCTGGATGTCAAGAATGTAGTAGTGACAGGTTTTACATGAAAAACAAGAACTGCAGTTATGTATAGAGACAGCACTGTAATACACTTAAGCTATTGTGAGCCATTATGTGCAATAAGAAAAGAGATAAGAGATTTTTCAGTAGTGTATAAATAAGCTCTTTGGATTCTAAATTAGATTTGTAGCAGTTTGCCCTTTTAAGAAAGCTGCAAAAACATAGTTCACTGCATTATCCCACAATTCTTATTGGGCTCCTAATGAAATACAAAAATTAGTATTTTAAAAAAACCGTGGACTGATAAATACACTACTATGGGACAATATTTTGATTGTGTTACATTAGGACAAAATCCAATTAAAGTTATTTTCAGAGAAAAAAAGTTTCAAGAACAAAAAGAATATCATAAAACTGACCTGGCCTTCTATATAGCCTGGGGGAGATCAGACAATTGAGCAGAGCTCATAAAATGGTTGTACTGTTCTTAAATGGCTGAGCTCTCCCAGCAGTGACTGTGTGGCTTTTAACATTTACATTATAATGATATATTATACATATCAAAAAGTAAAAACATTAAAACAGCCACATAATGTGAATGTTAAAATCAATTAAAAGCCATGCAGAGCTGGATGGTTTGTGTGTGTGTGTGTGCGTGTACCACACAAAGGGAGAGAGAGAGAGAGATAGAGAGATAGAGATAGACAGAGATAGACACAGAGATAGAGAGAGACAGAGAGAGAGAGAAAAAAAACCCTGTCCTGAATTAAAAAAAATTTTTTTTAAACAACAATAACTAGAAAGGGACTTTTTACAGAACCAAACAGATTTTGTGTCCCTTCTTCCCTTCTATATTACTCAAACCACCAAGACAGAACAGAGATTTAGACAGATGTTCAAGGCAAGAAAAACTGGAACAAGAGGATCTGAACACCAGAATACTGATGAAGTAAGGCAAGGAAGAATTTACCACTTTTTAATTCTTTTTATGGGA
Source organism: Erythrolamprus reginae (assembly GCF_031021105.1). NCBI lineage: Eukaryota > Metazoa > Chordata > Lepidosauria > Squamata > Dipsadidae > Erythrolamprus > Erythrolamprus reginae. Next base: position 86,266,761 of record NC_091950.1, read on the forward strand.
AGAGAATTGGAGCTTGTGAACTCTGGAAAGAGCGAGACAAAGAGTGGCTTTAATTTTAGGAATGAGAATATGAGAAACAACCTTATAAATCTGTAGCTCACACAGTGCCTTATTCCTTCAGTAGTTGTTTGGGTTTTGCCCCCCCCCCCCCCCCCAAAAAAAAAAAAAAGGTTTGCTGAAATGATCAAAGTATTTCCATGAGTAAAAATATGGACTTGAATCTGGAGTTTTCCAATCCTAGTCCAATAGCTTTTTGTTCCTTTAAAAAGGCTAAAAAAATTCTTTCAAAATGGGCAGATTATATCCTACAACCCAAAAAGCATTATTACACCTATGTCTGTCTCCTAACTTCTTGCTTTTTTATATTTGAGTTTCCCTTACATGAATCTTGAAGATAGTAAATAATAATAATAATAATGGCATAAAAGTCCATTATTCTAAGTTGTCATTAATTTTATTGGCCTTTCCTTAAAATGTTACTGGTCTACATTTGTTACATAATTGTATAGACTTATTTATATGAGGCTATAAAACAAAGGAATTTATGACTCTTTTGGAAATGTCATGCTGGTTGGAACACAGAGACCAGAAACGTCCCAGAGAAACTTGGTTACCAGCAGCAAAGAATGTTATTATATATATGCATAAATTAGTGCACAACCTTTCCTTACCTATTCAAGAACGCATTTCCGAAACGGCTGAGTTTGCGGAATGGCTTTTTGGGATCCACCACAAGAGCGTTTCCCGGAGTACTCCCTTCTGTATCTCCATGCATGACAGCAATAAAAGAATCTGTAGTTGGTTCAGGGCCAATTCGCATCCCTGGAAAATCTTGTTCCAAGAGGTACCTAAATTGTGATACAAAAAATAATAAAACAATATTAAAAGAAATTATTCTAAGGAAAAACTATGATATAAATAAATGAAGCCACCGGGAATATAAATTATGATGCCATTAAGACATTTTTTATTTTTTTGTAGTTTGTAAATTTATCAATGACTGTAAAATCTATGAATAAATAAAATCTGCATTCAGTGGGACACAGAAATAAACATGGATTCTACAACCATTCAAAAGAGATTTGATCAATTGGCTTAATATAAAATCCACTGGATAAAAACAGAGCATTAATATTTGTGATAATTAAAACACTAGATGTTTTAAATTAAAATAAATATTGCAGACTTTTAAAATATAAGTTTAAAGGCTTTTCTGCTAAATTGCTAATCAAATTACTGACTTTGTATCTGACTTTTTTCATTATCTGCATCATCAAATTCATCATCAGTCTCTCTTCCCTTTCCTGTTCACCTAAATAAGCCAAGTCTTGATGTTTTACATCCTTTTCCACTTTTTATTTGAAATAAATAGACAGGGGAGGAAATATTTTCAACTATACCATTCAATTTGTTTCTGAATACTGCAGATCAGGGAACAAATTACTTTTGTCCTTACTAATGCATGAAATACATACTCAAATGTTTAAGTTTATGAATTAGGTTTTCTACCTATATAGCTGCTTTCTTGGCTTCATAAAATAAGACCAACTGAGCATGTTTGGCAAATTGTGACAGTGCAAGAAAATAAGAAATATAAAATAATTGCTTGACATATCTTTTCCCAAATGTTTAATACTTTAGGTATTTACAGAAAGACCAGTTTGTTAACAACTGTAATAAAAACTAAAATAATCTAATTCTGATAAATCAAGCAGCATTATTTCCATTTTTCCTCAATCTTGTGTAATCCTCATGACAGCAATTTTCTCCCTATCCACATCCCAGATGCAATTACCTAGAAGTATACTATTATCTTTTTTTTCCTGCTGTAGCTACAGAGACAAAGCCAGAATAGGAGATACTGAAGAGATAATTCTGCATTACATTCTATTGCAGTACTGAGGTCATGCATTCCTATAGGTCTCTACCAGCATTTGACGAAGCCCAGGCTTGGAAAATCTATTCTATTATATATTTTCAAGAAAATGAACAGTTACAGATTATATGCGTATGTTAAAGTAGGTTAAGGCACAATGTGAGGTTAGTTGGGGGAAAGACGTGAGAAAATACTATTTCACTGAAAGAGTAGTAGATGCTTGGAACAACTTCCAGCAGACGTGGTTGGTAAATCCACAGTAACTGAATTTAAAATGCCTGGGATGAACATATATCCATCCTAAAAGAAAATACAGGAAATAGTATAAAGGCAGACTAGATCAGTGTTTCCCAACCTTGGCAACTTGAAGATTTTTGGACTTCAACTCCCAGAATTCCCCAGCCAGCAAAAGCTGGCTGGGGAATTCTGGGAGTTGAAGTCCAAATATCTTCAAGTTGCCAAGGTTGGGAAACACTGGATTATTTATTTATTTATTTATTTATTGGATTTGTATGCCGGCCCTCTCCAGAGACTCGGGGCGGCTAACAGCGACAATAAAACAGTGTACAATAGTAATTTGGTATTGATGATTAAATTAGATGGACCATGAGGTCTTTTTCTGCCGTCAATCTTCTATGTTTCTAAGGTATGTTATACAGATAATTCAGGTTTTTTTTAAAAAAATATTTCATGCCAAATCCATTCTATGCTGACACCTTGATTGAGATTTACATCTTAATTTACTTTGACATATGGAAATTCCATTCTTTTCTAAGCAGAAGGATGTGAATCATGTCCCCATCATCTCCACATGGTTATTGCAATGTGCCATAGTTGAGGTTGCTCTTGAAAACAACTGCAGATGTAGACTGCAAGCTGATGGTGCTAGCTCATTTGGCAATCTAACACCTATTTTGCAGTGTTGTGTTGGCTTCCAACAGATTTCTATGTTTTATTTATTTACGTTATTTGTATGCTGGTCATTCCTGAGAACTTTAGATATTTAATAATCAAGATCAATATAGAATAAAAAGCAACTTCCTGAAGAATAAACAAATCCACTCATGTGAAAGAAATTGACAGGGTGTCCGGGGGAAAGCATTTTGAAATTCCCTGATATTTCCCAGACATTTCCCTGTAACATGCGATCTAGTTAAAGTGCGGTTGTAGATTACGTCATACCAAACAGCTAAGCCATGGAGAAATATTGGTAGCTAAGGAAGCAAGTTGTTACCAAAGTTATGCTCATTTCTGCTTGACTCTGCCAGGCAGTGCAATTCGTTTTCTTTTTAATATGATTTTCCTCTGACTTTTAAACATTTTAATACAGTTTGGGTTTTTCCCTGATTTATTCCGTTTTTTTCCACAAATTCCCTGATATTTCCCTGATATTTCCTGAACCGCCAATTTCCCTGATAATTCCCCGATTTCCCAGTTTTCCAGGTTTGCTGGACACCCTGAATATCTCTTAAATGAAATTGTTATTACTACAGTAATTTAGACAGTTATGCAAAGTACATAAATTGATGCACATGAAATAAGAATATAATAATGCAACTGCACCAATGATATAAACTGACATAAATGACAAAAATATTTAAATTGGGACATTTGCAAACAACAGTTTTGTTCTTTGTTTCAGCATGAAGCCAAAGTGTAACATTTTGGCCATTACATTCAAATCTGTTGAATGAATGAGCAGATGAGTGATGAAAGACAAACCAAGTTGATAACATGGATATGAAGAAGGAAAAACTGAGAAGATACTGGAGGAAAAGGAAGAGGAGAAGCCTAGCACAACAGGGACCAGAAAGCAATGAAAATGTGAACATAATTTTACACAAAGTACTTCTTTAGCACCAGCTGTGTCTGTGGTTCAGACTGACTTTATTTGTATTGCTTGTTTTACCAGTTACTTGAAAGACTCAATCCTTTTAAAGTACAGTATAAGCAACATAAATCATGTTTTCATTTGGCTGTTGTGAAACCACAGACCTGTCTTCAACACACCCATATTAAGAGAGCAACATAGCACAGAAGCTTCATAATACAAATTAAAATAAATATTGTTTCACTATGGAAATGATTCACTGGCCTAAACGGATTGTAATGTAGGATTACCCTTCCACTCCAACAATTGTCCCGACCTGCAGACCCAAAGCAAACAGAGAGTATAATGGATAAACAAACTGTTCCATGCAGAAAGTGTTTCATGCATAGAACAGTTGATTTAGTAGCCTTTAAATATTACTTGTTTCAAATATTTTGGTCTGCATACCGAACAACACTGGGCACTTCAGTTTTGATTCTGGACTGAAATGCTTTTCTTGCAGTGGTTATGAAAGAGGTAAAAGTGGAAGAAAGTCAACCCTGGAGACTTTGGAAATGCTGTTCTTGCAGACAATAGTAGTTATAAAGAAGGTAACAGTGGAAGAAAGTCAACCCTGAGGGGTTTTGTTGATGGTATGTGTACATACTGGTGGTACAAGCTTTGCTCTACCCAACCCCTAAAATCATTCCCAGATCTCTCTGGATTTTTTTCTGCCCAAACACAGAAAAACAAATGTATCCCCAATTTTGTTTCTGCTGAATTGCAGCTGATCTGGAATATTCGGCCAGAAGCTTTGGAATGCAATCAGCGGTGGATTGCTCTTGGTTTGGCCCAGTTCTAAGAACCGGTAGCGGCGGTGGCAGGAGGCTTTGCGAAGTAGCATTGCAAGCGCGGGTGCAAACCGGTAGTAAAGAGTTTTAGAACCCACTACTGAATGCAATGGTTCATTTTGAATGTGAAATAAAGTATACTACCTCTTCCATGCACAATCTTTCATTTCATCAGTTATGAAGCTGACTATTTTTGTTGTACAAGCATAAAAAGAGAGCGGATGTTTGCTTAAGAGTAAGAATCCTGTTTGAGGTAAAATTTGTGACATGAGGCTTAGAAGGAAATCTCATCTTAATAAAAACAGGAAGATAAGCAATCATAGCAGAAATACAATAAATGGGAATCATTAAGGGTACAGATAGATTTTCTCGATTGCCTTCTCAGCCAAGAAGGCTAATACATACAGTATGTCACAGAAGTGAGTCCACCTCCTCACATTTTGTAAATATTTGAGTACGTATATCTTTTCATGTGACAACACTGAAGAAATGACACTTGGCTACAATGTAAAGTAGTAAGTATACAGCTTGTATAACAGTGTAAATATGCTGTCCCCTCAAAATAACACAACACAGCCATTAATGTCTAAACTGCTGGCAACGAAAGTGAATACATTTCTAAGTGATAATGTTCAAATGAGAAGACTGGGAAAATCATACTGAGCATACAAAACAAGATACTTGTGACTAAGATAATGAGGAGACAACTAGCACTATTGGAGAGAGGATTTTAATAGAATGAAGGAACTGATAAGCTGAAATAGAAAACTGTCTGTGAGCAACTGATACAGGGAGCTTTCTCAAGCAATCAAATAAATTTGTCTTACATCAAAGATATTCTACAGTTGGAAAGTACTCATAAGAAAGAGGCTGCTAAACAATAACAATTTAAAATGAAGTAAAAGTGTGAGACAAAGTCAACAATTAGAAAAACCAATCATTGGATATGATCAACCAAGAAGGTACATTAAGCATTTGCACCTCTAAACATCATCCTTTCCTTTGAAACAGCTACACGTCTGTGCAGAATTAGATATGATGACAAGATGGTTAAATAATCAAATGGAAACAGAGTTTTATAAAACCTGGGAGAAAGTGTATAACTGATGGAATGTTAAAAAAGAGTTTTAATAATATATGAATAAATTTTAAAACATTTGAATTTATTAAATTAAATATATGATATATTGAAATCTTAAGGATAGTATTATATTAAGAAATTTAAAGGATAAGGTTTCTTAGAGTGAGTAACCGATTTTAAATATTTCATTACATTGTTAAATTAGATATAAAGAAGTAGATTTTGAATTGTATAAATATATAGTATTGCAGTATTTTAAGAAATTTTAAGTATAAGTTTTTTGTGTTTAATTAATTGACTTCAATTAGTTTAATTACACTATTAAAATGAAAATATAAAACTGAATGTCATATTTTAGTAATATATTGATAAAACTTATGGATATTAGAATTGATTTTGATTAAGCGAACTATAATACCAAAATGGAAACATAGATGTAGATGTTATAATATACAGTAGTAGTATATTAACTGTTTTTCTGTATTGATCTGATCATAGACTTTTTTTCTGTATTAGTTAGACTTCTATGATTAGCGGAGCAATGGTAGCTCCTTTAAATGTTGTTTGTCTTAAAGAAAAATCAATAAAATATTTTTTTTTTTAAAAAGAAACAGCTACACTTAAGAGAGACCACAATATGTTTGAGTGTATGCAGTACATGAGTCCTTGGTTAACAACAATTCATTCAGCGACTATTCAAAATTATGACAATGAAGAACAAGGAGACTCATGGCCAGTCCTTAAAAGTTGCAGCCTTATCAGCAACTCAAATAAAATTCCTTCTCTCTCAGTTCCAGCAGTGCCAAATTATCTAATTCTCTTTCCAGTTTATAATTTATATTTTACTCTCCATAATATCTATATCTATTTACTATGTTTTACATCTTTAGATACTTGATTTATAAAGATTCCCATCTTCTCAAGTTTTTATCTCCATATATATGTGTGTGTGTGTGTGTGTTTTCTGTTGGATCAAATCCCAGTAAAGGTATGGCTAGCTGATGAGGTCAGAACAAGGCCGAAATAGCGCTATCCTAGTCTCCCTTAATTTTAAAAATTCAGCAAAAACATGTGATACATACACACACACACACACACACACACACACAGTAAAAACATGTGATACATGTTTATATATACAGTATATAAACTTTATAAGTTTTTCATCCATTCTATTTCCAAATGCTGTCAATTTAATATCAAATGATTTTTAGTCAATGTAGTATCAGTTGATTCAAAACTTATTGCTAAATTTCTAAAACATTTTCTGAAGTAAATCTAGTATAATTCTTCTTTCTACAGGTTATCCTCTCCTCTCTTTTTTTTCCTTTGGCATTTTTTATCACTTTTTGGGGGGTTACCATTGTAACATTGCAATCCAAAAGTGAAAGTGTCTAACTGAAAACAAGAGAATAAAAGGCAAGATACCTTTTTTCCGGTTTTGTCTTCCTGTACTCTTAACTACAGTGGAACCCCGACATAAGAGCTGCTCTACTTAAGAGCAACTCGAGATAAGAGCTGGGAAGGGAGAGATATTTTTGTTCTACTTACAAGCCCAAATTCGAGATACAAGCGCCAAGGAGCTGTCTCCTGAAGCCAAACGCTAACTTCCGCGTTCGGCTTCAGGAGACAGCTGCGAAGCGGTGCGCGTGTTTTAAAAGGTTGCAGCCAGCCTGGGGGGCTCGGGGGGGTGCTTGCAGCTTTCTTTCTTGCTCTTTTTCTTTCTCTCTTTTACCTTCCCTTCCTCTATTTCTTTTCTTTCTCCTTCCCACCTTCTTCCCTCCCTCCCTCCTTTCACTCATTCCTCTCTTACTCTCCCCTTTCATAAGTTTCCTTCCTTCCTTCCTCTGTTCCTGTCCCTTCCCCCTTTCTTTCTTTCTTGCTCTTTTTCTTTCTCTCTTTTACCTTCCCTTCCTCTATTTCTTCTTTTCTTTCTCCTCCCCACCTTCTTCCCTCCCTCCCTCCCTTCACTCATTCCTCTCTTACTCTCCCCTTTCATAAGTTTCCTTGCTTCCTTCCTCTGTTCCTGTCCCTTCCCTCTTTCCTTCCTTCCTTCCCACCCTCCGTCCATTCATTCACCCATTCCTCTCTTGATCGCTTAAAGCCGGTCCCTGGTGCAAAAAGGGTTGGGGACCTCTGTCCTACAGGATTGGGTGGCAGAGAAGTTGAACATATGTAAATTTAAAAGTTTAAGAAAGTTTACAAGTTAACTGAAAGAAACTTCATTATTCATTTATATGTACATGTACATTTCTTCATTAAAAACATGTCTTTCTGCATAATTTAGACTAACTTTGTGAGTTTTTTGAGGGCTGGAACCAATTAAAATTATTTACATTAATTCCTATGGGGAAAAGTCGTTCGAGATAAGAGCTGCTCGACTTAAGAGCCCAGGTCCGGAACGAATTAAACTCGTATCTCGAGGTACCACTGTACTCATATCTCTTAGCTACTCATATTTATATTAAAAAAGTAATCATTACATTTGAGAGAACTTCTTAAAATAATTTTTTCCTGCATTTTGAAAATGACTAGGTGGAAGAATAAAATACATTTAGCAGAAAAACCCAAACAAGACACTTTGACAGAATAAATTTGCAATCTGAAATTAGGAAAATCAGTACAATTTGAATATGTTTGAAATTAATTCAGATTTAGCCTGTTGAGATTTTTTTTTAATTTTTAAAGCATACTATTCTGTGAAAAACTGTAATATAAAGCTTCAACCACAGACTCTTTAAAACTGCATGAGATGATTCCTATAACACCCATTGCAAAAGAAACCAGAGCCTTCAGTTCAGTCAACATCAGTCTCACTGCTCTTTGGACTTAAGCCAGTTCACCTTCCAACAGTATCTGTAAATCCGAATATAAACAAGGGGCAGTACATATTTCCAAAGAAAAAACACTTTAGGGCAGTAATGGCGAACCTTTTTTTGCTCGGGTGCCAAAAGGACGTGTGTGTGTGTGTGTGTGTGCAATAGCATGGGTGTGCATACCCATACCCATAATGTAATGTCATCCCCCTGGAACATGCATGAGCAACCCCTCCTACACTGTTCCATGTACATGAGTGCAGGCCTCACAGAAGCCTCTGGACCTCCGGTGGGTCCGCTGGGCCATTTTTTGCCAACCCCAGGCTTCAGGAAAGCCTCTGCAGCCTGTGGATGGCAAAAAAAATGACTCAATGGGCCTACCATTACTTTTCTTTCTTTTTTGCGGAGTGGGGAGACTTTGAACTGAACTTCTGGTAGGCCTGTTGGGTCCAGTTTTTGCCATCCATAGGCTCTGGAGGATTTCCTGAAACTTGGGGAAGATGAAAACAGCCTCCCCCGCCCTCTGGAAGGCCAAAAATCAGCTGGACAGTGCATCTATGCGCTCTGGAGATGACACAGGGCAATTCCTTGCATGTCCTCAGATATGGCTCTGTATGCCACCTGTGGCACGCATGCCATAGGTTCATTATCATGGCTTTAGACAATTTAAATTCTCTCAGTACTAAATATTTACTTCACTAACCGCTGATGAAATGAATGTGTCAACTTGACGTTAACAAACTCTTCTTATTTTGAAGTTAAGAATAGAACTTGCTAGGCTCTCTACTGGGTATAAAACTAAACTTGTAGAAAGAAAAAGGAAGGGAAACATTTAAAAGCTTAAGCATTCAATGTGCATAAAACCCATACTATCTGGGACATGAAGTTCCAAGGTCATGGGAGACCACCATGCTGAAAACTAGTATATTTAGTATCAGTCCTTTAAATGAGGAAACACAATGAGGAGGACAAATGACTGTAATGAGTACTAATCACAGGAAAAGGAAGCACTAAAGTCATACAGATAACATAGAAAAGGTAAAAACTGCTCCCTTGATGTGTTGGTATTACAATTACTAGAGATCCCAAAGGTGTTTTTCCAAAAGGCAACTGGACTTTCTTCTCCAACTCTCTTTTGGAAAAGTTCTTTTGGGACAACCAGGACCTGGATGATTGAGAATCTCCATAGACAATGACTAGAAATCTGGAATTAAAGCCCAAGTATCTGAAGAGACCATTCATGAAATAATTTATTTTATATATAAAGACATAATGACACATAAAGAATTGTGATGCTAAATTATTTTCCTAAACTTTAATTTGTTAGTTAATATTGAGTTTTTGTGCTATAGAGCCTGGAATTTAGCAAATATATTATTTTATAGGAAAAAAATTATTCAGAATATGGGCCTTAGTTGTTTTTGAAGTTTGTATATTTTTAAAAAATGAACAAATGAAGCAATGTTTCCACTTAGGCTAAATTTAATGACCACCTAAAGGATTGTATTAATTACATATTGATACAATTGGAAATCTTGTGGATCTTTGCTCCTTATACTGTCATATTTATAGCTAAATTTTAATCATTATTATATATGTAAGGTATTTTCAGTTGCCTACCATTGTTGTTTGTGTAGTTATGAATTTTTAAAAGGCTGTGGATTATGAAACATAGCTTCCTCCCCAATTATTAATATTTCCTTATGGGGATGAGATAATTGAACCATTCTCTGTGGAAGTTATTATTAATGGCAAATCAAATATTGAAAAGCGCACATTAAATTAAATATTGAATTAAAGGTGGCTTGTAATAAATACTATGTATAATGTATACATTGGGAGGTATATATATATGCGCATGCAATATTGCCATGAGAGATAATAAAACTCTAGATCATAAAACATGATGTCACAGGGGAACACTTTTATTGTTTATTCTCTTGATAATGTTCGTATCTGACCACGCATAAGCTACTACTGATACATTTTGGTATTTGAATTCCCCCATCTTCTTGGCCTAGTCATCGTGTTTAATATCACAATTGGGAATGGGGCAAGTGGAGGTCAAGCAGAAAACTTGGTGAGATGTTGATCCATAGGTCTCAGCCGGCAAATAACATGGTTTTCAGCTTTGCAAGGTATGGTAAACAGCGGGTATACCCACCTCCTCCCGTCCCAAATCCCACCAGGTGAGAAGGGAAGAGAGAGATGCGGTAGAGAGCTTACTCTTGGGCTCTCTTCGAGAGTTATGGGCGGCTATTTTTATGCCTGAAAACAGCAGGAAGGCAACTCCCCGGGCCCGGGCTAACGCGCCATAATCACTCCGGGAGGAAGTCGCGAGCGCGGGCTTTTTTTCTTTTCTTTTTACCTGATAAAGGTGGTCTTCCCGGTGCTGTACTGACCCACGAGGAGCACCATGGGCTTGTTGTCGAAATCGGCATCCTCCAGGGCGGGCGAGTGGAACTCATGGAAGCGGTAATGCTCCTCGAGCGGGAGCAGCTTCTTGGCGTAAAGCTCTTTCAAGCCGCCGGTCACCGTCTCCACCACGTTCTCGTTTTCGCCGGGCTTTTGGCCCCCGCTTTGCTTCAGCCAGCTGAACATGCCGACGATCGCTGCTGGCGGCCGGTCGGTCCCTCAGCCGCTCGCTCGCTCGCTCGCTCTCCCCGCCTGGGCTGCCACCAGACTGAAAAGCTGACCCGGCAAACGCGAACCCCGCCCTTCCGCTCGGCAGTGGCCTAACCGCGGGGCGGAGGCTGCAGGCGTCATGGCGCTTTGCTCCATGGCTGTCTGTCTCTCTTTCCCGACGGCGACTTAATAAACCACGAATTTTATAGCAGGTCAGGTGATAGGGGCCAACCCGGGCGTTTAGGTTATAGTTGGTGGTACTGTACTTCCCCTTCAATCGCAGCAATACACGAGCACGTAGTAGTTTGAAGCTAGATGTAAACCGCTCCAAACTCGACTGCAGAGAATACAACTTCAGCAATAGAGTGGTCAATGCCAGGAATGCACTACCTGACTCTGTGGTTTCTTCCCCGAACCGCCAAAACTTTAACCTTAGATCGTCTACAGTTGACCTCTCCCCGTTTCCTGTGTAAGGGGCGTGCATCACTGTGCCTCCCGTCCCTGTCCTCCTTGAAACCAGTAAATTAGGTCAATTGAATTAAACCGTACGTTTAATTTTATTAGGCTTGGGAGCATTCGCCTCTCCAAAAGTAGGATCGGCTACGTCAGTTTTTCTTCAGACTATCCCGAGATGCCGGGAGGGGGAAGGTCAATCGGTAGCTTTGCTGCTTCTGCTCAAATGACCCGCGAAAGGTCGACCAGAGGCCCTCTAGAAGTGCCCGCCCATCCTGTCACGTTTAATAGAAGCGGAGGAAAAGAATCTCAGGTACAGTACTGTACTCTGAAAGCGCTCCGCGGCCTTGGGGAGTGTCGGTCTGAGAAAGGGCGGAACAAACCAACCTCTTTGAAGGGTATCGAGATTGCCATCAAATCCAAGTGGTATTTAGTCGTCGGATAATGTCAGGTGTCACCTTGCAAAGTCTCCCCTGAATCTTGCGAAATTATCAAGAATCCAGAAGGAAAGGAAAGAGCTGAACTAAAATGGAATTTAAAAAGTACTTTCTCAAATCCTAAATAATCCAGGTTTTTTAAAATTATTATTATTAAATAATAATTTATTATTATTATTATTATTATTATTATTATTATTATTATTATTATTATTAGTGTTTCCTGCCAAATTCCATTATGATGTAAGGATAGATTATTTAGAATGGTTCATTTTGGTTAATAGCTAATCCTTAGCTACTGGCAATAATGGCATGTAAAGAGGACTTGATTTTGAATTTTGCTGTGTTTAGTTTAATAGTTGCTGTGTTTTGTTTAGTAATAGTTGCTGTGTTTAGTTTAATAATTAAACCATTATTCCTGTCAAACATGTCTATGTTTCTGTAATTCACGGACTTATTTGTAACTTTAATTTTTCTTAACTTTTTCTTAACTTTTGCTAACTTTTTGTTAACTTTTTTTTCATTATGAGGTTCAGTAAATGAGTTTCCTGCCAAATTCTATTATGGTGCAAGGATAGATAATTTAGAATGGTTCATTTTGGTTAATAGCTAATCCTTAGCTACTGGAAATTGTGTAATGTAAAGAGGACCTGATTTTGAATTTTGCTGTGTTTAATTTAATAGTTAAAAGAGCCTCAGTAGTGCAGTGCTTGGAGTGCAATACCGCAAGCTACTTCTGCTGATCACCGGCTGCCAGCAGTTTGCCAGATGGAATCTCAGTAGGCTAAAGGTTGATTCAGCCTTCCATCCTTCCAAGGTGGGTAAAATGAGGACCCAGATTATTGGGGCAATATGCTTACTCTTTGTAAACTGCTTAGGACGGGCTGTAAAGCACTGTGAAGTGGTATGTAAATCTAAATGCTAAATAATTATTCAAGTCTCATGGCAATTCTGTGTACAGGCAGGGGTGGGCTGCTGCCCGGATAGGGGGAATGCAGTGGGGTAGTGAAAATGGAGCTCTACCCCAGAGCACCCAATTTACATTGAAAGATATTGAAAGAAAATGCAGGGCGTCCTGCATAAGCCACGCCCACAGTGTGGTAGTAAAAATATGGTAGCCCTTCACTGTGTACATGCCTATGTTTCTGTAATTCACAGACTAATTTGTAACTTTATTTTTTGTTAACTTTAATGTATATTTTTCTGTAACTATTTTATGGGGCACTGGGCCTGCAGTTAGTTTAATGGTGAATATATCACATGATTAATCTATACCATGGGTGTCAAACTTGCAATGTCATGTTTTTACATGATGTATCAAAACTTTTTCCCCCTTTGCGAAACCAGAGTGGGTCGTGAGTTTGACACACCTTATCTATACTTATGGCTAAAATAAACACTGAAAATGCAACTTAATCCGATCCGTGTAGCATGGCAGTTTAGATCCCAATACTGTATTAAGTAATTTGCTACATATATTTAACACCACTTCTGGAAAGTTTAAAATAATTATATTAATGGCATTTGGAATATTACAATAATTTGTATGCATATAATCTGGAGCTTTTTATGCCTCTTTTGTCTTAGATGTGAATCCATCAGTTTACACCATCTAGATACTGTTCCACAAAGAAATTCAATAGCCAATATTATTACAAGGAAATGAAATACTTCCTTATTTCTCCTGCATTTTTATAAAGGGAATGTGAGCTGTTGTTATGAATATTAGTTTGTTAGTGCTCATTGTATTTCTACTAAAGCAACACACCTTTTGTAAATTACAGACAATTAAACATTTCCAATTTAAAGGCTGAGGGCTGTGCCAGTGGTGTTTTCTACCTATTCCTTTCATTACAAATGTGTAAACTTTAGATCCCAATACTTCAGGTTGGGCCTCCATCCATCAGTCTACATGCTTCCATTCATTGTTCTCCTTTCTTTGTTAGCTTACTATCATCTTTGCTGAAATGAAAGGGAAGAGAGAAAGTCACTTAGTTTTTTTCCAGTGAAATTATAGTTTCCAAAATAAATAGAATAGAAGAGAAGAGAAGAGTTGGAAGGGACCTTGGAGGTCTTCTAGTCCAACCCACTGCTTAGGGAGTAAACCCAACACCACAACTAATATCCAAACACATTTCAAGGGCTAAGCAAACCAAAGCCTAAGTACTATCTGGTCAATCAAGTAACATAAATACTAGTTCAGATACCCACGATCCATTGGATCATCCTATCAGAGATATTCCCACGATCCACTGGATCATCCTATCAGAGATATTCCCTTACTAAATGGAGAACAGAATCAGCATGGGTAGGCAAAAATGCTGCAAGAGCAACTTCCTATTTCCTGCCAGCTTCCCCATTGCATTTACTTTTGCAAAGCTGTCAGAATGCACCAGAAACCCTTCCCTTCCTCGCTGGATGGACATTCTGAAGAAAACGTTGCTCAATGTACTTTTGTTTCCAATATCTCAGAACAATCCACTTACAATTCCTTTTTGCAACAAACTTCTTCTCTTTAGAAGTTTGGCTTAGTTCTTCTTAGAAGGAAAATTCTTGTTACAATCCTCCCCCTATGCAAAATTTCAGAGCTTGCTCACTTTTTGGTTTCACATTTACTACGGTTAGTATTGCTGCATTAGCTGAGAAAATCAAAAGCTCCTTCCGTTTTTCTCAGCTGAACAGAACAGAACAGAACCCTAGGCTGACAGACTAAAGTAAACAGAAATTAGGGAGTTGTTAATGGGTTCAGCCTGAATGGTAACAACCTATCATAATTATCTTCCCCATGGAAATTTCTGAAAGAGAAGAGCTGCTTGTAATATTTACTCAACCATCCTTCCCAAGTCTTAAAAGGAAGTGAGGTGACCTCTATTTTCCTCCAGCGAAGGAAGAACAAGTCACTGTATAAATCCCCAGAAGAAAAGCACTTTTCAGTTCCTTCTTGATCTGAACAAGGAAGTTCCACTGAAGAGAAGGAGAAGGGTTTTTTAAAAATATTTTTTATTAAACAGTTTTAAAAATAACATTAGATATAAACCTCATGTTCAAAAATGACATGACATGACATAAATATAACAATATAACACCACATACCATAAAAGATTCATTTTACAATGTACCGTATCGATGTACCTACTATATTTTTTTATATCTCTTACACTTTAACTGGTATGTAATTGCATATTTTACGTATAATTTCTTCTTAATATCTAAGGGGAAGGTTTTATGTTCCAACTGCCAGTAGCAGCAGAAAGAAACCAAAATTGCTTTTAGTTTCGTAAAGTGTTTCTCCCTTATGTGGCTACAATTCATTTCCATTATTTTGATAGTTGCTGAAATTAGCTAAGCAACAGAGAAAAAGAAGACAGCACTACTGAAGCCAGAACAGAAAAAGGAAAGAAAAATGTTCCTTCCTACACAGCCAATGCAGGACTACAAGGAAGGCATGGGCCAGGCAGCCAGAATTGGGTGTCTCTGAAGGTACAAAAGGATGGCATACCTTCCCCAAGGTGTGGTTATTCCTTACTTGTCTCTTTTTGATTATGTTGGGAATAGATTACCCAGCCTTTGCTTTGTACAAATTAAATGCTGATTCTTCTTCTCAAGCCTCTGTATAAGTTGTTCTATTTGGCTCAATGTTGGCTTAAGCCCAGTGATGAGCTCCTACGGGTATGGTCAGATACGCAGAACCGGTAGAAAAATTGTAAATGTTTTTCTTTTTTCCCCTTCTGGCTATTGGTATGTTTTTCCTATCATAGTAAATGAGGTTGAATGTGTATAATTTTAGAAGAGCTCTCTCTCTCTCCCCCTGTGTGTACATACACATACAATTTATATAGTAGATAATGTATATTTTTGTGTGCCTGTGTGTAATATGTATGTACACATATGGCATATATACATATCATTAAATAGTATATTTTGGATGTTCAGTAATAGTAAATAGATAGGGAAATTGTATCTCTTTGAGGCAAGGAGAGGCCAGGCAACATAACCCAAACCCATGATGTGAGTGATGTCAAGTTGGCCACCTTTAAGCCAGTCACATGACCTTTAAGCCACCCCCAGTAACATGATCATCAAACCACTCCCACCTGGTCACATGGCCAGCAAGCCATACCCACAAAATAAGCCACGCCCAGTGTGGTAGTAACATTTTTTGCAGCCCTTCACTGCTTAAGCTTAGACCTTACACAATCAACATTACAAGGTAAAAGCATTTTTCACAGGACATTTTTTTGTCATTGTTCAAAGGATCTTCCAAATTTATCTGTGTGAGAAAGTTTTGTATCCATGTTTTACTCTGTCACTGTCCCTTTGTTGCCAAAAGACAAGTAGAATTCATTAAAAGAGCATTTGAAGTTTTATAATTTATTTATTTTCATAAAAGCAGCATTTTTCCCCTTCATGGCCAGGATCTTAAATATTTTTTTGATCATTTTATCTTACTTCCCTTCTGGGATGAAATGCTTTGTTTTATGGTTCAGGAAAAACTGAGGTGCCCTCTCCTCCAGAAGTTTTAGGTCTCAATATATGTAGGTTCTTCTTATATTGTTTTTTCCGTTCCACAGCTAACCGTAAAGCATCAATCAAAGTATTTTTGTTATTTTGGATGTTGTATTGGCTCAGTTTTACCAGTTTCTCAAAATCGTCCTCTGAATATTGCAAGTCATTAATATTATAAGGACCACAGGTACTGGTCACATCAATATCACCATCATTCATTTCTTCGGGACTACGCTTCACACCTATGATTTTTCAAAATAAAAGGAAACCCCCCCCAGATTAGTCGGATGCAGAAAATACATGACAATTAGTCAATTTATTTTATCGTATGTTACTCTCTGATTTAAACTGCATTTGATGCATCAGTTGCTACACTTTGACTGCAGATATATATGAGCATGGCAAACTAATCTAGCAGTAAAAATATTTTCTTAGTGAGGGAAAAAGAAAGATTTATGGATTCATGCTAATAAAGAAATCTTTAGCAATTTTTCATTTGAGAGACCACTGAAATGCATATCAGATAAATTTGCTCAAGGCTAATTTGTGAAAATACCATCACTGAGGTGGGTTTAAAACTGCTGACTCTATATTTCAACCATGGAAGGAAATAATTTCATTGCAAGCAAACAAGACACTCAGGACAGCTCAGATTGGTCCTTGAGAACTGGGAAAACAACACAGATAATTTACTTCTCTTCTGAAGTTGTCACTACTTTGAGTATATGCTTTACCAGACCCTACAGCACAAACATGGATAACGCTAAGTCAAAAAATTGGACATAACTTGCTGAAAAAAGATATTGCATCCAATTTAATTACCATCCTTAAAACAATGTTAACAATTAGTTACCCTGTTTTTTATTCTATCACATTAAATCTTCAAGTTAAAAAATAAATTAGAACTTCTGAGAGTATCCCTAGCTGCAAAGCATTTTATTGGAGAGAAAGGGAAAGCACATTTTTTGTATCACTGCTTTTCACAGTTTGCAAATCAACTGTCCCCTTCAATCCTGGGACCAAATTCTTTTTCTCTTTTGTATTGAGTCTCTAAATCTCACATTTGGTTAAAACACAGCACCAGATATAATTAAATGGGAGTAGAGGGAAGCAAACAACATTCACACACGCTTACCAGGTTCTTTATAATTTTGGAAGGTATTACAAACCAGGGGATAAAGGAGAACTAATGGCATATTTGGACCTTCTTGATCTCCTATCAAATAGCATTCCTTTACATCTTTTTCATCTTGTTCCTGTGGGATAATTCTGGGAAAAGGAATTCCTTGTTCTGAGAAATAGGTCGAGGCCATTTGCAGAGGCTGTATAGATTAAGGGGGGGGGGATCAAACAAATATTTATAAGTACTTTATTTAAAAAAAATAAAAATATTAAAACCTTATCACAGCTGCCTTACAAAGGGTTTTAAGAGGAACGGTTGGCTTAGTAGCTCAGTTCTGCAATCTCTAAAGGCTTAGAAACAAACAAGATATGAAAAATGCTGATTGTTTCTTTTTAAAGAAGAAAAATGGATGCCTAAACCTCCACAAAACCCATTTGCTCCTTAATCCTGTCTCCCAAATGGGAAAAAGACCCACCAGGTTGAATATTTTGCTTTGTGCATTCCAATAATATCTCTCCAAATTAGTTTTACTTTAAAATGAAGACAAGTACCCTACTGATTTTAGGTCCTGATCCTGGTCATTTAGATGGCAGCTCTCAGCACAGTATGTACAATGTGATGAGGCCTTAGAATTCAAGTGTATTGTGAATGCCTGCATACTGTTTGTTTCTTTGTTTGTTTCTTTGTTTTATCTATCTATCTATCTATCTATCTATCTATCTATCTATCTATCTATCTATCTATCTATCTATTTATTAAATTTGTATGCCGCCCCTCTCCACAGACTCGGGGCGGCTCACAACAGCAACAGAAAACAATATATAATACAAATTCAATAATTATCCCTGACATTATCCCTGTTAGCTGGGCAGACAATGAGATAGATGGTTCCTTACGTAACATGGTTTATTGTATAATCCCCCCATTTATTTGTGTAACTATTACACAATAATTGGGGGGAGAGATGCCCTGATTTAACATTCAGTCATTTTCACAGAGGGCTGTGAAAATATTTACAGACACCTCACATCCTGGATACAAACTGCTGCAACTCCTACCCTCAAAACGACGCACTGCGCACCAGAACAACTAGACCAGTGATAGCGAACCTTTTTTTGGGTGCTGAAAGAGCATGCACGTGTACGCTATCGCGCATACATGAGTGCCCACACCCATAATTCAATGACTGGGGAGGGCAAAAACAGCTCCCCCCCCCCCCCCGGAATCCCTCTGGAGGCTGGAAATGGCCTGTTTCCCCAACTTCTGGTGGGCCCTCCCCAGGCTCCAAAGGCTTCCCTGGCTGGTAAAAATGCCTTCCCCCATCCCCCATCCCCCTGGAGGATCTCTAGAAGCCAAAAACGCCCTCCCAGAGTTTCTGTGCGAGCCAAAAATCAGCTGGCCGGCACATATATGCATGTTGGAGCTGAGCTAGGGAAACAGTTCGCATGCCAGCAGATATGGCTCTCTGTGCCACCTGTGGCACCTGTGCTATAGGTTCACCATCATTGAACTAGACACAAGAACAGTTTTTCCCAAATGCCATCACTCTGCTAAACAAATAACTGTCTCAACACTGTCAAACTATTTACTAAGTCTGCACTACTATTAATCTTCTCATTGTTCCCATCACCCATCTCCTCCGACAAATCACTGTAACTTTGTTGCTTGTATCCTTACAATTTATATTGACTGGTTCCTAATATGATTTGATTGCTTATTTGTACCCGGACTATCGTTAAGCATCATACCTCATGATTCTTGACAAATTTATCTTTTCTTTTTCTTGTGTGTATTGAAAGCATGCTCACCAAGACAAATTCCTTGTGTGTCCAATCACACTTGGCCAATAAAATTCAATTCAATCCTATCCTATCCTAATTCTATTTCTGGGCCTGTTAGCATTTTTTGAGTAGCAACTTTGTTGGGCCTTTCTTCTATCCCAGAATCTTTTTTGTGTGTTGTGTAAACCAGAGGACAAAAGAGGGCACTAGAAGTCAAGAAACTAAGATAGCTTAAACTGTGATTCCGTAAGATCAGCAAGGCAAAATTGCTTATTTATTAAAGGTGGCAAAATAAAGGTTCCAGTTAGTTAATTGGCTCAGTTGATAGTGCATCTGTCAACATTGCTGAAAGTTTTTTTAAAAAATCAATTTCTCATTTTCATATGAGAAATGTCATGTGGCAGAAGAGGAAGCAGCTGCAAGAATAAGATTCTGTAAGAATAATATTTCTGCCGAAGAGAAAGCTAAATTCTGACAGTCAACTTCCTCTTCGCATCAGAAAACAACAGGACTTATAAGTACAATTGCTGGGAATGGAGTGTCATGTTCCTCACCCGCAATTGTGAACCTGAGCTATAATTTAAATGTATGAAGATGTCCACTTTTCTCTCCGGCCTCATAAGTGGAGGATAGCTGGTATCGAGGGCAAATGCATTATCCACCAGGTACAGGTGCTCTTCTGCTCCAGTTAGCTGGTTAGGGAAACTGTCAAGATCACAATCTAAATGAAATATATTTATGGTTAAAAGCAGGCCAAAGAAACATTTAAAGAAATAGACATAGTAACTGCAGTTCAGGAGGGACAATACTGTTATTTTTCTTCTATGCAGCAGACAACCTGTTTTCTCGTTTCCAAAGATCTGCCTTTCATTAATCTTATAAAAGAATCTGTTTCATTTATCAGTCTAGCTTTTGTAAACAAACAGCAAAGTCTCCAGTACCTACTATCACTGGAGTACAAGCTCTTCAAAAGTACCTTTAATTAAAAGAAAACTATACCTTTCCAGTTTGCAAATCCACTCTCTAAATACTCGTTGTGCATTGGGCAACCTTTCAGAAAATTGGGGACCAATGACACAGCAGGTCGCCACATAATAACATCTTGCAAAATGCTGGCAAGGCTTCCTGGAGGAGACTGGATTCGAACAGGTAGTTTATTTGCTTTTGGACAGCACATAAACTCTTCTGCAGACAAAATAATATACATTAAATGCATGCACAGCCATACCTATAATAATCTATTGGTATCAGACACTTGAAATATGAATAGAATAGAATAGAATGGAATGGAATAGAATCTTTATTGTCAGTGAAGGGCTGCTGTGGGCGTGGCTTGTTTTGTGGATGTGGGTTGCTAGCCATGTGACCAAGTGGGAGTGGCTTGATGATCATGTGACCGGAGGCGGTGGCTTAAAGATCATGTGACTTAAAGATGGCCAACTTGACGTCATTCACGTCAAGGGTTTGGGTTAGGGTTAGGCCTCTTCTCGCCTCTAAGAAATACAATTTTCCCCATCTATTTACTATTACTGAACATCCAAAATATACTATTTAATTCTATGTATATATGCCATATGTGCACATACATATTACACACAGGCACACAAAAATATACATTATCTACTGTATAAACTGTATGTATATGTACACACACACACATGCACAACTCTTCTAAAATTATACACATTTAACTTCATTTACTGCAATGGGAAAAACATACCCAGAGCCCAGAAGGGGAAAAAAAGAGAAAATAAATCAAAATTTTTCTACCAGTTCTGTGTACCTGACTATACCCGTAGAATACCATCACTGTTTATTCTCACTTTATATGTACATTAATCAGCTTACATTAAAATGACATTATGTTTTACATTCAGCACTCAAAAGAAAACCACTCACCCCCCCCCCCACACACACACACATATGACACAGAAAAACATCACAGTCTAGTGATGACTGACTGACTTTTTATCATTTCATCTGTACTTTGTATTAGTTCACTTTTCTCTCCTATCTGGCCAAATTTTAAATACTTTAAGTAATTTATATAAGGATTTAAAATATTAACAAAGTTGGAAGGGAACTTGCAGATCACCTAGTCCCTATCCTTTGCCCAAGCAGGAGAACCTATACCTGCCTCTAACGTAGGATAGAACTCACAACTTCCTAATTGTGAGGCAAGAGCTCCACCTCTAGGTCACAGCAGCTGGGTTCATTGCCCCAAAGGAGTTGTGGCACACCCCTTTTTACTTTTTCAAAAAGCAGAATATTGCACAGGTATAATTTAGCATTTTGCTTTCAGCACTGGGATCTTGATGTGCTTTAATATTTGTGTGCATGGGGACAAAAAGTTTTTTCTTGTACCTCCTGCATCACCAAAATTATGTATTGTAAGTAGAGGATTCATTGTATCCGTTTCTATGAAACTAAAAAAACCTGTCTGATATGTAGGTATGAAATGTATTTATTTATTTAATTTATTGGCCACCCCATCTTACTACAGGGTAACTATGGGTATTAGAGTTATATATATATTTATTTTTTTTATTTTGTATTTATTTTTTATTTTTGTATTTATTTATTTATTTATTTGATTTATATGTTGCTCCTCTACGAGGTCTATTAATATTGCTTATAATATTATAATATTAAAAACATAAATCTATATAAATAAAATGCTGTAAAAGTATATAAAAATACAATAGCTAAAAGATGGGCAAGAGGGAGGAGGATGAACAGGGGGAGGGGGGGTTCTGATATCAATCTAACAGCCAACCTCAACATGAAACCCATAGAAAACAGCTGCATTTATTTGCTAAATTTCTACACTGCCCACTTTATTAAAATGACACTAAGTGACACATACTGAAAACGTTGGCCCACCTAATGTTATTTTTGGCAGCTACTGATAATTACTCTTACATTTTTTTCAATTGCACTGAAGGCCTCAGGGGCTGGAATGGGGCACTTCTATATTTATAAACATTTGCTTTCCTACAGCCCTTGTAATATATTTTATACAAAAAGAGTGTAGAGAACGGGCAAACAGTTATTACACGAGAAAAGGAACATAGCAGCGATGGGTTGCTCCCAGTTCAGCCCAGTTCTTAGAACTGGTAGCAGCAACAGACGGCTCTGCCCACCCAAGACATTTCTGTACATGTGCAGAACAGGGCAGGGACTTCCAAAAACCATTTCAAACAGATAACCCTATTGGTGGTTTTGAAAGCCAATCAAAAGGCCAGCAGGACTGGGTCAAACCTTGACTTTTCTGTTTCCCCACCAGAAGTCAAGGCAGTTTCAGTCCTGATATCAGAATGAAAATGGATTTCTTACAATTATTATTATTAATTCTGGGTGTTTTATACCACTATCTATAAAAACTATTAAAAAATTAGCAGATAAAAATACAGAAAGTATATAAATAGTCTAAGGCCATATTATGGAACAAAGCAGGAGATGATCTAAAAGCAATTTACCAAGTTCAGTTGTTCTGTCTCGTGTCCAGATCTGCCAAAAATCTTCTGAATTGGTAGCCAGGAACCAGCCATCCATAATGTTCACAGAAAACACACTACTCCAGATTCCTGCAAGAGGCAAGACAGGAGTGTTTTTTGTGAGATCTTTAAAATAATTCTTTTCCTTTTTTACTTTATTGTTTCATAATATAATTGTTATATTTTATATCAGTGAATACATGTACATGGTTATGTACACTGCCATGTTGTTTTAAGGTTTAACCCAGAACATTGTGGTTCAAATCACACACATGCTGTGAACTGATCTATGCCTCAGACAGGATTTTATGCCCTAGAATACTACATAGTGAATAAATGACTCCTTGAATTTGTTAGGCAGTAGTTTTTACTCATCTCTGCAATTACAAAAATAAATACATGTTTTTATACACATACAGTTCCACTCTCGTAAATCAGAATAGATCAAGTCATACATATGTAATGATAATTTACAAGTAGCACCTAGCTGTTCTGTTCCAGTAATGAACCTCCCAAGAAATAGATTCACACACACACTGATTTTACAAGATTTAAACATGTAATTCTAATATTTTAGGAGCAGGGAGATTTGGATTTAGAAATCCAGCGACAAAGTATAAGAAATAGGTCTGCTTGGTGCCAGCTGCTAATTATAGAGTCCAAAACAGAAACCAAAACTCACAGATATTTTCTTTGATCACACAGCTCTCATTAACTGACTCACTCTGAGTTGACAGGAAGCCTAGAGATAATGAACCCAAAATCCCCAGGTCGTAATTCATCATTGAAATAGTAATATCCCAAGAGAGAAATCCAAGCGGACATCTGGAACATAATGAAAGTTGACTTCCACACTGACGCGTCATGTATCTCAAGCTTAAATAGCCTAAGGGGGTGGCCAATTGTTCTAGACATCTATTCATGCAGAGACCTCCTCTTGCTTAACCACTCGTGCCTTCTGGCAACTCTGCGTACTCTAGCATCAAAAAGAGATTCCTCCTCTTCTCCTGAGTCACTCATGTACATCTCGTAGGTGCAGAAGGACCTGGTTGGCTTTCAGCCTCTGACATCACATCCTCTCCAACCTTCTCGCTATCAGATTCAGGTGCCAGGTACATGGGCCTAGGGTACCAGCCTGCACCCGTCTCTCGATCCTCGGGATCTATGACCATCTGTGCGGGATGCGGGTGGGCCACAACACTAGCTTTGTGAGATTTCATTGCTTTTCCATGAGAAAAATAGTGTATTTTTGCTGCAGCCAAGAATATAGGATGGTGCTTATTCCAAACAACCAAACACTGAAGATACTGTATAGTGAAATGGATGCATATCGTAATTAATTGAAATGTGCTAAACAATACAGTGATCCCTCGATTTGCGCGTTCTCGATTAGCGCGAAACGCTGCAACGCGGTTTTTCAAAAAATATTAATTAAAAAATAAGTCCGCGTTTTTTTTCCTACACCACGGTTTTTTCCCGCCCGATGACGTCATACTGATTGCTGATTGGCCAAAATCTCGACCAATCGGGAAGGAAGGAGGGAGGGAGAGAAGGGAAGGAGGGAGGGTTGCCATTGCCATTGCCGCCAGCGCTGCCCCAAGAAAGCCGGTGAGAGGAAGGAAGGAGGGAAGGAGGGAGGGAGAGAAGGGAAGGAGGGAAGGAGGGAGGGTTGCCATTGCCATTGCCGCCAGCGCTGCCCTGTGGGTAGCGGCGAGGAGCCCGGAAAAATCACCATTGCATTGCCAGCCTCCGAACTTGCGTCGCTCCACCTTCTGCGCATGTGCGGCCATGGAACAAAGGGCGCGCATGCGCAGATGGTGTTTTTACTTCCGCATCCAGTATAACGCGGAAATCGGTTAGCGCGGGAGGTCTTGGAACGTAACCCCCGCGCTAACCGAGGGATCACTGTATATAGATTCTATTTAAAGCCTTTCGCCATTGTGTATCTTAAAGTATAACAAAATTAAGCAAATATGAGATATGGGCAAAATGTATTATTTACAAATTTAAAAAATCGTGCAGATAACCTGTTACAGTCCTACCTTGTAACTCGACTGCTCTGAAAATTGTAAAATTTGGTACTCAATACCTTTTGATGAGAAAATTTTATTGTGGGATTCACCTTATTCGGTTTTTGGTACTTATCATTTTTTGTACTTATCGTGCCTTTACCACTGCATTTGGTAAATTTCAGTGTGAGATTAATGGCATCTGTATTTTAATTAGCAACTCAGTTACCTTCTAAAAAGCAGATACGTGATTCTGGGATTTTCTTCATCAAACGACCCATGAAGAATTTGCTACCAAAATGTTCAGCACGAATGTAGGCACCATATTTTTGGAATCCAACTTCATATGGTGTGAATTCCAACCATTCTAAAAACACAGACATAAAAGCATAATATTCCCAAAAATGTTATTTGTAATAATGTTATTATTTATAATAACATTTTATATTATATTTTTACAATTATTTATTTAATAGGTTTAAGTATCTTCCCATCATAATATATGGCAATTCTATGACTGTATTTAATGTATACATTTATTATTTATTATTATTTATTGGATTTATATGCCCCCCCCCCCTCCGAGGACTCTTTATCTTTATCTTGCATTGTCTTTAACACATCAGAGAACTGGAGAAAAGCAATTCTAAATATTGGAAAGGAGTAACAGTAGACAATCCCTCATTTTCAAGTTTTGCTAGAACATACTGATCAGGGCTGGGGGAACTTTGCATGGGCCGGGAGGTGGGCATCCTGAAAAAAAGAAGAGCTTTGTGGTTTCACTCTATAACTTCCTGTTGAAACAAACTGAAGAGAACCAAGTATTCTAGATCAGGGGTAGGCAAAGTTGGCTCTTCTATGACAGTGATTTTCAACCTTTTTTGAGCCGCGGCACATTTTTTACATTTACAAAACCCTGGGGCACATTGAACGGGGTGGGGGTGGGGGCTAAAAAAAGTTTGGACAAAAAATTATCTCTCTCTCTCTTCCTTTCGCTATATTTCTCTCTCCCTCTTTCTCTCCCTTCCTCTTTCTTTCTCTCTCTCTCTCCATCCCTCTTTCTTTCTCTTCCTTCCTCCTCTCTTTTTTGTTCTCTTTCTCTCTCCCTCCCTACCTCCCTCTATGTCTTTCTCTCTGTTTCCTTCCCTCCCTCTCTTTCTCTCTCTCTCTTGCTTTCTTTCTCTCTCTGAGCTTCGCGGCACACCTGACCATGTCTCACGGCACACTAGTGTGCCACGGCACACTGGTTGAAAAACACTGTTCTATGACATGTGGACTTCCGCTCCCAGAATTCCTGAACTAGCATAATTGGCTGAGGAATTCTGGGAGTTGAAGTCGTCATAGAAGAGCCAACTTTGCCTACCCCTGTTTTAGATCCTTGGTGTACAAGTACGCCATAGCCATTCCTGGAATATTTCATTCAGAGAAGCAATACTATCAGTGGGTTAACCAATGCCCACTGAACTTTTTAAAGCACCTTATATAGGGGGATGTCTTTTATAAGTGGAACTTTTTTTTTATTGTGGAAAGGAACTTTTGCATCACCCAAACTGTTCCAACCAACTAATCTAGACTTCTTTTTACAATCTATAAACCTGCTTTTAAATTTATTGACTCTTGTGTGGCTATTTATTTAATCATTTATCTTCGGTGCCTTTGAGTCAGTCTTGACAAAGCCCTGCAGTTTTCTTGACAAGGTTTCTTCAGATGTGTTTTGCTGTTGCCTCCTTTCTAGGGCTGAGAGAATGTGACACACCTAAGGCCTGATTATTTCAAAATTGGACATTTGTAGCTTTTGGTTATGTATACAGTACCTCCAAATGTAAATACAAGTTACAATTACCTCTGAACCCTCGGTTACTTTGCTTCTCTTTCACATTGAGGCAAAGATATATAGGTAGAGGATTCTGTCCATCAGTTAGGGCCTGCTGCTGATCAGTAAGTTTGTGAGGGTTTTCCTTGTTAGTGAAAGAAACAAGAACATAGTTATTGTAGCTGCAAAAGACATAAATAGCTCACTTAGCATTTACATAGAAACATAGAACATAGAAGTCTGACGGCAGAAAAAGACCTCATGGTCCATCTCGTCTGCCCTTATACTATTTTCTATATTTTATCTTAGGATGGATATATGTTTATCCCAGGCATGTTTAAATTCAGTTACTGTGGATTTATCTACCACGTCTGCTGGAAGTTTCTTCCAAGGATCTACTATTCTTTCAGTAAAATAATATTTTCTCATGTTGCTTTTGATCTTTCCCCCAACTAACTTCAGATTGTGTCCCCTTGTTCTTGTGTTCAAGGGGACACAATCTGAAGTTAGTTATTTGAAACTTTATCTCTTTTGAACAAAAGGCCACCAAACATTTCACACTATGGTGGCATATTTAAAATAATTTTCTATTAACTTTTTCCTGCAAAAAAGTTGCATTAAATATACTTAAATGCAGACACATATTTCAAAGTGAATAAGATTTAAGGATATAGTAAATTTTCTGAAACGGAATTGCGCTTATATTATGAACATTCATTTTTTTAGAAGCTTGAAAGTTATTGCTTGGCAGAAGTAATCACAGCAGATTTATAACCCTGTTAATGTTTAATCCATATACAGCGGTTCTACATAGTAGAGCCCTGGTGCAGTGGTGGGTTCTAAAACCCTTTACTACTGGTTCGTGCGCTTGTGTGAACACACAATGCATCTGCACAGAAGCGTCAAGGGAGGGTGGGCAGACCCTCCTGCTACTGGTGTTACTGGTTCTTAGAACTGGGTTGACCAGGAGCAATCCACTACTGACATGGTGGTGCAGTGGTTAAAATGCAGTTTTGCAGGCTAACTCTGCTCACAGTCTGGAGTTCGATCCTGACTGGCTCAAGGTTGACTCAGCCTTCTATCCTTCTGAGGTCAGTAAAAGGAGGACCCAGATTGTTGGGGGCAATATGCTGACTCTATAAACTTGCCAGAGAGGGCTGTAAAGCACTATAAAGCAGCATATAATGCACTACATGGCATGGGACCAGATTACCTCCGGAACCGCCTGCTACCGCATGAATCCCAGCGACCGATAAGGTCCCACAGAGTTGGCTTCTCTGGGTCCCGTCGATTAATAAATGTCATTTGGCGGGCCCCAGGGGAAGAGCCTTCTCTGTGGCAGCCCTGGCCCTCTGGAACCAACTCCCCCCGGAGATTAGAACTGCCCCCACCCTCCCTGTCTTTTGTAAACTACTCAAGATGAATTTATGCCGCCAGGCATGGTGGAGTTAAGATTTTCCTTCCCCCTAAGCCATTACAAGTTATTCATGGTATGTTTGTGTGTATGTTTGGTTTTATTATAAGGGTTTTTAGTTGTTTTATTAATTGGATTGCTACATGCTGTTTTTATCATTGTTGTTAGCCGCCCCGAGTCTGCGGAGAGGGGCGGCATACAAATCCAATAAATAATAAATAATAGTATAAGTCTAAGTGCTCTTGCTATAATCAACAGTATAAATATAATAAATCTGTTGCTCGAACCACTGATTAATCAAATTTAACCTTAACATTCATTACAATGCATTAAAAAATGAAAGAAAATAGTAGAATACCTCCTTGTGTAGCAGAGCTTCAATGATCAATCCCCACACATCTGTGAAAGATACACTGTACCCTTCTTGATTACGTTGCCACAGTTCCTTTGCATAGTACTTCAGCTTTTCTGGGGCAAAGCTGGCCACAAATTTGTTTTTTGTCACGTGTTTTTGCACATCCTTGAGTGGCTTTCCTAAATCATTTTGGGACCAGTTGGGATCCTGATACAAGCGTGACATTGTCCTGGAAAGGAACACAGACACTAGTGGCGGGATTAAATATTTTTTACTACCGGTTCTGTCGACGTGGCTTGAGGGTCATGATGTGGCCTGTTGGGCATGGCTCTTGGGCATGGCAGGGGAAGGATACTGTAAAAACTCCCACCCACTCCAGGGGAAGATTACTACAAAATCCTCATTTCTTTCTGTTCAGCTGGGACTCGGGAGGCAGACAATAGATGGAGTTCACGGCCAGTCAGAGGTGGTATTTACCGGTTCTCCGAACTACTCAAAATTTCCACTACTGGTTCTCCAGAGCTGGTCAGAACTTGCTGAAACCCACCTCTGACAGGCACATTTAGGAACTGAAAAGCAGCAAAACATAAACCTATGAATCACATTCAGAGGGCTGTAAGGGATCTGAGAGGTCATCTGATCCACTCTCCTGCTCAGTTTTAGTCAGGCTTTTTGTCTCAGGAATGCTTTACACTCTTTAAGAAAGCTTTGCTTTTCATGGGTGATATCCACTGAAATTTATGGTATTAGAAATTAAAGCTGAGAAATGTGTAAATATTTATTTGACTTTGTGCACCCTCTGAAAACATCTACAGATCACACTTTGAGAACCACTGTTTTACAGCCCTTTGACTGTTGTGGTTAGCTCTGGCCCAGCTCCTGCCCCAAGGACTGTGGAATTGGGAGAGACATCTCCATGCTGCAGGCCTGTTTTGCCCCCAGTGGAATCTGATGATGAAGGCTCCTCTGACCAAGAAGACATGAGTGACAGGGAGGAGGAGAGGGTGGCAGACAGCTCAGAAGGAGATCAATTATCTAGCTCCTCCTTGGATTCAGAACAAGAGTTAATGATACAGCCACCCATGCAGACAGCGATGCATAGGCAGCAACAACTGAGAGATTATTATCAAAGAAAATGAGGCCACCTGTGGTTGGGTGGGGCTGTGGTCATTAGTGAGGCTGCTATAAATAGCAGCCTGTGGGTTTGGCCATTGTGGAGGATTATCTGATCATTGTGTTTCATGACTGCTTTACTGACTTTGACCTTTTATGTGCTGATTTTCCCCCGCTTTGAAACTAAACCAGAGCAAAGTGTGTTTCACTTTGTGAAAGAAGAAGGACTGTGAATTGCCTCACACTGCAAGCTAAGTATCACAGAACTGATAAGGGACTTGTACAAATTACCAGTTTGTTTGGAGACCAGTGCTCTTTGCTATACCAAAAGAGGGCTTAGTTTAAGTGAATTTTCATTATAAAGAACATTGTTTTGAATTTTCAAACATGTGTGTGTCTGAAATTTGTACCTGTGAATTTTTGGGAGGAATGTACCAGAGAGCCCGAAAGAACATTGACGGCAGACACTTTTTTCAATTAACCTACTTTAAATTTGTCAATTTAAAGTCTTCCAACAAAGGAGAAATAATCATTTCACATGGCTACTTGTTTCCGCATGTGGGCCTGGCATTTCTCCTACTATGTAGTCTGACCTTACTCCCTTGTGACCTTCTTTGCAGATGAAACCAATTCTACAGTAATATGCAGTGGTTTTAACTATGCTATAGAACACAGTTGTCAAACTTGCAGTGTCCTGTTGCTATCACATGACAAATCGTGACTTCCCCCCCCCCTTCATGGAGCTGGGGTGGGTGTGGCTTGCACGTAACACATCTGGCCTGAAGGCTGTCAGTTCAACACCTCTGCTGTAGACTGTTTTATATCCATTGTGTCAATGAATAATTGCTACTGCAACATCTCTTAGAGCAAATTAAAATATATCTCATTATTACTTGCAGAATACAGAATAACAGAGTTGGAAGGGATCTTGCATGTTTTCTAGTCCAATCTTCTGCTCAAGCAGGAAAACCCATTCTAAACAAATGCCTGTCCAATTTCTTCTTGAAAACCTCCAGTGAAGAAGGTTAATAAAATTTCATTTTATTGTTTCAAGAACATCTCACTGTACTACGGAAGGCACACCAGAAGGCCTTCTCCGGGTCCCGTCGACTAAACAATGTCATCTGGCGGGACCCAGGGGAAGAGCCTTCTCTGTGGCGGCCCCAACCCTCTGGAACCAGCCCCCCCCCGAGATTAGGATTGCCCCCACCCTCCTTGCCTTTCGTAAACTCCTTAAAACCCACCTCTGTCGTCAGGCATGGGGGAACTGAGATATCTCTCCTTGCCTATGCAGTTTTATGTATGGTATGTTGTATGTATGATTTTTTAAACAATGGGGTTTTTTAGACTTTTAATGTTAGATTTATTATTATAGACTTTTAATATTAGATTTGTCATTGTATACTGTTTTTATCACTGTTGTGAGCTGCCCCGAGTCTACGGAGAGGGGCGGCATACAAATCTAATAAATAATAATAATAATAATAATAATAATAATAATAATAATAATAATAATAATAATAATAATACCATGTTGTGCCAGACAATCCGGTGAGATAGGACACACAATCCAAAGCACCTAAGTTCTGCAATGTCTGTAGGTGAGCGTACATCGCCGTAAGTGCTCTGATCCCACCGCCTGTTGCCATGATTGCCACCACTGGGACCTGAACAAAGGGAAAACACAACTGTTCATCAAAATAGTTAATATGCAAACCCTGTGAGATACCTAATTTTTTCAATCGCAATCCTTATAGTAGATATCCCCAGG
The DNA here is from genome assembly GCF_031021105.1 of Erythrolamprus reginae. NCBI lineage: Eukaryota > Metazoa > Chordata > Lepidosauria > Squamata > Dipsadidae > Erythrolamprus > Erythrolamprus reginae. The sequence continues at coordinate 86,298,092 of NC_091950.1, forward strand.
GAACATGCTCAGGGACCTGGCATACTTGATGTTTGTCCATAGTTTTTGAAGAGGACCTTGACATTTTGGGGGGTGGAGTGTCAAGACTTGCACGTCAATTGGATTAAAGCTATTCTCTTCCATATGTATTGTGTATTGGACAAATGAATAAGATAAATAAAAAAAGTCCCTATCTCAGCAGTTCAAATCTCACCACCAGCTCAAGGTTGACTCAGCCCTCCATCCTTCCAAGATGGGTAAAATGAGGACCCAGATTGTTGGGGGCAATATGCTGATTCTGTAAACCACTTAGAGAGGGCTGTAAAAGCACTGTGAAGGGGTATAGAAGTCTAAATGCTAATGCTATTGCTATTCATTTTTTAAAAAAAACTTTAGGAAGTGATTAGGGGGTTGGAGAATAAAATGAAGTGATGGCAATAACAAAGGGAGAGGTCTGTTATAAATAGCCTAGACATGAGTAAAAAAATAACTCAGAATGAGTTAAGCAAGGACATGAAACTGCATGTGACAGCTTCAATGCTTTTAAAGAAAAGAAGCTTACAAGCATTAAACACTATAAGCTGTTTGTTTCCCAATGAGTAAACTCTCACAGAAAAATTTCCATCCATATAAAAACTCAATTCTTAACCTCGTCTTCCTGCAGGTCATCCTCAAGCTGGAGAATGTTTTTGAAAGCAGCAGCAGTCACTTTCTTCCGTTTTTTCAGGAAAGCCTCTTCTTCTGGACAAAGATCAAACCCTAAGCGTACATCTAGGTCTGATGTGCTGTAACACAAATATTTATCAATAGAGGAGAATATTTGTAGCTCAGGGTTGAAAGGAGCGATCCTTGGTGCTCTCTGGGCTTCCTTGTTTCTTGCAGATGTTTTATCACCCAAACTAGGTAACATCTTTAATGCATTTGGATAATGAAACATCTGAAAGTAAACAAGCAATCTCAAAGAACATCAAGGACCCCACAAATATTTATCCTGGATCATAACTTCCACAGTAACTGAATTTAAACATGTCTGGGATAAACATATATCCATCCTAAGATAAAATACAGGAAATAGTACAAGGGTAGACTAGATGGACCATGAGGTCTTTTTCTACCGTCAATCTTTCTATGTTTCTATAACTTAGGTTAGAACAGTGGTTCTCAATCTGGGGGTCTGTACCCTTTGCAGGTCAAATGACTGTTTCACACGAATTGCCTAAGGTCATGGGAAAAGACAAATTTAGTTAGGAACTAAAGCTTCTATTCTCCCATCTTGGAACATATTTTTACAATCCGACCAATCAGGCATTTACAGTGGGGGTGTCCTTCTGACCTTCCTGCCAATCAGCTTAAAGCTCTGTTGGGAAAATTGGCACTAGACTTATGGTTGAAGGTCACCACAACATGAGGAACTGTATTAAGGGGTCGCGACATTAGAAAGATTGAGAACCACAGGGTTAGAAGGACGTTTACTCGATATATAGATCCCAGTTACACAGAAATATATTCAACACTGTTCTGCAAAAAAACCTACAGCCCTGCCCAGTGCAAACTCTCGCAGCATTGTGCCAATGAATCATGCTGAGGTTTCATATGGAAGTAGGCAGATCTACTTTTAATGCAATAGCATTCCTACTCAAAAATGTACACTCCCTCGCCTGATGTAATGGCGTGATATTGGATTTTGGTCACAACAATTGAAACCAAGATATGTATCTAGATAGATCATATCCACATCCTCAGAGGATGAAAACTCTAAAGCCATTCCATCCTAAGTTTAGAAAGTTAAGTTCATTAGCAAGAAGATTTCCTTCCACCTACACCCAGGAAGTAGAGTGCAATCTTGACGGAGACTTACAATTCTCAACCTTAGGAACAAATTCAGTAAAACCAAACCCAAATAAGCAAACTGCAGTGAAAAGGTGTTAATTTAAAATTTCACTGTCAATAACAAACATATGTTTGGAAATACATTTTTAAACTGTCCAACAGATGAGAACACCTAGACATTTCAGGCAGATCTCAAAAAACTAATCAAGGCTAGAGCTGATTATTACTTGAATAGGAAACCACCCAGAAAGTATCAGCACTGGAAAGCCAAATAAATACAGTAAGATAGAAACAATAGCAAATTAATTCTGTATTGATGACAAGTAAACAAAATGGTTATGTTCATATAGTCACCAGGTTGACTCCCAGGAGAGTTTATTTTAAAAATATCCAGAGCAAAAATAGAGAAATTTATAGAAGGCAGGAAAATTATCTTACCAAGTCTGTGTTGCGAAGTGTAAATTAAATTCTTTATCCTGAAAATCAAGAATGCACAGTACTAATTACTATTAATACTATCTTTACTGAAATCTCCCTATATTTCTTACAAGGATGAGGGGGGGAAAAGAATGTGTGTTGTAGATGAGTCTTGTATGTGCTGGTACCGATGTTAAAATTAAAGACAGGCTATTAAAACTATGCAGATGTTTGGGTATCTGTTAGCACTTCCTAATAGTTGAATTCACAACATCATGGTGATATTGGTTGCATCTAGGATCTTAAAAATTTCACAGATTTATGTGAAATGCTATGGAGCAGGGGTCTCCAACCTTGACAACTTTAAGACTTGTGGACTTCCAACTCCCAGAGTTCCACAAGTCTTAAAGTTGCCAAGGTTAGAAACCACTGCCATGGAGGATTGTCAGTGAGGGCAGCTCTTTCTCCTTGTTTTAGATAGACATTTTTTTTACAGACACTTCAGAACTCCTCACTAACTCACTGATACTGAGCTCACATATAATTCTGGCAAACTCTCTTTTTTATATATGGTTTCTTGAATAAATCATATGGTAGGAGCCTGATTCATAGGTAACCTGAGGTCTTAATGGTTGGCAAAGCCAAAAGCTTACCAATTAAATTTGTGGCTTAATATTAAATTAAGCTTATCCTTCTAGTGCTATTTTGCCCTTAGGATTGACATGCCACAGCTGTTTTGTGATATTATCATATATTTTTCCCCAATAAGGAAAAGAATATACTCAGAGGATGGGTGTGATATTTCAACCCCTGGGAAACATCCCTAAATGTTGCACACACAGGAAAGGATCTTAGGTGCACGGTCTACTTTTACTGAAAAGCTATTACAAACAATTAATGTACTCGTTTTAAAAACCACATGTCATTTAAAAAGTGACTCATGTAATTACAGTGTCATTTTCACGGAATTGAACTTTCAACTGGAATACAAAACTGCACCTCCACGTTGGCTTTTCTTAAATGTGAAAAATTAAAGCACTGAAGACTACACTAGCAATCAGCATCAATATCGATGTCAGTATTATTATCAATATCAGTTGGAAGGGACCTTGGAGGTCTTCTAGACTGACCCCCTGCTCAAGCAGGGGGTATATACATGGCACAAAATTTGTGGCACAAAATTTGTTTTGGGTGGTATGTTATTCCCTTTCAAAGAAAGGAACAGGTAAGGAGTAGGAAATACAAAGCCAAAGGAATTAAGGCATGAGATATGAAAATGTTAAGGAAATATAGTTACCGTAGTTGTAATCCTTAAAATGTTGGTTTTTTCAAATGTGTTGAATGAAATGCATTAGCACATTTTAAGTAGTAAGAAAAATGCTTGGTGAAATGATGAAATAAAAGAGACTGGGGATAAGTAAAATGAATGTAAGAGGATGATTAGTTGGGGTGAAGATAAGGTTTTGTACAATGTGTTTAAAAAGAGAACAAGTTAGTTGCAAGGAATATACACTGCCCCCAAATAATAAAGGGAACACTTAAACTACACAATATAACTCCAAGTAAATGAAACTCCTGTGAAATTAAACTGTCCACTTAGGAAGCAACACTGATTGACAATCAATTTCACATCCGTTACGCACATTCAACTTTGTACAGAACAAAGTATTCCATGAGAATATTTCATTCATTCAGATCTAGGATGTGTTCTTTGAGTGTTCCCTTTATTTTTTTTGAACAGTATAGTTGAAGAGATCAAGGAACGCTTAAGATAAAAAGAGAGAAATTAAATGGAAAGTGACTTTGATGGAAATAAAATACAGTACATTGTTCCAGAAATGACTGAAAAAAGGCTAAATGAGGAGTCTCTGGCAGAGGAAGCAGAATTAAAATTATCATTGATGGAATATTTAAATGGCATGCAGATACTATTGCGAATCTACTTGATCAGTGTAGGACAGTGTTTCCCAACCTTGGCAACTTGAAGATATACTTAATGTTGCACATTCTAACTGTGGCCCAGAAATGGAAAAGTAAAGATGTCCCTACAGAAGAAGAAATTCTATTTAAATTTTTATCATGTGCAGAGAAGAACAAAATGATATTAGAATTGAAGAACAAATTGTATACAAATTATTTTGAAACCTGGAATAAATTATATAATTGAATGGAAAAAAGAGAAACAGGGTCAGAAGTTAATGAATATGATGAGTGGTTCAAAAATTATTCAATTTTTTTCAGATTTTGGAAAAACTAAAAGGGGGGGAGGAATAAATAATAATAATAATAATAATAATAATAATAATAATAATAATAATAATTTATTAGATTTGTATGCTGCCCCTCTCCGCAAACTCGGGACGGTTCACAACAACAACAACAACAACAATAATAATAATAATATACAATGTAACAAATCTAATATTAAAAAAAGTATTTAAAAAACCCCATCATCTAAAAAACGTACAACACAAGCATACCATACATAAAGTCTATAAGCCTGGGGGAGATGTCTCAATTCCCCCATGCCTGGCGATATAGGTGGGTCTTAAGCAATTTACAAAAGGCAAGGAGGGTGGGGGCAGTTCTGATCTTTGGGGGGAGTTGATTCCAGAGGGCCGGGGCCGCCACAGAGAAGGCTCTTCTCCTGGGGCCCGCCAGACGACATGTATATACTGAATAGTCAGTTGTGAATAGTCCATTTGAAACACTTCCTTTTCAACTGCTTCTACAAGCATAGGTTTCTCTAATGGCTGAATGGGCCCATTTAAATGGTTGTACCAAAGTCTCCTTCAACTTCAATCCATTAACACAACATTGGAACACTTTTTTTTCTGGTAGCCCATGCCTCATCAATTCATCTGTTTGTTCATCAGGAAATACTCGAAAGTCCTTCTCAATCAGAGCCAGATTGTTTCACTCCATATCTCTGGCATAGTATTGGAAATCCAGTATGTACCTACATGTTCTGTAGTTGCTTCATTTCATCAAAGTTCGGCCAAGTCTTTTCCTCCTTCTCGGCCTTGTATCACAGAGCAAACACACACAGTTGGACACACTTCATGGTGCACACACTTTATGGTGTGTGTATTTCCTCATATGTATTAAGGTGGAGAAGGAGCAGAAGACTTGGCCAAACTTTTAACTTTCATATATTCAGGGATAGTCTACACTTCTCCAATGAGTTTGGCGGTGATCTAAGGAAACATCTTCCTTCAAGATCTTCTTCAAAATCAACTTTAAGAGTGCTGAGAAGAAGCCAAGAGCAAAAGTAGTGGCAATGGGGGTGACAGGCATGGGTGGGTTCTAACTTACCTGCCTACCAGTTCGCTTCCTTCCATGCCACATGGCCGCACCTCATGGACACACACACACACACACACACACACACACACACTTTATATTTATTTATTTATTTATTTATTTATTTATTTACTTACTTATTTTTTATTTATTTATTTATTTATTTATTTATTTGATTTGATTTGTATGCCGCCCCTCTCCGCAGACTCGGGGCGGCTAACAACAGTAAAAAGACAATGTAAACAAATCTAATATTAAAAGTAATTTTAAAAACCTCAATTTAAAGAACCAATCATACATACAGACATACCATGCATAAATTTTATAAGCCTAGGAGGAAGGGAATATCTCAATTCCCCCATGCCTGACGACAGAGGTGGGTTGTGTGCAGTGCTAAAAAAAAATCCAATTTTTTTATTTAAAAAGCCCAAAGCAAGATGGCAGTGCAGGAAACTCAACTTCTGCACATGCGTAGATGGGGAAAAAATCCCCCCAAAAATTCAAAAAAAGGTGGTGACACCCATGGACTGGTACTGACTGAACCGGTTCCGTGACATCATTGTCATGTTCCCAGTGTGTCACTACCAGTTCAGGTGAACCGGTCTGAATCAAGAGGAACCCACCACTGTGTTGCGCCATAGGTTGTTGAATCATTTCTGGCCTAGGCAAGTTTTGTTCCAAATATTATTTATATCAGTGTTTCCCAACCTTTTTTGAGCCGCGGCACATTATTCACATTTACAAAATCCTGGGGAACATTGAGCGGGGGGGGGGGCGCGGGTGTGTGTGTGTGTGTGTGTAAAAAAAAGTTTGGACAAAAAATATCTCTCTTCCTCCCTTTCGCTCTATTTTTCTCTCTCCCTCTTTCTCTCTCTCTCTCCCTTCCCTCCTCTTTCTTTCCCCCCTCTCTCCATCTCTCTTTGTTTCTCCCTTCCTTCCTCTTTTTTGCCCTCCTCTCTCCCTCCTTCCCTCTCTCTGTCTTTCCCTCACCCTCCTTCCCCCCTTTCTCTCTCTCTCTTGCTGTCTTTCTCTCTTCCCCCTCTCTCTCCCTCTCTCTTTCTCTTGCTATCTCTCTTTCTCTCTCTCTCTTTTGCTTTCTCTCTTTCTCTCCCCCTCTCTCTCCCTCTCTCTTGCTATCTCTCTCTCTCTCTCTCTTTTGCTTTCTCTATTTCTCTACCCCCCCTCTCTCCTTCTTTCTCTCCCCCTCTCTCTTTCTCTCTCCCTCTCTTGCTATCTCTTTCTCTCCCCCCCCTCTCTCCCTCCCTCTCTCTCCCTCTCTTGCTATCTCTTTCTCTCCCCCCTCTCTCCCTCTCTCCTTCTCTCTCTCCCTCTCTTGCTATCTCTTTCTCTCTCTTTCTATCCCCCCCTCTTCCTCTCTCTTTCTCTCTCTACCTCTCTTGCTATCTCTTTCTCTCTCTTTCTCTCCCCCCTCTCTCCCTCTCTTTCTCTCTCTCCCTCTCTTGCTATATCTTTCTCTCTCTTTCTCCCCCCCCTCTCTTCCTCTCTCTTTCTCTCTCTCCCTCTCTTGCTTTCTCTTTCTCTCCCCCCTCTCTCCCTCTCTCTTTCTCCCAGTAGCCGTGGGGCGACGGCAGGGTGATCAGCTGTGAAGCGGAGCTCCAGAACGGAGGCACAGACGGCGGTGGCTAGATGCCGTACATTTCTGGCGTTGCGCTGGGCATGACCATGGGGCTTGAGCCTCCGTCCTGGTCCAGCCAGCAGGCAAGCGCCAGCCACGCAATTCCAGCATTTCCAGCCGCCGCCGTCGGTGCCTCTGTTCCTCTGTTCCGTAGCTCCGCCTCACAGCTGATCACCCTGACGTCGCCCCATGGCTACTGGGAGAAAGAGAGAGGGAGAGGGGGGGAGAGAAAGAGAAAGCAAGAGAGGGGGAGAGAGAAAGGGACCACCCTGCCACCACCCCACGGCATGGCTCCTGCCCGCTGCCGCCGCCATCACCCTCCCGCTGTGCGCCGCCCTCCCGCTGCCGCTGCCCTCCCACCAAGCCCCAAAGCTCACCTGCTGACAGGGAAGCTCCAGCCGGGCGGGGCGCCGCAGCTGCTGGAAAACTTGGAAGGCGCAAAGAAGCAAGCTGAGCTTCCGGTCTCATAACTTTTTTCTCTTCGCAAAAAGTTGCGAGACCAGAAGCTGAGCTTATTTCTTCGCGGCACACCTGACCATGTCTCGCGGCACACCAGTGTGCCGCGGCACACCAGTTGGGAAACACTGATTTATATCATGGTATTGAGCAAGTTTGTTATTTGTGTATATGTTTGCTGTTGATGTTGTAACAATCTTTGGAGAAGGGCGGCATACAAATCTAATTTTATAATAATAATAATAATAATAATAATAATAATAATAATAATAATAATAATACTTCAGCAAGGTGTTTTTTTGCTGGGTTATGGACCTGATACCATCTTCACAATCAAAAGCAAGGTCGGATGCTTCTCTTAATAGAGTCGTGAGGCGTTTAAGAATGTGTCAGCACTTTGAAATAGGTCAGGTAAAGAAACAGATACCACAACTAGTCTCTAGAGGACTACGTTAAAAATGAAACAAGTGTTTGCTATTTGCATCTGTGTGTTTTATTAACACATGCATACTTTGTGATTGGCCACATCCACTCTAGTGTTATGTGAAAGTGCCATAACCTGCTCTCAAAATTCCAAATATGTCCCTCTCAAAATTGATGATTCCTATATTAATTCTATTTTACTCCTTACTGTGCTACATCAGCTAGGCTAGTACCTTATTTCTTCATTTTTTGTGTATTCCTTACTGTTGTGGTTAGCTCTGGCCCAGCTCCTGCCCCAAGGATTGTGGATGTGGGGGAGACATCCACATGCCGCAGACCTGTTTTGCTCCCGGTGGAAACTGCTGATGAAGGCTCCTCTGACCAAGAAGACATGAGTGACAGGGAGGAGGAGAGTGTGGCAGACAGCTCAGAAGGAGATCAATTATCTAGCTCCTCCTTGGATTCGGAACAAGAGTTAATGATAGATACAGCCACGCATGCGGAGAGCGATGCATAGGCAGCAACAACTGAGAGATTATTATCAAAGAAAATGAGGCCACCTCTGGTTGGGTGGGGCTGTGGTAATTAGTGAGGCTGCTATAAATAGCAGCCTGTGGGTTTGGCCATTGTGGAGGATTATCTGATCATTGTGTTTCATGACTGCTTTACTGACTTTGACCTTTTGTGTGGTGATTTTTCCCCACTTTGAAACTAAACCAGAGCAAAGTGTATTTCACTTTGTGCAAGAAGAAGAACTCTGGATTGCCTCACAGCTGCAAGCTAAATATCTCAGAACTGATAAGGGACTTGTACAAATTACCAGTTTGTTTGGAGACGAGTGCTCTTTGCTATACAAAAGGTATAAAGAACATTGTTTTGAATTTTCAAACGTGTGTGTGTCTGAAATTTGTATCTGTGAATTTTCGGGAGGATTCTACCAGAGAGCTGGACAGAACACTTACTGGTTTTGCGGGGGGGGGGGGGGGTGTTAGGGTAGGGATGTTTGAGTTAATTTTTTCCATACAATAGTGTCTTGAATCTCTGACGAAAGATGATTTCATCAGAGTTTCAATGATTCATGATTTATGTTCATTGTGATATCATTCAGTAAGAGCTGTGTCATTGCTATTTTGATTCAAGGGAAAATAACTGCAGGGGTAAACATCAGCTGGGTATCATGCTACCAAACTAGGAAGGGCATGGAAATTGCCTGAGGTTAATTCAAAGTAACTTGAGGTTTGCTAACTTTAATATGCCAGGAAGTGATTCAGTTGCATACTATTTTATTTGCTCCCTGAGAATTTTGTTTGTTTGTTTGTTTATTATTTGGATTTATACGCTGCCAAATTCCCAGAGGACTCATTGAAGGAGGACCTTTAAAAAAAAGAAAGAAAAAAATCTAAAAATTAGGCACATATTCACCTCTTTGATTATTTCCTGATTCAAGGGAAATGAATGTACAGGCAAGGTCAGCTTTCTGGTTTTGGCAGCATCAATTCCACACGACATACAAGAGAACTGGAAATAAAGATGCTTTTTTAAAAACAAAAGCTTGTTTTTTAAATACCTTTCCCAACAAAATGACTTCACAGAATTATCCAGATTTCTACCATGCTCAGCTATGACATACAAAAGAGAGAAATGATCTCTTTCCCGGAAGAAGAATGTCCAGTTTTGCTGGATGGTACTTGGCGTAGTGGAAAAAGGAAGGTTCGGTGCATTGCAGCTTGTTGGCAGAGGTTAATGAAATGTTCTGAGTTTCTTCAAAGGATCCTATCAATGTACATTTGACATCTTGTTCTAAAAAGAGAGTGCATTTTTTTAAAAAAAAAATAGTAGTACTGTATACAAATTCATATCAATGCCGCCTATAGGCATGAATTAAAATTACAGTTTTCCTTTTTTTAATAAAAACACACTATTAATTCCTTTGAACGTTGCTGGAAAACATGGTCTGGATATATATATATACTGCTAAAAAAAATAAAGGGAACACTAAAACAACAAATCCTAGATCTGAATGAATGAAATATTCTCATTGAATATTTCATTTGCACAACTATACCATTTGCACAACAGCATGTGAAATTGACTGTCAATCAGCGTTGCTTCCTAAGTGGATAGTTTGATTTCACAGAGGTTTGATTTACTTGAAGTTATATTCTGTTTTTTTAAGTGTTTCTTTTATTTTTTTTGAGCAGTGTATAAATAAAAGACAATATAATGATATAAATATTTATATGCAACAGCTTGGGATCAGTGTGGCTTACTCTCAGAGAGAGGTTCATAGAAATCAACCTTATTTCTCAACTAAATAAACCTAGAATAGAAAGGGGCATACATAAGCACACCAACATGGCCTAATGTCCCCTTGTATTCATAACCATCTCATGTATTTATAACCATGTTTATACATTTTATGTATTTACAATTATGTTTATAATTTTTGTAATCTTATATGTGCTTGACAAAATAAAATAATAATAAAATAAAATAAAATAATAAAATAATAAAATAAAATAAAATGCCTTGAAATTCTGTCATGGTCATGCTTCCTTCCAAAATATGGCTTTATGTTGATCTTGAGCAATATACATTCCAGTTATACAAATTTTCATTTCTGACTATTTTATTATTTTGATTCATCTCCATTTTAACAGAATAACAGAGTTGGAAGGGATCTTGGAGATCTTCTAGTCCAACCCCCAGCTCAAGCAGGAAAACCTATGCCATTTCAGATAAGTGGTTGTCCAATCTCTTTTAAAAACCTTCAGTGTTGGAGCAACCACAACTTCTGGAGGCAACATGTTCTACTGATTAATTGTTCTAACCGTCAGGAAATTTCTACCCATTGCTTCTTGTTCTGCCTTCAGGTGCTTCAGAGAATAAGTTGATTGCCTCTTCTTTCTGGCAGCCCTTTAGATATTGGAACACTGCTATCATATTCAAATGAATTCTGTTAAGGAGTAAATGTAAAGTTTATTTTTTTAAAAAATATTATTATTTATTAGACTTGTATGCCGCCCTGCTCTGAAGACTCGTGGCTGCTCACAGGGTACAATATAAATCTAATTAGTTAAAACTATAGGCTAAGTTCCCACTATATGAAAATAGCAGCCAATTAACTCAGTCACATCCACACATAACATTTAATGGTCGTGGAGGGGGGCATAGTCTAGCTGCCCCATGCCTGATGACATAAGTGAGTCTTAAGATTCTTGTGAAAGGCAAGGAGGGTGGGGGCAGTGTGAATCCCTGGAGGGAGCTGATTCCAGAGGACTGGGGCCGCCACAGAGAAGGCTCTTCCCTTAGGCCCCGCCAAACGACATTATCTGGTCGACAGGACCTGGAGAAGGCCAACTCTGCGGGACCTAACTGGCCGCTGGGATTATAAAATTGTTTGTTTGTTTTGTTTACATTTTGTTTACATTTGCAAACAAATTATTTGACAAAGTGACAAAATTAATGAACCAGATGAACGCTGTTGATATAATTTACTTGGATTTCAGTAAGGCACTTAATAAAGTAGACCATAACCTACTACTAGATAAAGTAGAAAAATGTGGGTTGGACAACAACAACACCAGCCGCCCCGAGTCTGCGGAGACGAGTGGCATACAAATCTAATAAATAATAATAATAATAATAATAATAATAATAATAATAATAATAGGAGGAGGAGGAGGAGGAAGAAGAAGAAGAAGAAGATTGATTCAAAGCTGGCTGACCAACCACACTCAATGTAGTGTCAATGGAATTGCATCTACATGGAAGGAAGTATGCAATGGCGTACCCCAAGGCTCTGTTTTAGGCCCAGTACTCTTCAACATCTTCATCAATGATTTGGACGAAGGGATAGATGGGGAACTCATCAAATTTGCAGATCACACCAAACTGTAGGAATAGCTAGCTCTCCAGAAGAAAGGCTCAAGATACAGAAGGATCATGACAGACTTGAACATTGGGCACTATCTACGAAAATGAAAATGGTGAAAATGTAGGGTAAGAAAAACAAAATGCACAGGTACAATATATGTGGTACCTTGCTCAACAGTAGTAACTGTGAGAGGGATCTTCGAGTCCTAGTGGACAACCATTTAAATATGAGCCAGCAGTGTGCAGCAGCTGCTAAAAAAGCCAACAGTTCTATCCTGCATGAACAAGGTGATAGAATTAAGATCCCTTGAAGTTTTAATACCACTTTATAATGCCTTGGTAAGGCCACACTTGGAATATTGCATTTAGTTTAGGTCACCACAATGTAAAAAGGATGTTGAGACTCTAGAAAGAGTGCAGAGAAGTGCAGCAAAAATGATTAGGAGACTGGAGGCTAAAACATATGAAGATCTGTTGCAGGAACTGGGTATATCTAGTTTAATGAAAAGAAGGACTAGGGGAGACATGATAGCAGTGTTCCAATATCTCGGGGGTTGCCATAAAGAAGAGAGAGTCCAATTATTCTATTCAAAGCACCTGAAGGTAGAACGAGAAGCAATTGGCGGAAACTTACAAGGAGAAAAGCAAACTTCAAACTAAGGAGAAATTTCCTGACAGAACAATTAATTAATCAACCTCCAAAAGTTGTGAATGCTCCAACTTTTTAAAGAAGATGTTGGATAACCATTTGTCTGAAGTGGTGTAGGGTTTCCTGCCTAAGCAGTGGATTGGACTAGAAGAATTTCAAGGTCTCTTCCAGTTCTGTTGTTGTTGTTGTTGCTGCTGCTGCTGTTCTTGTTGTTTTTGTTATTATTGTTATTATCATCATCATCGTTATCATCCTCATCATCAACCAGTCCTTTTCTGCCTTTCGTCCCTTGTCCAATTGTCTCTCCTTATCTCATATCTCATATATCTTTTCTTCCTTTCATATATCTTCTCCTCTACTTTTATATCTTTTCTTTATATATAATACTTCATGTCTATCCTCTTCAATATGTATTGTGTATTGGACAAAATAAATAAATAAAATAAATAAATAAATAAATACTACAATAAACATAAATTATCATTGTTTCTAAATTTGAAAGGAAAATAATTTCCTTGCTTGGGTATAAATTCTCATGACACTGAAGCTGACCTGACCTGGCCTACCTTTTCAAGCTGGGCATTTCAGATATTTAAAGCCCAGTGCTCTGAATACAGCAGTGGTGTAATGGGGGTCAACAAGTGCCTGAATAGAAATTCCAGCCATTATACATGGAACACTATACCTGAACCTTTGATCATTTGTTTTTAAAGGTTGTAATGCGATAGAGGCTCACGTTTAGAATGCTTTTTCCTTTTCTTCCGCTTCTTCCTGTCTATCTGAAACTCCAAGCAGCTGAATTCACGACACTGCAAAGAAAGGAATGTCTTCACATTGAAATTCTTCTCTGAGAAAGCAGTGAACTTTATTTCCTAGACCAAACGCTGTAATGCTTTAACCCAGTGTTTCCCAACCTTGGCAATTTGAAGATATTAGGAGTTGAAGTCCAGATATCTTCAAGTTGCCAAGGTTGGGAAACACTGCTTTAACCAACTGAATGATACTGTATAATTTTGGACAATATATAAAGTTTATAAGTTAATTAGCAAGCAATTATGATATATATAAACTGAAGAAGAAATAATTTAAAATTAGATATTGTAAGGTATGCTTTTACCCATTGTGGCCAACGTGATCCTCAAAACCTCCTTTTATCATATTATCTGCTCTCACAGGCAGAACTGTAGTTTCCTATTGCCATATTTACATAGATGAGCAGTCTGATTAATAGAATAAGTGATTTCTTAGTAGATTATACTACATAATATACTAAATAAAATCACTCTGCTAAACAAATCATTTTTTCAACACTGTAAAAGTATTTACTAATTCTGCACTATTATTAATCTTCTCATTATTCCCATCACCCATTTCCTCCGACAAATGACTGTAACTTTGTTGCTTGTATCCTTACAATTTATATTGACTGGTTCCTAATATGATTTGGTTGCTTATTTGTACCTGCACTATCACTAAGCATTATACCTTATGATTCTTGACAAACTTATCCTTTTCTTTTATGTACACTGAGAGTATGTGCACCAAGACAAATTCCTTGTGTGTCCAATCACTCTTGGCCAATGAAATTCTGTTCTGTTCTATTCTATTCTGTAACTTGTTGCTTGTATCCTAAGGTTTTTATTAATATTGATTGTTTCTTCATTGCTTATTTGACCCCTATGACAATCATTAAGTGTTGTACCACATCTTGAGAAATGTATCTTTTTCTTTTATATACACTGAGAGCATATGCACCAAGACAAATTCCTTGTGTGTCCAGTCACACTTGGCCAATAAAGAATTCTATTCTATTCTGTTCTATTCTATTCTATTCTATTCTATTCTATTCTATTCCATTCCATAGATAACACATGTGGCACGTTACATCTGGGCACTGACCCTGTGTGCATGCGCAGAAGCCTATGTGAATGCGTAGAGGATTCATTGCCAGTTGCCTTCAAGCAGTGGGGAACTGGTTCAGGGGCATGGAAAGCCACCCATCACTACCACTTCACATGAACAGGTCCAAACCAGTAGCAACCCACCACTGATAAAAACCCATGGGCGAATTCTGAAATTAACCACCCTAAGAATAAATTGGTTTGCCATAGGAGCTCCAGTTGAATATTTTTCAAAAGGCAGATTTTAAAAGGCAAGTCCAAAAAACATGCACAGGACAACCATTAACAACGATGGGCAAAAGTCTGGAGTGATTTATGCCAGCAGAGGCTGGGTTAAACCATGTGTGGCTACCGGAAAGCTATGGTTCTACTTCCGCTAAATGTTTATTCAGCAAATACAACTATAATCCTAGTCTTGATAAAATGGCAGTTATCTATGTAAAAGTGAAAGCGAACCAACATCCTATGTCTGTAGAAGAGAAAGCAAAGGTTCCAGAAGATGAAGCAATACAGTTAGTGTAAAGAAGCAGCTTCGAGGAAGTACTTTGCTCCATCTTTCATTAAAATTAAGCACTACTTCAGATATCTACGTAGTCCCAATATTTAATAGAATAAGCCTCTTCTTTTTTAGTCTGTATCAACGTGACAAGGCAATTTCAACCATTTGTTAAATGTATAAAGAGATGTGGGCATTTTAAGAAAGAGTTGAATCAATTCATGTGGCAAACCAATTCAAATTCTCATATAGGCATCCTGAATTGAACTATTGCCACTGGAGTGCCCTCCACAATTTACAATTTTAATGCATCAGAAAAGTACATTACAAAGTATATGGATCAACAAGTGTTTGAATAGAAATTCCATAAACGTGTAAATTGCTGTAGTTTCTTTTCTTGTAATTAACTGTAATCAAATTTCATTTTATCTTGATGTTACTCACTTCCTTTCTAGATTCTGCCTACTTTTAGGAAAATGGACAAAGCATGTTTTTCAATAACAAAGGGGACTCTCGGCCAACCAAAGATTGCACAACCCTGTTCTAGGTGGAGGAGGTTCATATTTTTCTAATTGGAAAATAAAGGATTAAAGAAACAAATATATAAATAAAAATTACCACCACTGCTCCATTTGTAGCTATTGTTTCAAGTGGACCCTCTCTAGAAAATAGAAATATAGACATAACATTATAATTTAAGAAGATACAATGATTCCACATGAGCTATAGCTTAGCGGTACAGCTACATTAACCTATATATTTCAAGGAAACGTCCACATTCCAGTATGCCAAGCAGCTATAAGCCACACACCAGTTAAATTAATTCATCTGTGATGGAGAAAATTCTGACTCCTACTAATTAAGATATTCTAGCAGATTCAACTCAAGGGGAAAAACAAGCATCATTCAAAGCCAATGCTGTAAATACCTGCCTTGGTGTTTGAAAGCTGGTTAGGGAGAACCATCTAAGCTTAGTCTCAGAAAGATGAATTAATGTGGATTTTGAAGCCAGTTGATTCTTGACTCCATCTTCAATTTTAAATTAACTGGATGGACATTGTTCATGGTTTGAGAATCCTCTTTGGCAAGAACAACTGTGGAGGTGTGGTCAAGATAATTATAATCTGGTTCACCAGCTGCCACAGAAAAAATTGCTGACAGTTCTTGCTTTTATCATTTTCCATCTGAATTATTGTAATCTTCCACATCTAAGGCTGTCATTGAAAGTTATTCTGAAACTGCAGCTGGTCTAGGGTTTGGCAGCCTGGGAAGTTATGGGTATGTTGGGGTTTGTCCATATGCATATTTGAACTTCAATGGCTGCCAGTTAGCTTCCAGATGCTATTCAATGTTCTGGTTAGGTCTTGGATAACTCTGACACGACTTGCTATGTGTGGAATATACCTATCCAATGAATTCAGGGCTTGCTAAGTATTTTATTTGTTTGTTTGTTTATTGGATTTGTATGCCGCCCCTCTCCGAGGACTTGGGGCGGCTCACAACATATCAAAGCAATATACATATCTAAAAAATCAAATTAATATATCTAAAAAACTTTAAAAACTCTAATAACATTTAAAATCATTCATCCCCATTCACAAAGCAAGCCATACTACACTTGTTGGCCAGAGGTCTAGGGTGTAATGGCCCCAAGCCTGGTGGCACAGATAGGTCTTTAAACTTTTACAGAAGGCGAGGAGGGTAGGGGCAGTGCGAATCTCTGGGGGGAGCTGATTCCATAGGTATTCTTCTATCAAGAAAATATCTTCAGGGATCTTGTACTCAAGGCTTCCTGGTGAGGGCCCCTTCATTGAAACAAGATACAAGGATTGCTCATCCCTAACTAAATTTTAGAATACGCTTGAATATTTGAATCTTCCAGAGGCATTAGTGAGTTGAGATATTAAATATTCTAGGAAATGGACAACTTGTGACCCAGCTCGAGGTCATGCTATTGCATGGTTTCTGCTCTTTAAGGTCTGTACAAGAGCTGAAAGCAAGCAAGCAAACTTTAGCAAGGCTGTTTTCTGATTTCCTCCCCAATTTTCAGATATCATGATAGAAAAAGTTAACTTCTAAATATTGGATTTGAATTGCGTTGTTATGCAAGAAACAATCACTACACTCAGTGACAATTGTTTTCATTTATTCACTTGCTGGGCCATTATTCAAATATTATTTGAATGACATGATTTCGATTTTTTTATGGATAGTAAGTGGAAAAAAATGGATAGTAGGTGAAAAACTGAGTTGCTCTGCTGTTTATACTGTACATTATTGCATTTGTAGTGTTATGAACTTTCCAACAATTTATTTCAATGTTATTTGGGTTACTCACATATTCTCCAAAGTAAATTCAACTTCTATTTCTTCATTTTCCTGAAAATTAAAATGTAACACATATGACAGACCTTTTGCCAAGTAACCAGTAACCTCCCTTTTCCTATCACATGAGAATTTTTCTTAAGTCCCATTTTCTTTCAGCAAAAAGACATGGTCACTTAAAAAGACACATGAATGTATACAAGTAGATTCACTTCTTTAGAACATCATTGTTGTTCCCCCTTATCTGCATAGTTAATGGCTTACTAATAATTAGATCGACTGTTTTGCAAAATTCAATATTCAAACTAAATATTTGCTGTAATCTAATAACTTGAAGTAATTAAAACTAGTTCTTAAAACAGCAGATTCTGGTTTTGATTAAACTTCAGTGAAAATGTAACAAAAACCTGGGTTGATTATTATTATTATTATTATTATTATTATTATTATTATTATTATTATTTATTGGATTTGTATGCCGCCCCTCTCCGCAGACTTGGGGCGGCTAAGAACAATGATAAAAAACAACATGTAACAATCCAATTTAATAAAACAACTAAAAACCCTTATTATAAAAACCAAACATACACACAAACATACCATACATAACTTGTAATGGCCTAGGGGAAGGAATATCCTAACTCCCCCATGCCTGGCGACAAAGGTGGGTCTTGAGTAATTTGCGAAAGACAAGGAGGGTGGGGGCCGTTCTAATCTCTGGGGGAGTTGATTCCAGAGGGCCGGGGCCGCCACAGAGAAGGCTCTTCCCCTGGGGCCCGCCAAATAACATTGTTTGGTCGACGGGACCCGGAGATGGCCAACTCTGTGGGACCTTATCGGCCGCTGGGATTTGTGCGGTAGAAGGCGGTTCCGGATGTATTCTGACCTAATGCCATGTAGGGCTTTAAAGGTCATTACCAACACTTTGAATTGTGACCGGAAACCGATCGGCAGCCAGTGCAGGCCGTGGAGTATTGCAGAAACGTGGGCGAATCTAGGAAGCCCCACGATGGCTCTCGCGGCCGCATTCTGCACGATCTGAAGTTTCCAAACACTTTTCAAAGGTAGCCCCATATAGAGAGCGTTGTAGTGATATGGTTTTCATAGGGGGAAAAATGACCTTTAAAACTTAAGGTCAAAATAGGCATTGTGCTTTTGGCAGACTGAGTCAGCATGGAAGAGTTCTTCCAGACCAGTCCAAAAACCTATATAATATAGCATTCAATTACATAGGGTGAGTAGACATTTGAAAGTCCCCAAAGATGCTTTTTTTCAAAAGGCAACTGGACTTTCTGTTTTTCTTTGAAAGTGTTCTGCTTCTCATCCAAGAAGCTTCTTCAGCTTCAAAGAAAAACACACACCAGAAAGTCCAATTGCCTCTCCAAAAAGCACCTTTGGGACAACCATGATCTGGATGACTGAGACTCTCCAAAGATATTTAGACATTTGGAATTATGCCAGACAATCCAGATGTTTTACATTGTTTCGTGTCTCCTCAAATGTTTTGTTTTTTGGGGGGACTTTTTTGCCCACTCTACTGGCCTACAAAGCCCAGAAAATCAGTATAGAGGAACTAAGAGATAGAGAGAGTGTCTCTGCATCTTTTGGTTGAGATGGTTGTCCAGGTATTTTTCATTCAAATACAAGACTGGAAATTTTTATTTATTTAGCATCAACAGAGGTCATGAACTCACTACAAATTTAGTTTAAATTAACATCAGAAACCTTCCTCTCTCTTGCCCTTTCTCCAATGATACATAGACAATGCTATACAGGAGCAAACTATTAGATTAATATAAATATAATAAAATCACCATAATATGGAGCCATAGAAGTGCAATGGAATAGATGTTATCATTTGATATCTAAGGAAGCTAACCATCTAATTGCTTCTGGTGAGGATGTGGACAGGTGCTTTGAATTTCCTGAGGAGATATTCTTGAACTTATTATATGTTTTTGGTTTGTTATAGTTTGTTCCAATGCATCACAGTGGTATGGCAGGCTCTTGGCCATTCTCCACATAGCCTGTCATGATTTTATTCAGATGGCTCCATATTTTTCAGGGCAACTACATACCTGGAAGTGGATTTTTTTGCATCTATGTAATCTACTTGGTTGTAGTTAATAAAAGTTGCCCATGTTATTATGGGGTATGAAGTATAGACTACCTCCATAATGGCATACCCTGGGCCATATTCTGCCTTAATAGAGTGACTAAAAGTTTACAGACATGTCCACCAAACTGGATATTGTACAGTAAAAAAAAAAAATTATAGAGGCAGCAATTAAGCTTGAAGGTAGTATCAGGGCATGCAGGTGTGAGACTGAGGAGGTGAGATAAAATCTCTGGGTTAGGAAGGGAAGGAGGGGGAGGGAGGGAGAGAGAAAGGAAGGAAAGAAAGAAAAAGAAAGAAAGAAAGAAAGAAAGAAAGACATTGTTGGAGTCTTCTTTCTTCTTCCTCTTGGAAGCTGCTAGTGAAACCTTTTGAGATTGGTTACATGGACAGCCAATACTACTTTAAACTGACACTCCCAACCCTCCCCCAAATCCCATGGGTGTGGATGGGGGGGGGAGCGGGGGGGAGGAAAACAAAGAAAGCAGAGTCAGTATATAAAAAGAAAATGTGTATTTATATGTATGTGTGCAGATAGGACTATCCATAAAAGTTTTGTGAGTGCATATATAACAGTTATCCCCCCCCCTTTATTTCCTCTTTAATTATATTCTGTCTTGAGATAATACCACTATAATTCTGCAGAATTTATTGCATATTGTCAGTTCCAAGAACTTCTGGGGATATAAATGAATTCTGACTAAAGTACCACATCACAGATTGGGGAAAGAAAAAATGTTTATCTTGCATTCTATATACATAGAAAGTTGAAAGAGAGATTAAGTGTTGATCTTTAGAATATTTCTGCCTTTTCAAGGCTAAAGTATGACAAAGTAGATGATGATAATAATAATAATAATAATAATAATAATAATAATAATAATAATAATAATAGTAATAATAATAAAAGATTTGTATGCCGTGGACTCTCCATGGATTCGGAGCGGCTCACATTTGTCACTATTGCATACAATAACAATATAGTCTAGATTGGGTTTGGTTAAGAAGTCCAGGCTAATTCTATGTTCTCTTATTATGTTTCTGATTCAGTTTATCCATCTCCTTCTGTAGTTACAGAATTAAACAGAAAGCAGATACAAAGGCATCTGTTTACTTTCTATGTAAATATAGTGGCTATTACCCAAGGAAGAGAGAGGGGGGAGGAAGGGAAGAAGGGTGGTAGAGAGACAGAGAGAGAAACAGAGAAGAAAGAAAGAAAGAAAGAAAGAAAGAAAGAAAGAAAGAAAGAAAGAAGATCTGCACTATCCCCACTTTCCTGGCCTTGAAGACTTGGCTTTGCCGGCAGGCCTGGGGCTGATGAGCTATACCATCTAGCTCCGGCTAAAAGGATATGAATGCTTTATTTTGGGAGGTTTTTAATTGTTATTATATTGTTTTAAATTGTTGTACATTGCCCAGAGTCCGGAAGGAATTGGGTGGCTTATAAATCAATTAAATTAATTAAATTAAATTGACAAGAACATTTTGTCCTGGAACTCAATGTATAGCTTGAACTTGGCTGTGTCAGCTGCCTGTGACTCACTATATTATTTCTTATGTGAAAAAACTATTCAGTACTCATTATTTTTTGTATTTATCGTTCCTTCACGAACCAATTAAGCATGAGTACCAAGATACCAATCCTTACATTTATGTTCCTTGTAACTGAGCCATTTTAATCCTTCGGTAGTTCCTCATAAAAGAGACAGTGTGCCTTTATTAAATCTTTCTAGATCAGCCTTCCATATCTCGATGCCTTTCAGATCTACCTGACTTTATTTCCAATAATTTCCAACCAACAGAAAGGGTTTGAATTTATTCACACTCACCACGTGATCCAATTCAAATTTGACCATTATCGATTCTCCAAGTGGGACTTTAGCTACATCAAAGTAAATGACACGGTTGTCGTCATTTCGATAGAAATCTTCATCACATATTGTCAGTTCCAAAATATTCTGAAGACAGAAATGAATTCTCTTATGACTACAGTACGGGCCCTTTATTCTAGTCCAAGCCCTTGTGGTTGGTAGTTTTCACAAAAAATGGCACTTTGAGAAAAGAGAATATCAAATTTTAGGCCCTGGAAGCATCTTGAGTTATTATTTATTTATCTAGAAATCTGAAATATGGAAACATTTGTAAAAATTTGAAATGTGTGAAAAAAATATTTGCGCAACCAATTTCTCCAGGTTTTTTGGCTGGTCCTCTAATTCTTTAACCAGCATAATAATAGCTGATAAATTGAAATGAGTGTGAAAGTCCAATATTGAAAATGAAGATATAAGAAGGGGAAATGATAAGAACGTGCCATTCCCTAGCAAATGAAACTAATATCCCATAACTGCTTCTTCTTCTTCTTGTGCCATACCCATCATCAGACAATGATTATCATGTTAGCAATCTCATTTTTGTCAACAACTGCATGGAAAAGTACTGCTGAGTTTCGGCCAAATCAGTGCCTTAGCTTTTTAAGCCCTGATGTTCTTCTGCTTGAACCTCATTTTCCTTCAATCTTTCCCTGGAGGATTAAGTTAAGGATGCCATATTTTTCTGGGTGTCTGGGGTAAATGCTCTGAGCCCAAATTAGAGACTTAGAGTAGTGAGAGTAACACAACAATATATATATAAAATCAAAGATTTTAAATATATAAAAATAAATAAAATAATATATATGTTGTGGTTAGCTCTGGCCCAGCTCCTGCCCCAAGGACTGTGAATGTGGGGGAGACATCCACATGCTGCAGGCCTGTTTTGCCCCCGGTGGAATCTGCTGATGAAGGCTCCTCTGACCAAGAAGACATGAGTGACAGGGAGGAGGAGAGTGTGGCAGACAGCTCAGAAGGAGATCAATTATCTAGCTCCTCCTTGGATTCAGAACAAGAGTTAATGATACAGCCACGCATGCGGAGAGCGATGCATAGGCAACAACAACTGAGAGATTATTATCAAAGAAAATGAGGCCACCTGTGGTTGGGTTGGGCTGTGGTAATTAGTGAGGCTGCTATAAATAGCAGCCTGTGGGTTTGGCCATTGTGGAGGATTATCTGATCATTGTGTTTCGTGACTGCTTTACTGACTTTGACCTTTTGTGTGCTGATTTTTCCCCGCTTTGAAACTAAACCAGAGCAAAGTGTGTTTCACTTTGTGAAAGAAGAAAGACTGTGAATTGCCTCACAGCTGCAAGCTAAGTATCACAGAACTGATAAGGGACTTGTACAAATTACCAGTTTGTTTGGAGACGAGTGCTCTTTGCTATACCAAAAGAGGGCTTAGTTTAAGTGACTTTTCATTATAAAGAACATTGTTTTGAATTTTCAAACGTGTGTGTGTCTGAAATTTGTACCTGTGAATTTTTGGGAGGAATGTACCAGAGAGCCCGACAGAACAATATATATAAATTTTTGCTATATAGTGGAAGCAACATTCTTTGTAAAAGTACATTGGGTTGGAAAGATTACTTAGACATTGACTAATTATATAATATAAAACAAATGAAACAGAGAAAAAATTGAATGATAAGATAGTACAACAATAAAATACTATTATCCTTGCTCATTTAGAAGGACGGAAATATTGAGATCTTTCATCTTACTTTGACTTGACTCTGGATTCTGAAATAGAATACTTCGTTCCATATTGGATCTTTGCAGTTTGTGACTGTTTTGGTTCGAAGTTTTTCCGGTGAGGAAGTAGGAAGCCACAAGGTCACATAGCAATCAGATTCACTGACTGTATGTATGAATAAAAAAGGAGTTATAGTCAGAAATGATTATCATTCAAACATAGACAGACCATTTATCTTAATCTTGAAGTGAGATAAATCTGAAAGAGCAGATTCAAAAATCTTCACGGATTTTAGTAGCACTGTATTTTTCATTTCACCAGAACTTGGATCCTGAAGTGATTATAAACTGCTTTTTCAATTTCCAGACTGGAAAAGGTGAGTTCAGTTCCCAGGATGAAGATGATTCTGAATCAATCAATTAAGGTTGAAATTTAATTTTGGGGAGTTTCAGAATGCTGCATTTTATTTCATTTCTATATGAAATGTTATAATGAAGAAGGATATATTTAATGTCAATTAAGTCTGCTGTAATGCTATTTTTTAAATAATAATTTTATTAAACATGACAATTAAAAAGATAAAAAACAATACAAACTAAAAATTAAAAGAAGAAAAATAAAAAAAATAAGTGAAGAGAAAAACTAAAAATATAAAAAGAAATAAAAATTTAGGATATAGATATAAAACAGGAACAAACAAATAATATAAATAAATGATTTCCCCCTTAATCACAAGAATAAACAATGTTAGTAATTGATCACTTTCTCTGAAAATACAACAAATGATCTCTTCTTTCCCATATCTCATCTCTTATCTATAAATTCATATCATTTAGTTTATGTAAACAAAACCTCATTAAAGGTCCTCAGAGCTAATAGCATATTTGTTCAAACTTTGATCACATAAACAAACTTTATATTCCCTTTTAACCATCTTCATCCTTAATTGCTTGAAATAATGTTCTAAAACTTGCTTTTGTTTTCTTTTTTTCTTTGTCCCATCTCACAAAATCTTTCAAACTTTTGATAAGTATCTTTAATAAACCCAATATAAAAACATTATTCAGTCACTGTTTTGATTTGTTATTTATACATTCCCCTTAAATATTAAGACATCAGTCAGTTTCATTTGTATGCTCCATATGATTTGTATGCTTCCATATGATTCTTGTAGCCTTTCATCTTTAATTTCATTTTCAAATCAAACTCAGTCTTGTCCAGAAAAATTAGTTCCTCTTTCATAGTATCTTTTAAATACAGTTTCTCTATAATGGCAGACAAACTTCCTGGATCCATTGTTCAAAGATATCCCTCAATATATCCAATATTAAGTTATTTTTCTGCATTATGTATTACTGGTAGAGATCAAATTTAATGTAATTTATTTTTTATTTTATTATTAAATTTAAACTTTCCGGAATCAATATTCTAATCATTCTTTTGCTGCTTATACAAAAGGTTTATTTATTTTAAGTCCTTAAAGTTGTATTTAAAACTTATTCTGCTCAGGATGAAAGAAAAATCACCAGCTGCTCTAAAAGCTGATGATCCAGTTTATAATAACTGAAAAGCAGTTAAGAAGCCATTTATTTACTTACTTATTTATTTATTTATTTATTTATTCATTCATTCATTCATTAATTCATTCATTTATTAGATTTGTTTGTCACCTCTCTCCCAGGACTAGGAGCGGCTTCCAACAAACAATACAGTCTACAAATCCAATGTTAAAACAGAACACATTAAGAAACCCTTATTAAAAACAATCACACAATTCAATAAACCATGCATAAAATGGGACAGCCAGGGGAATCAATTTCTCCATGCCTGGTGACATAGGTGGGTTTTTAAGAGTTTGCAGAAGACAAGGAGGGTGGGGGCAGTCCTAATCTCTGGGGGAGCTGATTCCAGAGGGCCGGGGCTGCCACAGAGAAGGCAGCCTGTGGGTCCCGCCAAACGACATTGTTTTGTCGACGGAATCTGGAGAAGGCCGACTCTGGGAGACCTAATCAGTCGCTGGGATTCGTGCGGCAGAAGGCGGTCTCGAAGGGACACTGGGTAAGGGCCTCAGCAGGCCCAAAATGGCTGTATTTGGTTTATAAGATGCACCGACATTTCTACCCTCTTTTAGATGAGGAAAGAGTGCCTCTTATACTCCGAAAAAATACAATAAGTCATTTGTGGCAAGAAATAAGCTATGTGTCCTCTTACCAAAGAAATAATCTTTGGTTCCCAAGAAATAATGTTTAACCAAGAGAATGTTTCAAGGTAGGTAGCTCAATCTGTTGTTAGATCAAAACACTTTTTAAAAAAATCTGGAACACTGATGCTGCATTAGCCTTTTCGGAGATGAAAACTTATAAATTCTTGTATATATCCTGAAATAATACCCAGTTCCTTCCAACTGTTGTGTATTTGCGATCCCCTCAAAGCTATAGTTGAAAGGTAATTTTTTCAGACCTTGAAGCCATCTTGGGCCTTGGATCTTGAGGCCTGCCACATTTAGTGCTGTGAAAAACTGGGAGGGGAGATTGTTTGGAACTGGGGAAATATATAGTCATAACAATATTCCTTTCCCCGAGAGTTAAGGTCTGCCCTGCACCTGGAGGGGTGTGACTGGGAACTGTTAACCTAGGAGTATCTCCAAAATGGGGCTACCTTTGAAGAGTGTTCGGAAACTTCAGATCGTGCAGAATGCAGCTGCAAGAGCAATCATGGGCTTCCCTAAAAATGCCCATGTTACTCCAACACTCCACAGTCTGCATTGGTTGCCGATCAGTTTCCGGTCACAATTCAAAGTGTTGGTTATGACCTATAAAGCCCTTCATGGCATCGGACCAGGTTATCTGCGAGACTGCCTCCTGATGCACGAATCCCAGTGACCGGTTAGGTCCCACAGATTTGGTCTTCTCCAGGTCCTGTCGACTAAACAATGCCGTCTGGCGGGACCCAGGGGAAGAGCCTTCTCTGTGGTGGCTCCGACCCTCTGGAATCAGCTCCCCCCGGAGATTAGGATTGCCCCCACCCTCCTTGCTTTTTATAAACTCCTCAAAACCCATCTCTGTTGTCAAGCTTGGGGAAACTGAGACACTTTCCCCTTGCCTATGTAGTTTCTGTGCATAATATGACTGTATGTATGTTTTTATATATTGGGGTTTCTCTTTTAGATTTTTATATGTATAATTGTTATTTTAGATTCTAATTATTAGATTTGGCATTATGTATTGTTTTTATCACTGTTGTGAGCCGCCCCGAGTGTGCGGAGAGGAGCGGCATACAAATCTAATTAATAAAATAAATAAATAAATAAATAAAATCTAATAAATAAAATGAAAAATGCTTTTGTTTCAAACCCAGAATAAATTGCAATGATCTGGAAATTTTCTGAAACAATTTTGGATTTAGTAAAATCCATGTTGGGATGGTGCATTGATTGGACCATGTGATGGACATGTGGATGCTAGGGAAGGGACTTAGACTTTCTTTTGGATGGAGAAAACCTGGAAGCATTCAGATTTGGGCTTTCCCAGATGTGGCAATATGGCATCTCTAATAAAATGGAACTTTGAGGAATAGTTGCCTTGGAGTCATTTTTTTGTTGGGAGTGTTACTTGGAACCCTGACAGGATGTTAGGAAGTGGCTGAGGGGGAAGTGGGGCAAAGTAAAATTGGGCTGATAAAATAGCAGCTATTGAGGGGGAAAAGAGAGAGAGGATCAACATGTAGTAACCTTGCCCTTCTTGCTTTGTAGATGTGGTTCCATCCAAACCCAAAACAACCAAATTTAATCTATTCCACTTTTACTAAATCCAGAATTGTTTCAGAACGTTTACAGATCATTGCAATTTATTCTGGGTTTGAAACAAAAACATTTTTTTTTCATTTTGGAGATATTCCTAGGTCCAGTTAACAGTTTTGCTGCATTTTCTCTGAAGCTGACCTATGCAAAACGTAGGGAAAAAACACACACACAATGGCTGAGTCATCGGAAACTGCTTCTGTTTTCAGTAGAAAAAGGTTGGGATGGACAGGGAAATGATTCGCAGAAGTGAAATGAAACTTGGAATAAATTTTTTTTTTAGAAAGCCCTTGGAAATATTGAAAATAAAGCTGGATTTGTGCATGTGAAAGTTAGCATAAAAGTCTCACTTCTCTTGATATCAGCTGGACATGGGGATCTCCCTGGCAACTTTGATATCAGCTTGGCAACTTTGTAGACTCCGACTCTCAGAATTCTTCAGGAATTTTAGGAATTGAAGTCCACAAGTCTTAAAGTTGCCAAGGTTGGAGACCTCTGAACTGGACTACTGCTAATTTTATTTCTCTTTGTCAGAACTGTGAGTGTTTATACATATGCTCACAGAAAAAAAATCACTCTGTTACATGTCATATAACACCTCAGTGTTACTCTTGAGTGATGAATTTTCTTGGGAAAATAAAGAATTTTCATTTCAATTAATCAGACGAGGAATGAGTATATTACAGGTGCAAATAACCACTAAGTAGTACAAAGAAGAGCCAATTCCCCCCTGGAGGTAGCAAAATCGTGCATGGAGACGCAGGTGCACCAATGTTCCGGTGAGGTTTTTTGCTTCCATGCATTCGGGTGCACCTATGCCTCCATGCGCGAATTTGCTACCTGCACGGGTTCAGAAGCATAATTCCATTTGAACTCACGGTACCTCCAGAGCTGTGGAGTCGAGTTAAACTGGGACATTCTGGCCAGCAGCCAACCCTTGGCTATTATTCACAAATATCATTACATAAGCTAATTATAACAATTTATGTCACTTGCATGATTACATCATTATGCAGAACTCCCATCAATGGGTAGTCATATCTTTATGCAAATGGAGTAACAATGGTACATATGATGTAGTTTGTGTAACAATATTAACATATCTATATCTTGTGAAGCAGAAACTCATTGCATTAATTGCAGAGTCCAACGAAGTGAGCTCTATAAATCAAGATTCCAATGTACTACTATGCTTTATTTAGTTTCTTTCTTCTTCCCACAGAACTATAATGTAATGCTTGTGGAAGCTCAGTCAACACTATGTCAATAATATATCAATTTCTTCAAAAGATGAAAAGTCTTTTTCAGCTACTGTGAGATCAGCAAAGTCATGGATGGCTGATACTCCTAAGTCAGTTTTATTCCTTGCTTAAAATAGTTCTTTAAATAAAAGGTTCTTGAGATTCTTCAACTTGGTTCCATCTAAAGATAGATAGATAAATAAATAGATAGATAGATAGATAGATAGATAGATAGATAGATAGATAGATAGATGGATGGATGGATGGATGGATGGATGGATGGATGGATGGATGGATGGATGGACGGATGGACGGATAGATAGAGGTATAGGTATATGTATAGGAGACCTTGTGATGCAGGGGTTAAAATGCAGTATTTCAGGCAAACTCTGCCCGCTGGGTGAGATCATCCAAGGGCATGGGGTGAGGTATCATCAGTATGCAGATGATACCCAGTTTTACATCTCCACCTCTTGTCCAGTCAGCGAAGCAGTGGAAGTGATGTGCCGGTGCCTGGAGGCTGTTGGGGTCTGGATGGGTGTCAACAGACTCAAGCTCAACCCGGATAAGACGGAGTGGCTGTGGGTTTTGCCTCCCAAGGACAATTCCATCTGTCCGTCCATCACCCTGGGGGGGGGAGTCACTAACCCGCTCAGAGAGGGTTCACAACTTGGGCGTCCTCCTCGATCCACAGCTCACATTAGAGAAACATCTTTCAGCTGTGGCGAGGGGGACGTTTGCCCAAGTTCGCCTGGTGCACCAGTTGCGGCCCTATTTGGACTGGGAGTCACTGCTCACAGTCACTCATGCCCTCATCACCTCGAGGCTCGACTACTGTGAGCCGCCCCGAGTCTGCGGAGAGGGGCGGCATACAAATCTGATTAAACTTAAACTTAAACTAAACCTTGCAATTCAATCCTGGTGGGACTCAAGATTAACTCAGCCTTTCATCCTTCCAAAGTTGATAAAATGAAGACTAATATTGTTGGGGGATAATATGCTGACATTGTGAAGCATTTAGACAGTGCTGTAAAGCCCTATGGGATGATATATAAGCCTAAATGCTTTTGCCGTTAATTACAGTATGTCTGGGATTATGACTCCCATAATTATGATTGGAGATGAATCTAATATAGCACAATTAGAAGATACAAGTACCAGGAAAGCAAAGCATATACTAGCATATATATCATTTTTTGTATTAATAGGTGCAGAATATTAGTTCATTCTCCAGCCAACGCCAGCCTCTTGGCTGGTATCTGCAGAAGACGACCTGCTATTGTCATTAGCTGTGGCAGCCACAAACGGACCAATAGATTGAAGAGATTGTGAGTCACCTGGGAAACAAGACTGAAATGCAAGTGCTGGAGAGAGAGGAAGACGTGCAGAAGCTGATGAATATTTGGCAGATATAATGACTAAAAAGAAGAAAATTAAAGATTTAAAGGGGGACAAAGGATACCGGACTCCATAGTGTCATCCCCAAACCCCCAACACTTTACCCTTAGATTGTCCTCGGTTGACCTATCCAGATTCCTAAGAGGTCAGTAAGGGGCGAGTACAAGTGCACAAGAGTGCCTTCCGTTCCCTGTCCTATTATTCTCCTATATCTCCTATACCTTTCTTCTATTCCTATATCTCTTCTTCTATTGTTTCATTGATATGTTCTATTACTATATCTTCTTTTCTATTATTTCTTAGATATATTTTACTATAAGTATCTCCTATATAACCTTCATCATGTATTTTATTATGTGTATATAGATATATACCCACTAAAACCCTCATTGTGTATTGGACTAACTAACTAACTAACTAACTAACTAACTAACTAACTAACTAACTAACTAACTAACTAACTAACTAAATAAATAAATAAATAAATAAATAAATAAATAAATAAAAGGGATTTCAAAATGGAAACAGCGGCTATCTAGCAAGTGGAAAGACCCCAGTGAAACTAAACTAAAAGGAATTGGATTTAAAGCCCAATTTTGAGAACACTCTTATAATAGACTTGGTGGAGATTAAAATGATTGCAGAAACATAAATTTGAAGAGAACATTTCATAAATGATAAGTGGATTTAAAATATAGAGAAATAGTTTTTGTAAGAAAAAAGCAGATTCCTGATATTGGAAACAGAAAATGCTATCTGATGGTTAGAAGAAATACTACAATAGATTGTGGAAATATGTGCATGTTGATAGCTGAGACCGACCTTGCTTAGAAAGAGTTATCTCAGAGACTGGAAAAATTCAAAAACAGTATACAATTTGTTATTGTGTTTAAAGGCATATTTTGGACTGTTTGAGACTGGATTATACCTCAATATAAATAATTAAATAAAATTCTTTATAAATAAACTTCAATATAAAGAATTGGAAAAAAACAAGACTTTGAAAAAAATAATTTTTAAAGCATTAAATGGACTTAAAATACAGAGACTTATTTGTTTAAGAGAGCTGCCTTAGCACAGTAGCAGGGGTGGGCATTTGCGGAAGCAAAAAACCTTGCCAGAACATGGGCGCACTTGCGTCTTCGTGCGTGATTTTGCTACCTGCACGGGCGCAGAAGCATAATTCCACTTGAACTCACGGTACCTTCAGAGCTGCAGAGGTGAGCCCAATTAGGCGCTCCAGGTAGTAGCCTACCCCTGCACAGTGGGAATTGACATCATCTATTACTTAAAATAAAAATATCATAAAAGACAGTGGAAGCAGGTTAATGCTAACAGTTAGAATTTTGGAATTTGTAAATTGTGACTTTGGTGATATGGAGGCATGTGATTATGAGGAGCTGGTGGATACTTTAAATACCTTCATGAAGATTTTAAAAGGTGCTTTCTGGAACTTGGAGATGGAAAAGAATGGGGAAAAAATGGATTACAATGAATATTTAGAAATTACAGTGGTAGAAAGTGAAAATGAAAATTTTCATTTTCAAGAACAAGAAGACAACAAAGAGGAGAAGATATCTGAAGAGAAAAAACAGATTGATGACTATACTGGTACTTACAGCAACAAAAAGGAAAAAGGCATTGAAAATTAAGGACAGGCTGATGACTATATTGGGACTATAACGATTACACCAAATGTGGATGACCCTGAGATTATAGCAAGGAGCTATAAAACCTAAGGATTTTTGTTTTGGTGTAAATCCAATTAATGGTTGCTTTTATACAGAGCACAGATTCCCATAACTTCTATTTATTGGTGAAATGAATTGTAGGTAATATTGTGGTAAACAAGGTAAAAATGTTAGCACATACATATCCATTTGCAAGAGGAACAAGTAAAAATGGTCCATGTGATGTCACAAAGCAAAGTATACTTTTGACCTTTTGACCATGTGTATTACTATTGGATACAAGCTCCATACATTGTACTATAATATCATAATGCATATTTTGTCACTTTATATGCCCCCCCTTATATTCTCATAAGTCATCCATAGTGTCATCCCCAAACCCCCAACACTTTACCCTTAGATTATCTATGGTTGACCTATCCAGATTCTTAAGAGGTCAGTAAGGGGCGAGTACAAGTGCACTAGAGTGCCTTCTGTCTCCTGTCCTATTGCTCTCCTGTATCTCCTATACCTTTCTTCTATTCCTATATCTCTTCTTCTATTCTTTCATTGATATGTTCTATTACTATACCTTCTTTTCTATTATTTCGTAGATATATTTTACTATGAGTATATCCTTACTATGAGTATATCCTAGTAAATTCATCATGTATTTTACTATGTGTATATAGATATATATCCACTAAAACCCACATTGTGTATTGGACAAAATAAATAAATAAATAAATAAATAAAGTTCCATTTATTTATATAATTTAGAGGTCAACAACCTCCAAAGAAATACTATATAAACTCCACAGCCACCTTGCCCAAGATGTGAGAGAACAGCCAGGCTTACATAATCATTGCTTCACAAAGCCTTTGTTAAGCCACTTCACTAATTATGGCTTGACTGACAACGCTATTTAAGCATATCATCAGTTGACGTGATGAGGAAATGCAAATAGTTGGTACATTTTTGAACACAGAACTCCTTTATATTCTTGCTGCCATTATTTGGAGTATGACTGGAGATTAGTTCAAGGAAGTCCAAATGTAGAGCAATTAATTTGGCTACTGTATGAATCAAGCTTGAAATAAACAGTTGGGAAATATTGGCTGAGTGAAAGAAACTTCCCCCGTCACTATTGCTATGACAGATGCTGAAACTCTTTGGGACAATGCTGATAATATTTGGGAAATCATAGTGTAGATAAGCTTATTATATGCCTGCTCAAACCACAGATTGAATTTCAGGCAAAGTAAAGTGCCATAGCTATGGTGTGTACTCAGTGGTGAGTTTGATTTAAATTGTTTATCCTTTTGGTTTCTGTAGAAGAGGAAGTAGGAGTGAACTGAAAATAAGCCATCATCTCTTCTGTACTTTAATCTCGATAGGCATGTGGGGGTTGAAAAAATTCAGTGAAAGGGTAGAAACATACAGTTTTCCCCATGTCAGGTGGCTCTGATTCTGTTCAAATTCCTACACCATTTGTCTAAACTCTGTATGTATGTACCGTGTAGCCCCCAAAATAAGACCCCTTCTTATATTTTTTTGAACGCTGCAATAAGTACTTTGCCTTATTGCCATGTACTCAAAATCCTGATTGGGCTTATTATTGGGGGGAGTGGTAGTGTTCATTGGCCACAAACTGCCAGGTTGGTCTAGATCAGTGTTTCCCAACCTTGGCAACTTGAAGATATTTGGACTTCAACTACCAGAATTCCCCAGCCAGCGAATGCTGGCTAGGGAAATTCTGGGAGTTGAAATCCAGATATCTTCAAGTTGCCAAGGTTGGGAAACACTGGTCTAGACACTATCTGGTAGGAATGCTGACTAGCAAATTGCAGATTTCCCACATATTCTTGGTTTAAGCTAAATCCATCTCAGAAATTCTCCTCAGGGCTAAATTAAATGCTATCCACCTGAGTCCCTCAGCCAGCAGAACACTATACTGACATAAAAATTGCTGTTCCCACTGGCGATCTCTTTTCGGGTGTACTGCAGCAAAATTATTCTCTATTATATTCTGTTCCAACATAGTCAAAGGGGTTATTACTATACAACATTAAGCATTTGAATTTATTTTAATAACAATCTGTTCAAGGTTCTTTTTATATGAAAAGAAGCTAGGCCGTTATACTCGTAACATTCTTTTAATGAGCCTTAGTTTCTCACATTTATAGTCTTCCATGTTTTAAATCAGTCAATCAGAATACAGTTGGAAGGGACCTAGGAGGTCTTCTAGTCCAATCTCCTGCTTAGACAGGAGACCCTATAACAGTGATGGTGAACCTTTATCCCCTAGGGTGCCAAAAGAGCGTGTGCATGCACTATCGTGCATTGTGAGTTCCAACACCCATAATTCAATGACTGGGGAGGGCGAAAACAGCTTCCCCTGCCCCTCTGGAGGCCCTCTGGAGGCTGGAAAGGGCCTGTTTCCCAACTTCTGGTGGGTCCAGTAGTCTTGTGTTTCACCCTCCCCAAGCTCCAAAAGCTTCCCTGGAGCTGTGGGAGGGTAAAAATCCCTCCCCCTTCCTCACAAGGCTCTCTGGAAGCCAAAAATGCCCTCCCAGAGCCTCCATGCATGACAAAAATCAGCTGGACAGCAGACACATGGACATTGGAGCTGAGCTAGGGCAATGGCTCGTGTGCCAGCAGATATGGTTCTGTGTACCACCTGGGGCACCCATGCCATAGGTTCGCCATCACTGCTCTATAACTTTTCAAACAAATGACTGTCCAGTCTTTTCTTAAAAACCTTCAGTGATGGAGCACCCACAACTTCTGGAGGCAAGCTGTTCCTGATCTTGCTGATCCAAGATCCTTGGGTACAATATGCAAATTTAGGGGTCTAATTTGAAAGAATCAAAATTTTCTACTCCACAAAACAAAATGTCTCTAGAAGAGAGTACTCAGGGACTGGAGGGGAAGGGGGTTCACCAACCACAACCAAAAATAACCAACTGGAGCTGGGCTGAGCCCATGGCTTGATCATAGAATAATCACTGAAATATGTAATTGTATCTGTGAGAGTAGCATGCCTGAACTGAAGTGCAAATTTGCAGACAAGAATTTTCCCTGGTATCATTGGATAAGGCAGTAAAGATTCTTATCAAAAACCTTGGCAAACAGCTGTCAATGTACTCAGATCTTTTAGCATATCAGTTACAAATGATCTGATAAGCTGCAGCAATTATCAAATTGTAACATTGGATGAACCTTGGAGTGCTCTATGTAATTTGTGTATGTTTTATACATGCTTTTAAAAGGCTTCTTGTATATTTAGCAAGATAGACATGGGGGGAGATAAGTAATATTATTGTTCAGACATATACCATACTTTCAGTATTTATTTATTATATTTGTATGCCACCCCTCTCCGTAGACTCGGGGTGGCTCACAACATATAATAAAACAATTCACAACAAATCTAATAAATTTAATTTTTTTTTAAAAAAACCCATTATTAAACCAGACATACACACAGACATACCATACATAAATTGTATATCATGAAACCATGATCAACAATGAAAATACTCACACCAATCTTCTCGACGGAGATTCCTCATTAGAATAATTCTTACAGTTAAGATGTAACATGGTGACTCCATACTCTGGAAGGATGGAAGGAAGGAAGGAAGGAAGGAAGGAAGGAAGGAAGAAAAAAATATTTGGAGGGATTCTTCAACTGATAAATGCAATTCTTCTGAGTTATAATTAGAAATGCTAATGAAGTTATCTGGACTTTGGTCTGGGAAAAGCAACTATTTTCATTTGGAATCTTCCCTATCACAAAGTATATGTGCTTTTGAAGACTCCAGATAGATACATTTTAGGGCTTTCCCCAAAATGTTATGGCTAACATCTTTATCTGCTGTGTCCCCAGGATTTTGCCTTGCCTTCAGCCCATGCATGACCCAGTCTTAAGTCACTTTTAGGTGTGCAGAACTGGGTTATTTTTCCTCTTGTTCTGAAATGGTCAAAGTATATGAAAGCTGTTTAAAAGTGTTTAAAATGGCTACCTCAAAGGGAAGTGATTTGCAATGACTTGAAACAAGGCTTAAAACATGGGACTGAAAAGGCTTGAGTGAGATGTTGAACAACAGCTCTTTATTATAGCAATGAGTAAGATTCAGCAACTAGCCAGACTGATAGTTTCCCCTTTTATAGGGAGCGGTCAGATAGCTCAACCAATCATTGATCAACACTCTCCATTTTTCTGCTTGAATTGCGAATCTTGAAGTAAAAAAAATACAGTCTCAACACCCCTCCCTCTTGGTTTAGTCCAACTTCCCAGGAGCTCTTGGATGGAGTTGTGGATTATACGGGAACTGGTTTGAGATCATGATGTTGCTGGAGCCCAGGGTCATCAGATAGGTGTTTTGTCACCCTTGGGTTTGAATCAGCTATAGGGAAATGATCATTAAAGGGATTTGGGTAATTTGCATTTGTGGGTTGGTAGCTGTGCAGTTGATCTATGTGACACCACCATTTTCTTCCATCTGCTAAAGCTACCAAATAGGATTTGGGACTGGTGATCTCGGTTATTTCTCCAGGGACCGCTCCCTATAAAAG
Source organism: Erythrolamprus reginae (assembly GCF_031021105.1). NCBI lineage: Eukaryota > Metazoa > Chordata > Lepidosauria > Squamata > Dipsadidae > Erythrolamprus > Erythrolamprus reginae. The sequence goes on from NC_091950.1 coordinate 86,333,756, forward strand.
GGGAAACTATCAGTCTGGCTAGTTGCTGAATCTTACTCATTGCTATAATAAAGAGCTGTTGTTCAACATCTCTCTCAAGCCTTTTCAGTCCATCCAAAGGATGGAAGGCTGAGTCAACCTTGAGTCAGTGATGAGATTTGAACCACTGACCTACAGATCTACAGTCAGCTTTAGTGGCCTGTAGTACTGCACTCTACCTGCTGCGCCACCTCGGCTCTTACCTCGGAATGCATTACCTGACTCTGTGGTCTACAATTCACCTCTCCCCCTTTCTAAGAGGTCTGTAAGGGCATGCATAAGCACACCATGGTGCTTACCATCCCTGTCCTACTGTTCTATTGTCTTCCATCATTACTTTTTATCATTACTTTTCTAATATATTATTTATACAAATTACCATCTATAATCGTTTGATAAACAAACAAACAAACAAACAAACAAATAAATAAATAAATAAATAAATAAATAAATAAAAGAACTGTTAGCCAGGCTGACAGTTCGTTCATTTGTAGGTTCATTTATTCATTTATTTATCAAACAAGGAGAAAACAAACCAGTGGTTCTTAGGCTAGAGAGAACAGTTAAGTCAGCACAGTACACATGACTTCCAATACGATCAAGATAATAGACAAGTAACTGTTGCTTTGGAAAGGCAAGGGGACAAAGTCTAGAATTCAGTCCTGAATCATTAATCTTTCTACATATTTTGAATTTTGTCTCTTGCCATAGGCAGCTTGCTATATCTGTGGCTTCGTTCCTGTCTGCAGGAAAGAAAGTAATTGGAGTTGTGATTGAAAGTCTTCCGTAGAACCATTTCCTGATTAACAGACTAAGCGCTTGGATAGCTGAAATTTACTGTCAAGAATTAAGTCTGGTATTAATACATGAGGAAGAACTCAAGAATTCATTTCCTAAAATGCTGTAACTATTTCCTTATGCTAGAAGTGTGGAGCATATATCACCAAATTTCATCCTGTCAGCAACCAAATTATAATTTTTGCTGACATTTTCCTGCAATTTAGTGGCCATGATTTCCAAGTAAAACTGCAGCAAGCTGTGATGTGAGGCACATGAATTCTAGCAAAGACAGTAATACCCCTTTGCAAACAAATATTTAGTTGACTGGGAAGGTAGTTATAAAAAAAGCAGATACAGTGAGTTCTTAGGCAATTTCTCTTAAAAATTGTTCTCACTGCTCAAGAAAGACATTAATTCTTTTAATTTCATAACTAAATGTTTATTTGTCCTATCCTCACAATAATTTTTTTTAATATTAATGGGCTTTTAATTATTTTTAACATCAGACTACTATTGTACACTGTTGCTGTTAGCCACCCCGAGTCTCTGGAGAGGGGCGGCATACAAATCCAATAAATAATAAATAAATAAAAACTATTGCCCAGTTAAATCAGTCATTTTTAATTTTCTGTCTTAGATTCATTACCTTACATCCTACATGCGTTTGAATAGCATGTTGACTCTCTGGATTTTCCCAAAATGTTGTTGTTCTGTTTGGAACCTGCCAAATAAAATAAGTGTATAAAATACAAGACTGCTGGAGTGATACTTTTGTTATAGTATCTTGTAATAGTTACAGGTATTTCTTCTTACATTTGGTAACATTGAACTTCTAACTTCTAGCCAGAGCTTACAAAACATTTGTCAGACCAATTCTAGAATACATCTCACCTGTATGGAACCTGCATTGCATATCAGACATTGGTACAATAGAGAGTGTCTAGAAATATTTCATAACAAGAGTCTTTCACTCCTCCTCTAGTAACAAAATACCTTACTCCACAAGACTTGAAATACTGAAATTAGACCATTTACAACTACGTCGCCTCCAAACTGATCTAACCATAGTTCACAGAATCATATACCAAAATGTCCTTCCTGTTAATGACTACTTTACCTTCAACTGCAACAACACACGAGCACGTGATAGATTCAAATTAAATTTAAACCACTCCAAACTAGACTGCAGAAAATACAACTTCAGCAATAGAGTGATCAACACATGGAATTCACTACCTGACTGTTGTTTTTTCCCCAAACCCAAAAATCTTCAGCCTTAGATTGTGTACAGTTGACCTCTCCCCTTTTCTAAGAGGTCTGTAAGGGGCATGCATAGGCGGACCATTGTGCCTACGGTCCCTATCCTACTGTCCTATTGTCTTCTTTTATCATTACTTTCTATGTTATATTTATCTAAACTACTATCCTATACTTGTATTGGCAGTTCTGTGTTAGCAAAAACTTCGGAAGAGAAGGATTTAGGGCTAGTGATTTCTGACAGTCTCAAAATGGGTGAACAGTACAGTCAGGCAGTAAGGAAAGCAAATAGGATGCTTGGCTGCATAGCTAGAGGTATAACAAGCAGGAAGAGGGAGATTATGATCCCTCTATATAGAGTGCTGGTGAGACCACATTTGAAATACTGTGTTCAGTTCTGGAGACCTCACCTACAAAAAGATATTGACAAAATTGAACGGGTCCAAAGACGGGCTACAAGAATGGTGGAAGGTCTTAAGCATAAACCGTATCAGGAAAGACTTAATGAACTCAATCTGTATAGTCTGGAGGACAGAAGGAAAAAGGGGACATGATCGAAACATTTAAATATGTTAAAGGGTTAAATAAGGTCCAGGAGGGAAGTGTTTTTAATAGGAAAGTGAACACAAGAACAAGGGGACACAATCTGAAGTTAGTTGGGGGGGAAATCAAAAGCAACATGAGAAAATATTATTTTTCTGAAAGAGTACTAGATGCTTGGAACAAACTTCCAGCAGACGTGGTTGGTAAATCCACAGTAACTGAATTAAAACATGCCTGGGATAAACATAGATCCATCCTAAGATAAAATACAGAAAATAGTATAAGGGCAGACTAGATGGATCATGAGGTCTTTTTCTGCCGTCAGTCTTCTATGTTTCTGTTTCTATAAAATAAATAAAAATAAATAAATAAATAAATTTACATTCTGTATACATTTACAGATGTTCCGTAAACAGCAAATAGCTATCCAAACAGCTTAGCCAACAGAAACAGCATCAGCATACACTACAAGTGGATTTTTCTTTCTAAAACAAAATCTCAGTAGAAAACAAGAACATTCAGACATACTTTCTTATCAGTGTCTTTCATCTCCTACATATACCTATCTCTCAGTCACAATTTTCATATCTGGATTCAAACAAACCTCACTCTGTATGATGATGAGATCAAAGCCATGTGTGACAACTTTTTACAAGTCCTGTTTTCAACTAACTGGTTTCTCCCTTTTTTTTTTTAGATAAGATAAAAAGAAGTGCATGCAGACCAGTATGAACAGCCTGTCCAGTGACTCTGCTTCTAGTTTTGTAGTTCTTACCTTCAGGAAAGTAGTAAGTGATTCCATTCTAGAAACCATTAGGTCCAAGTGATGCGCTATGAAGAACACTTCTAAAATAACAATGGCTCCTAAAAGATATTACCTAGCTTTGAAATGGAAAAAGTAGGTGTTACGAACGCTGAGTCAGAGCCCCACCTCTTGCAATTTCAGCAGCAGAAAGAATCCGTAGGCATGGAGCAAGTATAGAATTGCCTCTCTCAAAACTCCTAGTAAAAAATTGGGGTTAACCCCCCCCCCACTATATCTAGCAACTATTTTTAAAAAATGAGCTTTGATCTAATTAAAATCAGATCAAAGCTATTCAAATGTCAAGAACCTGCCAAGCATTGCACAGATCTCCAAAACATACTGTAGTATTCCTTAGTGCACGGAGCCTCTTTCCTTGATTACTACCTGCCTGAACGTTGGTAATGAAGCCACCAAATCGATACCGCTTGAGCATAGATAGTGCTGCTGTCTCTCAGATCATTCAAGGTACCTGCTGATTATAATTCTTTCTGTAACACCCTCAGGTTGGTAACCCTACAATCAGTCCTATCTCCAACCTCATTTAGTCGGACTGAGCCCTTCTGATTTCGCTGAGAAGTTCTGGTCTTTGAGGAAGGGCTGGGCAGAAGACATAAAACGTCTTGTTTTCTGTGTTAATTGCCATAACTGCAAAAGCAGTGTACCCAGTTGTTTGTTTGTTTATGTTTATTTAGATTTGTATGCCGCCCCTCTCCGCAGACTCGGGGCGGCTCACAACAAAGTGCAAAAAGACAATTTATAACAAATCTAAATTTCTACTAAAACATTTAAAACCCCATTTCTAAACACACATACATACACACATACCATTCATAGATTGTATATCCCCGGGGGAGATGTCTCAGTTCCCCCATGCCTGGCGACACAGGTGGGTCTTAAGGAGCTTGCGAAAGGCAAGGAGAGTAGGGGCCGTTCTAATCTCCAGGGGGAGTTGGTTCCAGAGGGTCGGGGCCGCCACAGAGAAGGCTCTTCCCCTGGGGCCCACCAACCGACATTGTTTAGTTGACGGGACCTGGAGAAGGCCCACTCTGTGGGACCTAATTGGTCGCTGGGATTCGTGCGGCAGCAGGCGGTCTCGGAGATATTCTGGTCCAGTGCCATGAAGGGCTTTAAAGGTCATAACCAAAACTTTGAATTGTGACCGGAAGTTGATCGGCAGCCAATGCAGACTGCGGAGTGTTGGTAAAACATGGGCATACCTAGGTAGGCCCATGACTGCTCTCGCAGCTGCATTCTGCACGATCTGAAGTTTCCGAACACTTTTCAAAGGTAGCCCCATGTAGAGAGCATTACAGTAGTCGAACCTCGAGGTGATGAGGGCATGAGTGACTGTGAGTAGCGAGTCCCGATCCAGATAGGGCCGCAACTGGTGCACCAGGCGAACCTGGGCAAACGCCCCCCTCGCCACAGCTGAAAGATGGTTCTCTAATGTGAGCTGTGGATCGAGGAGGACGCCCAAGTTGCGGACCCTCTCCGAGGGGGTCAATAATCCCCCCCCCCAGGGTAATGGAAGGACAGATGGAATTGTCCTTGGGAGGCAAAACCCACAGCCACTCCGTCTTATCCAGGTTGAGTTTGAGTCTGTTGACACCCATCCAGGCCCCAACAGCCTCCAGGCACCGGCACATCACTTCCACTGCTTCATTGACTGGACATGGGGTGGAGATGTAAAGCTGGGTATCATCAGCGTACTGATGATACCTCACCCCATGCCCTTGGATGATCTCACCCAGCGGTTTCATGTAGATATTAAATAGCAGGGGGGAGAGGACCGACCCCTGAGGCACCCCACAAGGGAGAGACCTCGGAGTCGACCTCTGACCCCCCACTAACACCGACTGCGACCGACCGGAGAGGTAGGAGGAGAACCACTGAAGAACAGTGCCCCCCACCCCCAACCCCTCCAGCCGGTGCAGAAGGATACCATGGTCGATGGTATCGAAAGCCGCTGAGAGGTCAAGAAGCACCAGGACAGAGGATAAACCCCTGTCCCGGGCCCGCCAGAGATCATCCATCAACGCGACCAAAGCAGTTTCCGTGCTGTAACCGGGCCTGAAACCCGACTGCTAGGGACCTAGATAATCGGCTTCTTCCAAGGATCGCTGGAGCTGGAGTGCCACCACTTTCTCGACAACCTTCCCCATAAAGGGAAGGTTGGAGACTGGCCGGTAGTTGTTAAGTACGGCTGGGTCCAGGGAAGGCTTCTTGAGGAAGGGGCGCACGAGCGCCTCTTTATAGGATGATGGAAAGGATCCCCTCCCCAAGGAAGCGTTGATAATCTCCTGGACCCAGCTCCGTGTCACCTCTCTGCTGGCCGAAACCAGCCAGGAGGGACACGGATCCAGTAAACAGGTGGCGGAACTCACAGCTCCAATGGCCTTGTCCACTTCATCAGGTGTCACCAGATCAAACTCTTCCCAGACAGATGGACAAGTACGGGCCCCAGTCACCTCAACTGACTCGTTGTCAGCCGACTCTGTTTTCCAATTGGAGTCGAGGTCCGCCCGGATCTGAGCGATTTTATCAGCGAAAAACGTGTTAAAATCCTCGGGACTACTCTGTAAGGGCTCCCCAACTCCCCTCTGATTAAGAAAGGAGCGGGTCACCCTAAACAGAGCGGCCGGGCGGGATTCCGCTGATGCAATCAAGGCGGCATGATACACGCATCTTGCCGCCTTGAGCGCCACTTTGTAAGTCTTAATAAAAGCTCTTACAAGTGTTCGATCAGATTCAGACTTACTCTTCCTCCATTGCTTCTCTAGATGTCTCTTCTGGCGTTTCAACTCCCGGAGCTCCTAGTTGAACCATGGAGCTCTACGGGGTCTAGCGCCACGGAGAGGTCGCAAAGGCGCAATCCGATCAAGAGCCTCCGCTGCAGCCTTGTTCCAGGCTTCTGCAAGAGACTCCGCCGAACTGTGGACGAGTGCATCTGGAATAACCCCAAGCGCCGTCTGAAAGCCCTCTGGGTCCATCAGGCGTCTGGGGCGGAACATCTTAATTGGTTCCGCCTCCCTGCGGGGAAGGATTGGAGCCAGGAAGTCAAGCCGTAGTAGGAAATGGTCTGACCATGACAAAGGCAATACTTCTAAGCCCCTTAGTCTCAGACCATTACTCAATTGCTCAGAGAGTTCAAATAAAAGAACTCTATGCCAGAGTAACATCAATTATCCCATCCAAAAAATCTTTTGATGAAGAGTACTTTCATCTAAGATTGTTCATCATTTTATTAATGGCATCATGGATTACATATTCATAGTTTGTTGAGCTACATTTCTCTGGATAATACTACTCTACAAACAATGACTTATAAACCACAATGGTTAAGCTCATACCATCTGGTTAGTCAAAACATTAGAGCTTAGCTTCATTTGTAAATCTCATAATTCATTCTAGATAAGCTTGGGTACACCAAGCTTATATATATAACTTCTGGAGGCAAATTGTTCCACTGATTAATTGTTCTAACTGTCAGGAAATTTCTCCTTAGTTCTAAGTTGCTTCTCTCCTTGATTTAATTTCCACCCATTGATTCTTGTTCTGCCCTCAGGTGCTTTGGAGAATAGCCTGACTCCCTCTTCTTTGTGACAACCTCTGAGATATTGGAACACTGCTATCATGTCTCCCCTGGTCCTTCTTTTCATTAAACTAGACATATGCACTTCCTGTAACCGTTCTTCATGTTTTAGGCCCCAGTCCCCTAATCATTTTTGCTGCTCTTCTCTGCACTCTTTCTAGAGTCTCAACATCTGATATGAATGATAGGAGTGTAGGTTGGACTTAAACCAGAGAGAATTGAATTAACTATAGAATTGTGTCTATGTATCCATATTTAATATAGAATTATAGATATATTTTCTTATTTTTGAAATGTCCTTGGTTTATTTATTTATTTATTTATTTATTTATTTATGTTTGTTTGTTTGTTTGTTTGTTTATTTCATTCATTCATTCATTCATTCATTCATTTATTGAATTTGTATGCCGCCCCTCTCCGCAGACTCTGGGTGGAATCCAGTAGTGAGTTCTAAATCCCATTGCTACAGGTTTGCGCGCGTTGGGCGCATGAAGTGTTCTGGGTGGCTGGGTGGAGCCTCCTGACGCCACTGCAACCAGTTCACCGAACCAAGCGAAACAGGGAACAAACCACCACTGGATGTATCTCTCACGTAGCATCATAAGCTTGTATACCCATAAAGTCCATTTTAAAATCTTATTTCAAACCTATCTGGGACCTTAGTCTGTTTGAACTTTCAAAAATCAGCATTTTGATCACCCCTTTGCCATTACCAAAAAGAACACTATAAACAATACAAATGTTAAAAACAATTAAAACAAGCTGCAGCTGCCAAAAAAGCCTACACAATTCTAGGCCGCGTAAACAGAGAGATAGAATCAATATCATGTGAACTGTTAATATCACTTTATAATGCCCTGGTAAGGCCACACCTGAAATACTGCATCCAGTTTTGGTCACCACAATGTAAAAAAAGATGTTGAGATTCTAGAAAGAGTGCAGAGAAGAGCAATAAAAAGGATTAGGGGACTTGAAAGTGATGTGCCGGTGCCTGGAGGTTGTTGGGGTCTGGATGGGTGTCAACAAGCTCAAACTCAACCCTGACAAAACAGAGTGGCTGTGGGTTTTGTCTCCCAAGGACAATCTCATCTGTCTGTACATTACCTTGGTGGGGATTATTGACCCCCTCGGAGAGGGTCCACGACTTGGGCATCCTCCTTGATCCACAGCTAACATTGGAACATAATCTTTCGGCTGTGGCAAGGAGGGCGTTTGCACAGGTTCGCCTGGTGTACCAGTTGCGGCCCTATTTGGACAGGGAGTCATTACTCACAGTCGCTCATGCCCTCATCACCTCGAGGTTCGACTACTGCAACGGTCTCTACATGGGGCTACCTTTGAAAAGTGTTTGGAAACTCCAGATCGTGCAGAATGCAGCTGCGAGAGCCATCATGGGGCTACCTAGATTCACCCACGTCTCTCCAACACTCCGTGGCCTGCACTGGCTGCTGATTAGTTTCCGGTCACAATTAAAAGTGTTGGTAATGACCTATAAAAGCCTACATGGCATCGGACCAGAATACCTCCGGAACAGTCTTCTGCCGCACAAATCCCAGCTGCTGATAAGGTCCCACAGAGTTGGCCTTCTCTGGGTCCCGTCAACTAAACAATGTCTTCTGTTGGGCCCCAGGGAAAGAGCCTTCTCTGTGGTGGGCCCGGCCTTCTGGAATCAACTCCCCCAAAGATTAGAACTGCCCTCACCCTCCTTGTCTTTTGTAAATTGCTTAAGACCCACCTATATCACCAGGCATAGGGGAATTGAGATACCCCCCAGGCTTTTATAGTTTATGTATGATATGCTTGTGTTGTATGGTTTTAATGATGGATTTTAGATGTTTTTTAAGTATTAGATTTGTTATATTGTTACTATTGTTGTTGTGAGTCTGCGCAGAGGGGCAGCATACAAATCTAATAAATTATTATTATTATTATTACTACTATTATTATTATTATTAATTAATTAATTAATTAATTATTATAGATACAACACATAAAGAACAGTGGCTGGAACTGGATATGTCTAGTCCAGTGGTTCCCAACCATTTTTTGACCATGCCCTACCTAAGCATCTCTAAAATCCTGATACCCCCCCATGACATATAATTCTTACTATTCAAAAAATGAACTCCTACTCATGTGCAAGAAGCCTAAAAGGCCATTAACTTGATTTAAACAAAGTTTCCATTGCCCCCATTAAAAATCGAATTGCCCTCCTGTGGGGCATGAGCCCCATGTTGGGAATGACTGGTCTAGTCTTATGAAAGGAAGGACTATGATATGATCTTAGGGGTTGTCACAAAGAACAGGGAGTCAAATTATTCTCCAAAGCACCTGAGGGCAGAACAAGAAGCAATGGGTGGAAACTAATAAAGGAGAGAAGCAACTTAGAACTAAGGAGAAATTTCCTGACATTTAGAGCAATTAATCAGTGGAACAAGTTGCCTCCAGAAGCTGTATGTGCTCCAACACTGGGAGTTTTTAAGAAGATGTTGGGTAACCATTTGTCTGAAGTGGTGTAGGGTTTCCTGACTAAGCAGCGGGTTGGACTAGAAGACCTCCAAGGTCCCTTCCAACCAGTGAAGGGCCGCTCATCTTTGGCACTACCGGTGCGCCCTCCGAGACCGTCAGAAGCATGTGTATATCTGGCGTGTATGCGTGTGCCCATTGTTGCAAGATTTGGCGCATGCACAGAAAGCAAAATCTTGTGCAAGGACATGCGTGTGAATGAGATTTTCATGATTTTCACCAATATTTTTGCTTCCATGCATGCGTGGAAGATTTAATTTGCTGTGCATGCCCAGAAGCCAAATCTCATATGGGGATACGTATGCGCACATCAGGGATGCCCAGCTGCATGCACATCCTGGAATTTCCTACCAGGAAGGAGCACCTGACCGCACCAGTTGCTGCCCACCACTGCTTCCAACTCCATCCCGGTAAGAAATTCCAGGATTTGCATGCAGATGCGCACCCCTGATGCATGCACACACCCCTCCATGTGAGATTTGGCTTCTGGGCATGCGCAGCAAATGAAATCTTGCATGAGGATGTTCGTGCAAGTGAGATTTCAGAGGTTTTTGCTGATTGTTTATTCTAAAATTAAAAGTGCACGATAGTATCACTAGGAGACCACAGTAATTCACAAGCAGCACAGCTCCACATCATTCTCTGATCTCCAAGCGATATAGGAAACCAGGTTTTTTTAATGGGGTATAATTTTTTTATTTTTTTTCCTCCACACCTTACAGAAATACAAATTCACATACCTTCAAATTAGAATACAATACAATATAGTATCAATTGATAAATTCTTAATCAAAATTCTTAATTATTTATCTTTTGGTACACATCATTTATCTTGTGCTACCTCCTTTTCTAATTTTGTCATCTGGATTTCAGAGATGGTTTTCTGTTCTCATTCTGGTTCAAAATGCTATTAGCTATCAAAATTTCTCTTGCCTATTTGCTTTTTTCTACTAAAACTATGCCATAGTGCTTCAATCCATTTCTTATATTCTTATCTCATTCATGTTTTAAACCCTCATTTTAATATGACTGCCCTTTACGAGGGAAGTTTCAAATTTACTTCTCTTCATACAACAAGAAAAAAAAAGTTGGTTCATATCATGCCTTTGATCTAATTATAACAATAGCAATACGTGGGGGGAGTTATTGTTAAGAATTTAAATTATATTATATTCTTTCTGTGCTTAAACATTATATCATTCCCTTCCTTTTACAAACATATCATTTCTAATTTAGCAAATCATAATTATTGTGTAACATATTTTTCTATTTATTTTTCACTGAAAGTATCTTCCATTATCAATCCCAGTACAATAATAATTTCCCCTAATCTACAGTATATGTTTTTCACTGTTATTCCTAGTGCAATAATCTATAACTTCCACTGTCAAACCCAGTGTAATAATCTTCCCTAGTCTATATATATCACTGTCATTCCCAGTGTAATAATCTTCCCTAATCTATTTGGTTTCACTGCCATTCGCAGTGTGATAAACTTCCCTAATCTATATATTTTCCCTAATCTATATATCTTCCCTATTCTATGTATCTTCCACCATTGAACTCATTGTGATAATTTAATTTATTTAATTTCACTGTAATTCCCAATGTAATACTCTTCCTTACTCTATATATCTTTCGCTATCATGCCAGGTTTTTGTGCCCTTTCAGAAGACCAGAAAAATCAGGGCCAGTTTGACCTCTGGGAGGGGGAGGATGTTCCACAGTAGGTGAAAAGGCCCTCCTCTTGGGTCCATCAGGCAACATTCTCTGGTGGACGAAACAAGTTTCTTCTTCTGGATCTGATGGGATGGGTCGAAGTCACTGGGTGAGGTGCAGTAGCAGGTTCCTACTGAAATGGTAAAGGGCACCACACCGGTAGTAAAAGTTGAGGTGCGCGCGCAGCTTTGGGTCTCTGTGCATCCACATGCATCCCAGTGGGTTTTTGCTTCTGCACATGTGCAGGAAGTAAAACCTTGTGAGGGGACATGCACACATGTTAGATTTTGGCAAATGTTTTGCTTCTGGGCATGCACAGAAGCAAAAACATGCTGGGACGTGCATATGCACATGCCAGAGACCCGAAGCTGTGCGCATAGCACAATGGTAGCAGCAATAAGTAGAATCTGCCCCTGGTGAGGTGGTCCCTCAAATAATTTGCCTCCATGCCATACAGATTTGTGTAAGTCCTTACCATCATCTTGAACTGGACCTGGAAGCAAACTGGTAACTAATGCAGCTTGTGGAGCAGAGGTTTAGCATGAGCATAATTGCCCACATTGCTGCATTTTGCAGCCCAGACATGATAATCCAAGTTAGCATAAGATAAATTATGATGACTCTTCGTTTGTATTTAATAGTTATGTCTTTATTGCACTCTGACTGACAATCCTGGGCCTAGAAAGTTGAGAACTAAGATGCCTTAAACAAGATCTAAGTATTGCCCACAAGATCATATGCTGCAACGTCCTGCCTGTCAGTGACTACTTCAGCTTCAACCACAACAACACAAGAGCACACAACATATTTAAACTTAATATTAACCGCTCCAAACTTGACTGTAAAAAATATGACTTCAGTAACCGAGTTGTCAAAGCGTGGAACTCATTACCGGACTCCATTGTGTCATGCCCAAACCCCCAACACTTTACCCTTAGATTATCCATGGTTGACCTATCCAGATTCCTAAGAGGTCAGTAAGGGGCGAGTACAAGTGCACTAGAGTGCCTTCCATCCTCTGTCCTATTGCTCTCCTATATCTCCTATACCTTTCTTCTATTCCTATATCTCTTCTTCTATTCTTTCATTGATATGTTCTATTACTATATCTTCTTTTCTATTCTTTCTTAGATATATTTTACTATGAGTATCTCCTCTATAACCTTCATCATGTATTTTACTATGTGTATATAGATATATACCCACTAAAACCCTCATTGTGTATTGGAATAAATAAATAAATAAATAAACAAACAAACAAACAAACAAATAAATAAATAAATAAATTTATTTATTTATTTATTTATTTATTTTTGGGTTATCATTTTGTGGTCAATCCCACATGTTCCAAATCTTAAATCTACCGTGTTATTGTTTGAGATATATTCTGGATGGTTTTGATTTATTTAGGTTAATCTCTCACACACATCATACCCACCCATATTGTTAGGTTAAATTAATTTAACAGCCTGTGGTATTGTGAAATATGTAATTATAAGCATAATGAAAGAGCAGTAGTGTACATGGTTGGCATGCAAAAGATTTCTTGATTCCTTTTTCATGGGGATAAAAAAGAAGTTTGTGTAAACCTGAAAAATTGCTTTCACTTCATGTAGTTCAGCCTTTTTTAACCCATTCCATTATAGTTGCATAACTTTCATCAAGCTTTGTGAAGATTCTGTAGCATTAGGTAATGTGTTAAATTGACAGAAGCTGCAATGTACTAAAATGCTTTTTAAGACATGTTCTGCCTGGCTCTATGGTAAGAGTCTCCGGAAAATTGAAGGGTACAATTTCAGACACACAACCACAAGAAGACATATATTTAATATATTTAAATATATCATTATCATTTCTTCCTTTTATACTGAGATTTAGGATTCAAGAAGTCATTTTATATCTTTATGCAATAGAAAGGTAGTGTATTCATTTAAGAACAACAACAACAAAATAATGCACAGGAGCTGCGCCTCCTACCCACCCCTAGTTATTCAGTATATGAAGATATTTTCTATTATGGACTGATAGAAAAAAGTCATCAGCCATTTTTCTACTTGCAGGACTCTAAGGAAATGGCATCCCTATTGAGCCTTACTAACCACTAGGCTAGTAATTACCATGTTAGTGGTTTGTATTAACCAAACAGGATGGTTTCACATCTTCTTTGATCACGATGGAAACATTGGGCATTATATTATCTGAATGATACTGCAAACTGATTGTGTGATTTGTAGAAATCAGAAAATAATTTCTAAAAGGTTATTTCTTGAGTGACTGAAAAAAAACAACCTTTTCTGACTTCTCCAAAGGAAAACCTCAGCTTCCATCTATATTTTTCTAACTTAATAGTTGCTTAAATATACACATCTTGACAGAATAACAGGAAAATCTTTTCAACATTTTGGCACTGGTCTGAGAAACTTCATTTGCATTTATGTTATACTAATAATTTCATGTTCACTTTTGGCATGGGTAGCATATTGCCAAATAGAAAATCAGAAGATTCAATTATCAGTTTCCTGTCTAGCACTATTTCCACCCTCCCTCCTCCCAGCCACAAAAGAAGTTTAACTACTCTACAATAGAGTCAGTATAAATAGGAGCCCATTCTTCTTTCTTGAGGGCAAGTGTTGCTTCTACTGAGATAAATAAGTCATCAAGTAGTTTATGCTTTTCTCAAGACGTAAGACACATTGTGAGTATGGGTACCTCTACTTATGAACTTAATTCGTTCTGTGACCAGGTTCTCAAGTGGAAAAGTTTGTAAGAAGAAGCAATTTTCCCCATAGGAATCGATGTAAAAGCAAATAATGTGCGCGATTGGGGAAATCACAGGGAAAGTGGAGGCCTGTTTCCTCCCAGGAGATTCCTAGAGAGGCCCAATGGAGGCTTCTCCCCGCCTTTTCTGGCCATGTTTCCTCCCAGGAGATTCCTAGGGAGGCCCCAAGGAGGCTTCTCCCTGCTTTTTCCGGTTACAGTTTGGAATGCTTGGGTTTGTAACTGGAAATTGGTTCTTGAGAAGAGGCAAAAAAATCTTGAACATCTGGTTCTTATCTGGAACAGTTCGTAAGTAGAGGCATTCATAGGTAGAGGTACCACTGTATATAAAAAGCTCCAGTTATTTGAATTTATCTTCCCTATGAAATAGTTTAAACAAACTATATCTGACCGGAAGCAGCTCCTTTGCTTCTAAAATAATCATGGGGAAATATGTTTGGTCCATGTTCATGTATTCTCAGATGATGGGATGGAGCCTTAAACATAAATGGTAGCTTAGCTTTTCAAGAACACAGCACTTCAAGAGAGGTGTAGGGTCCTTACTGCTCTCTGAACTTGGTTGTTTTTTGCAAATTTTTTATCATCCAACTATGTAATATCATCAGTGCTTGAAATGGGTCAATACATTGCTTGTATATAAACAAAGAACTAACCCAACAACAAGAGGCTGACTTGCTTCTTTAGTTCTATGCAAACTCCGCTCACCTGCCTATCTTTCTCCCACACCACACCCCATCTCTGCCTTTGGTTACCCTGTACAATATGGCCAAGATGAAACTTTATTTATTTGTATTTATTTATTTATTTATTTATTTATTTATTTATTTATTTATTTATTTATGCACGTATGAGAAAACAAGTATAAGTATGAACATAACATACAAACATATAAGTATAAACAGGTAAAGTATGAGTATGAATAATGGGAAATGAGTATGAATAATTGGGAACAGTAGGACAGGGAGGGTAGGCATGCTGATGTGCTTATGCACATCCCATTACAGACCTCTTAGGAATGGGGTGAGGTCCACACCAGACAGTTTTGGGGCTTGAGGATGAAACAAGAGAGTCAGGTTCTATATTCCAGGCATTGACCGCTTTGTTGTTGAACTCATACTTTCTGCAATCGAGTTTGGAGCAGTTTATTTTGAGTTTGTAATAATATTTCTTTAACATGCTGTTAATCAGATGTCCTTGATCTTGGTAGAATGAATAACTTTTTCTGAATTTCCATTTCAGAGGAAGGGTGTCTTATATCTGAGTAATGTGCTATAAGCATCACGAGTGATTATTGAAGACAGCTTCGGATGTATCCCATGGTAGCAACAAAGACATAAAGCTCAGGACTGGTATCTACATCATAAAGAGCACAGTATTATAATAATGATACCTCAAAATAAGGAAATTGATCAGATGGATTCTTGTTTGTAGAAGTCTGATACATTGATTTGCATTCCTGAAAATAACTACGAAAGGAGGACCAGCAGTTTCTTATTGGAGTCAAAATTGAATTGGTTTAGATTCCTGAATTCTCAACATATACACAACTACATTCCACCTCACATTCTGTATACATAGGGACACAGAGAAATGGATTATTTCCTGAGGATTTTTTTCCGTTGCACTGCCCTGTCCAGTGCCTGCAGGATCAGATGTTGGTTATTTAGAATATTGTATTCACTCAGTTCTATCAGCTGATCATATTCTTCCTCAGTGAATGTCATTGAGTACGTTGAGTATGGACTGCTGCTACTGGAGATGTCAACCTCGCCATATTTCATTTCTGACTCAGAGCGTTTGATACCTAAACAGGGGGGAAGGGGAGATAATTGAAATATACGTTTTGTAAACTAAAACGTACTGTAAAGCAAAGGTTGGTTCCTCCCAGTTTGGACTGGTTCGGCCAAACTAGTAGCAACCCACTGGTGATGTCACAGATCTGGTATGGTCAGTGCCAGTCCATGGGCACCGCCATCTTTTTTTGCCCCGGGGTTTCTTCTGCACATGTGCAGAAGCTGGATTTGTAGCTCCCACAGTAAAGACTTTACTGTGCTAGGTTGTTCCCTGTATGCAATGGCTGAAAGATAAACTGGAGCTGCCAGTTTCCAGTAAGATGTGTGTCTTGTGGCCCTCCTGCCCCATCTGCCACTCCAAAATTGAGTCCCACTGTGAGACACACATCTCTCCCACCCCACCCCTGCTTCCCTTTTACCTTTCTTTAATGTATTTATTTATTTATTTATTAGATTTGTATGCCGCCCCTCTCCGTAGACTCGGGGCGGCTCACAACACCAATAGATCAATTCAAAACAAATCTAATAATTTAAAAACATTAAAAAACCCGTTATTAAAGCAGACATACACACAAACATACCTTATTAAAAAACAAAACATACACACAAACATACCATGCATAACTTGTATAGGCCTGGGGGGAAAGGAATATCTCAATTCCCCCATGCCTGACGACAGAGGTGAGTTTTAAGGAGCTTGCGAAAGGCAAGGAGGGTGGGGGCCACCACAGAGAAGGCTCTTCCCCTGGGACCCACCAAACGACATTGTTTAGTCGACGGGACCCAGAAAAGGCCAATTCTGTGGGACCTAACCGGTCGCTGGGATTCGTGCAGCAGAAGGCGGTCCCGGAGATATTCTGGTGCCCCACTTCCCTCCCCAAACCTCGGGAGGTGGCCTCTCCCATCCTCGCGGCCTGTGGAGGAAGAAGCCTCCATGGCCATACCACAAAGCCCTCATGGCAACAGAAGGGGAGGAAAGAAAAAGAAAAAGCTTCAGCCTCTGAAACTTCTTGAGGAAGACGTCCTGGTGGTGGTGGGGGGGGTGCACTGTGAAGGGAGCCCAGGAAACCACACCAGCTGAGAAGCGATCAGTCGGAGCCACATCTGCCTCTTCCTTCTGTCAACTAACATGGAGAGGGAAAGGCAGTTTTCCTCTCAGAGCAGAGCAAGCCAGTGATCTGCCGGCTGCTTCTAAGGTGCAGTTTACTCGTGAGCATGTTTACTCATGTGTGGTGCTCACGGGTAAATTGAAAATTACAGGCAGCCAGAAGATAACTGGCTTACTCGCTTTGTTAGCTGCTTCTATGCTACAGTTTACTCATGAATAAACTGCAAATTACAGGCAGCCGGCAGATTACTCTGAGAGACAAACTGCCTAGACGTTACCTAGTCTGGTAATGAAAAATCTGTAAACAAACATGCAAGTTCACAGAGCACCAAAGTGCCCACAGTTCAATGTTGGGCTACACATATTCTCTTCCATCAATGACCCGTCCAGAGTCCTTCGGGAGTTGGGCGGCATAGATATACAATGAATAAATACATGAGAAACAGCTTGATCTTCCACTCATAGATTTTTCTGGAGGTGCTTAGAAGCTCTGTAACAGAAGTCTTCAAACTTGGCAACTTTAAGACTTGTGGACTTCAAGTCCCAGAATTCTCAACCAGCTATGCTATGCTATGCTGGCTGAGAATTCTGGGAGTTTATTCATTTTTTAATTGATTTTGTCCATTACACAATGAGGGTTTTAGTGGGTATACACATAGTAAAATGCATGATGAAAGTTATTATTATTATTATTATTATTATTATTATTATTATTATTATTATTATTATTATTAGATTTGTATGCCGCCCCTCTCCGCAGACTCAGGGCGGCTCACAGCAACAATAGAAACAATATATTACGAATCCAATAATTAAAAAATCATTAAAAAACCGCTTATTAAAAAACAAAACATACACACAAACATACCATGCATAACTTGTATTGGCCTGGGGGGAAAGGAATATCTCAATTCCCCCATGCCTGACGATAGAGGTGGGTTTTAAGGAGCTTGCGAAAGGCAAGGAGGGTGGGGACAATTCTAATCTCTGGGGGGAGCTGGTTCCAGAGGGTCGGGGCTGCCACAGAGAAGGCTCTTCCCCTGGGTCCCGCCAGATGACATTGCTTAGTCGACGGGACCCGGAGAAGGCTGACTCTGTGGGACCTAACCGGTCGCTGGGATTCGTGCAGCAGAAGACAGTCCCGGAGGTATTCTGGCCCGATGCCAGAGGATATACTCATAGTAAAATATATCTAAGAAAGAATAGAAGATATAGGAATAAAATATATAAATGGAAGAATAGAAGAAGAGATATAGGAATAGAAGAAAGGTATAGGAGATATAGGAGAGCAATAGGACAGGGGACGGAAAGCACTCTAGTGCACTTATGCAGGCACTTATGAAAGCACTCTAGTGCACTTAGGAATCTGGAGAGGTCAACCATGGATAATCTAAGGGTAAAGTGTTGGCGGTTTGGGTTGAAGTCCACAAGTCGTAAAGTTGCCAAGTTTGGGGACCACTGCTCTGTAACAAGGAAGAGTTGATTATTCGTTTCAAATCATCTGGGAGTGGAAGAAGGATAACATCATCTCTTTATGTATTTCAGCATTTAAAAATAAATAATTGTTCTGTCCCAGCGATGAGCCTCCCAAAAAATAGGCCCCCACACACTGATTTTACCAAATTTAAGCACTTAATTCTAATATTTTAGGAGCAGGGAGGTTTGGATTTAGAAATCTAGCAACAAAGCCAGAAGTAAGTCTGCTCAATGCCAGATGCTAATAGAGTCCAAAACAGAAACCAAAACTCACAGATATTTTTCTTTGCTCACCCAGCTCTTATTTACTGACTCATTATGAGTTGGCAGGAAGCCCAGAGAGCCCATGAGCCCAACACCTCAGTTTGTAATTCATCATTAAAATAATAATATCCCAAGAGAGAAATCTGAGCGGACATCTGGAACATAATGAAATTTGACTTCTGCACCGAAGTGTCACATGGCTCAACTTTAAATAGCCAAAAGGCATGGACAAGTGTTCTAGAAATCTATTCACACAGAGACCTCCTCTTGCTTAGCCACTTGTGCCTTTTGGCAACTCTGCGTATCCTAGCATCAATAAGAGGCTCCTCCTCTTCTCATGAGTCACTCGTGTGCACCTCGGGAGGTGCAGAAAGCCCTGGTTGGCTTTCAGCCTGTGACATCACATCCTTTCTGACTTCCTTGCTATCAGGGTGCCAGGTTCATGGGCCTAGGATACCAGACCACAACTGTCTCTCGATCCTCAGGATCTGTGACCAGCTGCGTGGGCCACGGATGGGCCACAACAGATAATAGATAAGTAATTGCCTGGGGAAAGGGAATTGAGGAACTATTGTCTATTTTTCTGTTCTCTTCATTCAAAATCAGCAACTACTCAAGTTCTAAGCATGAATGGAAAAAGGTTAAATTTATTCAATAAATGAGAAAAATGACAGGTAATTATATTTATGGATATATTGCTCTTTCTTTTTCGGTAAGTTGCCAGTAATATTGCATTAGTGTTGAGTACAAGCCAATATTTCCTTATTATTCAGGCAAAATCCATTAATTACTTTTAGCAGAAAATAAAGCCTAAACAAATCTTCAGACTTAATAAGGATCTAAACCTCAAAAAATTTCCTCACAACTATGTTTTTCTAGAAAACCAATTTCCACTAATCAAATTATTATTATTGAAAACATACTTGTCATTATTTCCCATGATGGAAACATAGAAACATAGATGTCTGATGGCAGAAAAAGACCTCATACTCCATCTAGTCTGCCCTTACACTATTTTCTGTATTTTATCTTAGGATGGATATATGTTTATCCCAGGCATGTTTAAATTCATACTGTGGATTTATCTACCACGTCTGCTGGAAGTTTGTTCCAAGGATCTACTACTCTTTCAGTAAAATAATATTTTCTCATGTTGCTTTTGATCTTTTCCCCAAGTAACTTCAGATTGTGTCCCCTTGTTCTTGTGTTCACTTTCCTATTAAAAACACTTCCCTCCTGGACCTTATTTAAACCTTTAATATATTTAAATGTTTCGATCATGTCCCCCCTTTTCCTTCTGTCCTCCAGACTATACAGATTGAGTTCATTAAGTCTTTCCTGATACGTTTTATGCTTAAGACCTTCCTGCTTGTTATACCTCTAGCTATGCAGCCAAGCATCCTACTTGCTTTCCCTACCGCCTGACTGCACTGTTCACCCATTTTGAGACTGTCAGAAATCACTACCCCTAAATCCTTTTCTTCTGAAGTTTTTGCTAACACAGAACTGCCAATACAATACTCAGATTGTGGATTCCTTTTCCCCAAGTGCATTATTTTACATTTGGAAACATTAAATGATGGGATTAATATAATTTCTGACTTCACATTAGTGCTTTAAAGAAAATATTTCATCTTTAGGTGTACTGGCAATATAACAGGAAATCACTTATTTATTAAAATAATTTATATTCTGCCTTTCCACAATCAGAATGACTTGCATTAAATATGAAACTTCCACTTAGAAAAGGGTAGAACATACAAGTTCAATTTGGCAGTTCCAATCTCACCAGGCTCAAGGTTTGCCCATGTATCTACAACACTTTGCGAGCTGCATTGGTTACCGATTGGTCTCCGAACACAATTCAAAGTGTTGGCTTAGAAACAGGTTACTTACAGGACCGTCTCCAGCCTCATGTATCTCAGCGACCGGTCAGAGCCCACAGAGTTGGCCTTCTCCAGGTCCCATCAGCCAAGCAATGTTGTCTGCTGGGCCCTAGGGGAAGGGCCTTCTCAGTGGCAACTCCAACCCTCTGGAACCAACTCCCCCCGAAGATACACACTGCCCCCACTCTCCTGACCTTCTGGAAGGATTAAAAAACTCACCTGTGCCAGCAGGCCTGGGGCCCTTGAGCTCTAATATTTTGCCCTGGCCGTCACCAAGACTGTGATATGAATAAATGTGGTTGTATGGTTTATGACTCGGGGTTTTTTATATTGTTTTATAATTGGGCTTAGAACAGGTTTTTTTATTGTTTTTATATGTTGTGAGCCGCCTTGAGTCTTCGGAGTAAGGTGGCATTTAAGTCCAATAAATGAATGAATGAATGAATAAATAAATAAATAAATAAATAAATGAACGATAATAATAAATAAATACATAAATAAATATAAGCAAACCATGTTAGCAAACCTTTCTCTTTTCTTTTCGTTTTGGAACCTGACAATTATATTTTATTTAACATTTTGTTTTGTTTCATTACTCTTAATCATTGCTACATGAACAACGTAGTGTGTACATTAATAACTTTGCTGGGCTACATTAGTAACAAAAATAATTATAACGTTGAAATACCTGGGGCTTTATAGTAGCGAAAAGTATCATTCACTTGTGGGAAGAACAATAATATTGGTGCTGCGGGATTCTCAGCATCTTCAAATAAATAGCATTCCTTCAGATGTTGATCATCATCCTTCAGGACAGCTTTGGGAAATGGGATTCCTTGATCTGCATAGTAGTTGCATGATTGCTCCAGGGGCTGGATTAAAGAAAAAGTAAATATAATACTTAGTGCATGGATGAGATGTTAGACTGAGGAACGTGAGACATTATTGCTGATATATGCTGGATAATTGAGAAAGACAACGAATGCCTAAATAAATCAATATACTTCATTGATTATAGAGATGACTTTGTATCAATCATGTCAAGCTGTGGAAAGTGCTCAGAAGAATAGAAGTCCCAGAATATATCTCATTGTCCTCATGGGAAACTTATATAAAAGCCACATTATTATTATTATTATTATTATTATTATTATTATTATTATTATTATTACTACTACTACTACTACTACTATGTCAGTACAACACAGCAAACGAGATCACTATGCTGGATTTCGTATTTCATCACCAGTCGGGCGCTTCCCAAGCACCTAGGACTCTGTGATGTAGCAGCGAATTATGTTTGCCGATCCCAGTAAAGCGGCCTTTTGCAATTGACAGAGGGAGATTTAGTCAATTCCGATGGTTTTCAAATGTCCGCTGAGATCCTTTGGCACTGCGTCCAGCGTGCCAAGTACCACTGAGACCACTTTCACTGGCTTATGCCAGAGTCGTTGCAGCTTGATTTTTAGATCTTTGTATTTCACTAATTTCTCTAGCTGCTTCTCCCCAATTCTGCTGTCCCCTGGGATTGCGATGTCGATGATCCATACTTTCTTTTTCTCCACAGTCAGGATGTCTGGTGTGTTATGCTTCAGAATTCAGTCTGTCTGAAGTCGGAAGTCCCACAATAGTTTTGCTTGCTCATTTTCGACCACTTTTTTGGGCTTATGATCAATTATTGTTGTTGTTGTTGTTGTTGTTGTTGTTGTTGTTGTTGTTATTATTATTATTATTATTAATTGGATTTGTATGCTGTCCTTCTCCGAAGACTCTGGGCGGCTCACAGGATATTGCTAAGACATGGTGAAGAAGATTGGTTCCAGGTTTTGTAAGAAGTATGGCAAGACTGTATACTCTCCCTTTTTAAAATTCAAACTATATGCTGAATATATATTAAAGGGAATATGGATTAGAAGAAGACAAGTGTGACACAAAATTGGAAGAAGCAGCATCAATAATCTGTGTTATAGTGAGGAGGCTACCATTATCACTGAAAATCTGCACGCTACAGTAATAAATGTCAATAAGAACAGTGAAAAAAAATGAAACTAAAATTAATTATAGAGAATACCAACTAATGACAATACAGCAGGCATTGCCTTGAAACTGATAATAAAGATATCAAAGTGCTAGATAGATTCTGCCTTTTAGGATTAACTATCAGCAGTAAAGGAGCAGAGAGGCTACAAATATGCTGTAGACTAGTATTGATAGAACAATCATGAACACTTGGAAAATATATTCAAATGCCATGCTTTGTCTACATCTACAAAGATTAGAGTCGTGCAAGCAACTCCTGTATGGAAGCAAATATGGATTTTAGATGAACATGGTGCTCATTTCCATGGTCATGTGGCCAGCTGTTACCCTCCCAATGAAGTGGGACTTGTTAATCTACCTGCATTTGCATGCTTTTGAACTGCTAGGTGGGCATCATGCCTCCAATATAGCATTAACAACTAGAAGGTCAAACTTAATTCCCCCAAAATATTTATTTATTTGTTTGTTTGTTTGTTTGTTTGTTTGTTTTTATGCCGCCCTTCTCCTTAGACTCAGGGCGGCTTACAACATGTTAGCAATAGCACTTTTTAACAGAGCCGGCATATTATCACCCAATATCATTACTGAATAATAATTATAAATTGCTCATAATGATTTATTCATTAAGTTCAGTGTGGAAGTAAGATCCATCTAAAATACAGCTGAAGGACAAATTCTTGGCATTGGATGAACTGAATAAGCATCGAACATTGCTTTTTCTTGATGCAGAAAAGTTCTTTCTCTGTTTGAACTGCACTTTTTGGTTTACAATTTTGGTAGATATGGACATTGACAGGAATTTTGGCAAATGGCTAAAATTGATTTATACCTCACAAAAGATACAGATAACTATTATGGGAAATTCAACTCCTATAAGATATAGAAAGGGACTAGAACCCTGGTTCCCAACATGGAGCCCACGCCCCATGGAGGGCAATTTGATTTTTAATGCGGACAATTGGAGCCTTGTTTAAACCAAGTTAATGGTCTTTTAGGCTTCCTCTGCATGTGTAGAGTTCACTTTTTGAATACTAAGAATTATATGTCATGGAGGATTTTAGAGATGCTTGGGTGGGGCATGGCGAAAAAGAGGTTGGGAACAACTGGACTAGACAGAGCTGTCCCTTGTCATCATTGCTTTTTATTTTATCTTTGGAAATATTGAACAAGGATATAAAATTAGATGAGAGAATTACTGGAATGCAGATACGGAGAAATATGTAAGTTATATTTGCTGATGACCTGGTGATAATTTTGGAAGACCCACTGGAAGGAATTGAAATATTAAAGGAAAACTGAAGAACTTTTGAGAGGGGAGAATTAGTTGATTTTAAAATTAATAAACAAAGATAAAGAGGGGCGGCAAATAAGTAAGTAAGTAAGTAAGTAAGTAAGTAAGTAAGTAAGTAAGTAAATAAATAAATAAATAAATAAATAAATAAATAAATAAATAACAAAGAATGTGAAAATGGAAATAACAAACAGAATTGATGGGAAAATAGTTTTCAAATTAAAAAAAAGTGAGATGCTTGTGTATTACTATGACTAATGGGTGCTGCAGTGGCTCAACACTGAAGACACTGGGCTTGTTGTCTGTAAAGCCAGCAGCCCAGGTTTGAGTCCTGTCATATGATGCTTGGGTCTCAAACCTGGGCTGCTGGCTTTACAGACAACAAGCCCAGTATCTTCAGTGTTGAGCCACTACAGCACCCATTAGCCATAGTAATACACAAGTATCTCACCCAGCTCCTGCCAAACTAGTAGTTTGAGACCATGTGAATGTGAATATAAAAATAGGATGGTTAGCCACATGACCACAGAAATGTCTTCAGACAATGCTAACTCAATGGTCTTGAAACAGAGATGAGCACTGCCCTCTACAGGCAGCAACACTAAAATATTTGAATAATTGTATCAAACTAATTGACCCAAAATAATTACGTTCAGTCATGGAATGAAATAAAAAAAGGACAGATTAAATGAGAGAGATTACAATTGTCATTGTTGGGGAGAGTTTTATTGCCAAGAGTAATGTTTTTGTTTCAAACAATACCATTTATACTAACTGATGTATCCATTAAGAAATAACAGAAAGTTACAGTATATTTAAGCTTGTATGTCAAGAGAAAAAACTAAGAATATTTAAAGTATTATATAAAATATTTTAAGATGCAAAGGATTGGTGGAATTTGGGCTGCCTGATTTGAAATTGAATTTTGCAGTCTGCTATTTAGTCTTAAAAGTTGTATTCTAAATGAGAAAGATTATGAAACTTACCACTGGTATATGACTCAAGAAAAATTGTCTAGAATACATAAAGATTCTTCAAAATTACAGTAGTCCCTCACCTATCACTGGTGTTACGTTCCAGACCTGGCCGCGATAGGTGAAATCCGCGATGGGGAATTTATCGACTGATAGTACTTATTTAAGTATTTATATTGTAATTGTTTGGTACGTTTTCATTGTTTTAAGTATTTATAAACCCTCCCCACACAGTATTTATTTTAGATACAGTATTTAAATACAGTATTTACAATTTTAGATATTTTTTTTTTTTAAAAAACCTGCCGATCGAGTTCGGCGGGCTGTTTAAATATGCCGATCGACTTCCTCAGAAACCCGCGATGAAGTGAAGCCGCAGTAGGTGAAGCGCGGTATAGCGAGGGACTACTGTATGTTGAAAATATGACAACATAGCAAGAATTTTTGTCATATTTGGTGAACTTGTAAAAAAAGCCAGAAATATTTATATTCATACAATGGTAAAAATAATTTTTACAATCAATATTCAACTTAAACCTGAACTTTTCTTGCTAGGATCAATTGTCAATCAATTAGAAAAGAAGCATGGAAGATTATTTTTATATACAATTAATTGGTGATTTATGGTTTGAACATTAGAAAAGGTAGCTTATGGAAAGAAGGTCAGTACAGTGGTACCTCTACTTAAGTAATTAATTTGTTCCGTGACTAGGTTCTTAAGTAGAAACATTCTGAAGTAGAAGCAATTTTTCCCATAGGAATCAATGTAAAAGCAAATAATGCGTGCAAAGCCATTAGGAAAGAAATAATTTGGGTGGGAGGAGGAGGAAGAAGAAGAGGAGAAAGAGAGTTGCTGCCTACCCATACACTGGCTGCTGCTGCTACCTTCTGCCTCTTCCTTCCCATGCTGAAGGGCTCCCCTCTCCTCTCGCTCACTCGCTTTATAGTCGGTGCCTTTCCTTTGCTGTGGTGACTCCTTGGCTGCCCAGAGTGAAGGGAGTGTTTCTTTTCTCTGGGTGCTGGCAGAGGTTTATTCCCTGTTCAAGCACCCAAAGAAAGGAAAATGCTTTGTTTGTTCTGGACTTCCAAAGCCTTCTTAAGCACCACCGAAAAGCTCCTCTGGCAACCCAGAAAAGCCCGAGATGGCCAGAATTAAAGGGGGAATGGCAGGAAACTGACCGGGCCTTCGTGCCGCTGTCAAATTTCCTGGGAAATTTTTCCAGGCTCGGGTTCTTAAGTAGAAAATAGTTCTTAAGAAGAGGCAAAAAAATCTTGAACACCTGGTACTTATCTTAAGTAGAGGTGTTCTTAAATAGAGGTACCACTGTATGTTGTAACTTTAGACAGAGAGTGAAACACAAATGCATAACCACTGTCCAAGAGATCAGAAATTCCTTCTTTAATCATCTTTCCTTTTTTCTTTCTTTTCCTTTTCCATTTCTATTTTATTTCTTACATTCACCATTCTTCCTTATTTTCTGCTTCTTTTCTAATATTTGTATTGTTTTCAGTTTATTAAAAAAAACTTCAATAAATGTTGTATTGAAAAGAAAAAAAGCGAATGAAAACAGGAAATCCATTCATCCATAGAATGAAAAACAAGAGTCCAAAAGAAATTCTCACCCTTGACTGTGGTCCTGTACTGTAATTTAAATGTAGCATAACATCCACCTTTCTTTCCGGTCTCAGCAACGGAGCAGAGCTAGTGTTGATGAAAAATCCAGTATCTTCCAGAGACAAATATTCTTCTGTTTGTGTTAACTGATTGGGTGAAGAAGAGTCCAGTACAGTGTCTTAAAAAAAAAGGAAGTCCAAATTCTTGTAATGGTTTGAAATTGCCCCCCAAAATTCCCCACAATGTCCAAGAATGGTCATGTTGGATAGAAATCCATGCAACCTATGTGCCACAAATGAAACGTTGGTTCTGATTAGATTTTTCAAGTAGCCCTTATGTGTTCTGAATTTCTGGAATCTGCTGCTTGAAAAGACATGTATTTCATTAAATAATAATTTGGATTTTATACTGTGTGGTTCATGAGTATTTGGAGCATAATTAAACGGGGGGAAAACTTTAGGGTTTTTTTAAACTTTAAAGTGGAACATATATATTTCAGTTCACTCTACTTGTTTTTTAACCTTAGAATGAACTGATATTATATAAATTCTCTGGATGCTGGCAGAGGTTTATTCCCTGTTCAAGCACCCAGAGAAAGGAAAATGCTTTGTTCGCTCTGGACTATATGTTTTCTTAGATTTTCATGGGTACAGGTATGATGGTCTTGGTATATTCGGATTTCTTCCCATGTAGGATTTGGAAATTTCTGGCGACGTTTCAATGAGGCCCCACTCATCATCTTCAGGCTGGTGTTTCTGTCCTTGTTCGCCCTAGAACAAGGACAGAAACACCAGCCTGAAGATGACGAGTGGGACCTCGTCGAAACGTCGCCAGAAATTTCTAAATCCTACAGGGGGAGAAACCCGAATATGCCAAGACCTTCGTACCTGTACCCGTGAAAATCTACAAATATATATAAAATATAAAAATCTTATACATATATACAGTGGTACCTCGAGATACGAGTTTAATTCGTTCCGGACCTGGGCTCTTAAGTCGAGCAGCTCTTATCTCGAACGACTTTTCCCCATAGGAATTAATGTAAATAATTTTAATTGGTTCCAGCCCTCAAAAAACTCACAAAGTTAGTCTAAATTATGCAGAAAGACATGTTTTTAATGAAGAAATGTACATGTACATATAAATGAATAATGAAGTTTCTTTCACTTAACTTGTAAACTTTCTTAAACTTTTAAATTTACATATGTTCAACTTCTCTGCCACCCAATCCTGTAGGACAGAGGTCCCCAACCCTTTTTGCACCAGGGACCGGCTTTAAGCGATCAAGAGAGGAATGGGTGAATGAATGGACGGAGGGTGGGAAGGAAGGAAGGAAAGAGGGAAGGGACAGGAACAGAGGAAGGAAGCAAGGAAACTTATGAAAGGGGAGAGTAAGAGAAGAATGAGTGAAGGGAGGGAGGGAGGGAAGAAGGTGGGAAGGAGAAAGAAAAGAAGAAATAGAGGAAGGGAAGGTAAAAGAGAGAAAGAAAAAGAGCAAGCAAGCAAGCAAGCAAGAAAGAAAGAAAGAAAGAAAGAAAGAAAGAAAGGGGGAAGGGACAGGAACAGAGGAAGGAAGCAAGGAAACTTATGAAAGGGGAGAGTAAGAGAGGAATGAGTGAAGGGAGGGAGGGAGGGAAGAAGGTGGGAAGGAGAAAGAAAAGAAGAAATAGAGGAATGGAAGGTAAAAGAGAGAAAGAAAAATAGCAAGAAAGAAAGAAAGAAAGCAAGAAAGAAAGAAAGGGGGAAGGGTCAGGAACAGAGGAAGGAAGCAAGGAAACTTATGAAAGGGGAGAGTAAGAGAGGAATGAGTGAAGGGAGGGAGGGAAGAAGGTGGGAAGGAGAAAGAAAAGAAGAAATAGAGGAAGGGAAGGTAAAAGAGAGAAAGAAAAAGAGCAAGAAAGAAAGAAAGAAAGGGGGAAGGGACAGGAACAGAGGAAGGAAGCAAGGAAACTAATGAAAGGGGAGAGTAAGAGAGGAATGAGTGAAGGGAGGGAGGGAGGGAGGGAAGAAGGTGGGAAGGAGAAAGAAAAGAAGAAATAGAAGGGAAGGTAAAAGAGAGAAAGAAAAAGAGCAAGAAAGAAAGCTGCAAGCACCCCCCCGAGCCCCCCAGGCCGGCTGCAACCTTTTAAAACATGCGCGCCGCTTCGCAGCTGTCTCCTGAAGCCGAACGCGGAAGTTAGCGTTTGGCTTCAGGAGACAGCTCCTTGGCGCTTGTATCTCGAATTTGGGCTTGTAAGTAGAACAAAAATATCTCTCCCCTCCCAGCTCTTATCTCGAGTTGCTCTTAAGTAGAGCAGCTCTTATGTCGGGGTTCCACTGTATTTTGGAGCATAAGATACACCATATATTTTGGAGCATAAAATACACCATATGCCTGGACGGGGGGGGGGGGATACAGTGTAGTAATGAAAATGCACCCCGGTGCACCCAATTTGCACTGAAAGATGTTGAAAGAAAATGCAGGGCGTCCTGCATAAGCCACAGTGTGGTAGTAAAACTTTGGTAGCCCTTCACTGACCATGTCACATTTTTCAGTGCCATTGTACATTTTGAACAGTCTCTGTTCAATGTACTATTGTAAGTCAAGGTCTACCTGCAGCTATTGTGGCTTAAAGTCTGAACACTTCATCAACACCCAAATTCAATTTAGTTTTTCAAGATAACTTTTAAATTAATTATTCTATTAAATGGCCTAGAAATGTTTTATTTATTGTATCTTTTTACCAAAACGTTGTAGGCTGCCCCGAGTCCACGGAGAGTGGCGGCATATAAGTCCAATAAATAAGTAAATAAATTGTGATTTCATGTCGCCGCCCTGAGTCCTTCGCATAGAAGTCAAATGAATGAATGAATGAATGAATGAATGTCAACAATGCAAGAGTGCTCTGCTATTGCCATATTTCTGAACATTTATTTTCATCTTCCAGATGAGCCACTTGTTACTTTTCAGGAGTTTCTAATTTAAAGTGCCAACTGAGTCCCAGCCCTGCTTAATTTTTATACATCATGGAAATTCAGCTTATTTTGCTGAATCTATTCTTGTACTAAAATACTCACATAAGAAACCAATGGAATTACCTTTCCATCTGCAGAAGTTTTCATTCTCAAGGTAACTATTGTTTAGCTGGAGACCTTTAATGAAATTGTGGTACTGGGCAACTGATAAGCGATCTGTTAGGACATCTCTAAAAGCACAGGATAGCGGTCCAGCTGGGCTGTAGAGTTGTGTCTTCTGCTCCTGCGGGTCAGTTAAATGAGACTCTTCATCTATAGAAAATAAATTAAGATCCTCTGTGAAAGAAAAGATAGTCCTCGGCCTACAAACATTAATTTATTGACTGTCCAAAGTTACAATGGCACAGAAAAGAAGTGACTTATGATCCCCTTTCACACTTACGGCATCCCCCAGAATTTGGATGCTTGACAACTGGCATGTATTTATGATGGCTGCAATGTGCTGGGGTCATGTTTGTGACCTTCTGGCAAGGATAGTCAAAGGGAAGCCCAATTCACTTAACAGCCATGTAACTAAGTTAACAACATGCAGGGATACACTTAACAACTGTGGCAAGAAAATGGGGCAAAATTCAATAACTGTCTTTCTTAGCAACAAAAATTTTGGGTTCCATTGTAGTCATGCGTTGAGGACCAGTGTAATTCATGTAAATATTTAATCATCAAGAAGGAAATAAATTTAATGTGATGGTAGCACAGATTTGAAAAGAGGCCTTGTTCAACTATGGACTATTTCATTTTATCTAAATATGCAATAAATTATATGTCTTAGGAGCTGAAAATTCCTTTATGGGTGCAATATTTTATGGTTTCTGAAGTCCCCCCCCCCCCGCTGCGTTGTCTATGTTACATACAGCTGGTATGTGACCAAATTAGCATTCCCATTGCTGATTGGCTATTATAGTGGCAGGATATTCAAGGGGCTGTCAGGGGGCCAGCAAGTTTAAGGGAAGCCTTTAAATGTGTCTCTCCTTCTACCTGCTGGCATTCCATTTTATTTTAGCGCTAGCAAATAAAAGATGCTGAACTGTTCCTACGTCTGGCCTCTTCATTTCCCATGCAATCTAACAGTATGCATATGGTTTAAAAACATCAGTAACATACTTATTGTATTCAATCAATCGGCAGTTGATAAGAGATGGTATTAAAAAACAAACAGGGTTTTTTGATCCGGAACCAAGTAGGGTTAATATTTGGGATGATTTTGGATTGAAACCATGGTAAATTTTCTATGAGTGGATTACAGTAGCAGTTTGTTAACAGAGGACTTTAGCATTTAAATTTTGTGTTCCTTTTATTATTAATTGTATTATTTTTATACTTTTATAAAATAATAACAATAGCAATAGCAATAACAATAACAATAATAATAATAATGTTTTGCAAGGGGTCAGAAATTAACACTTTCTGCATTCAACTAGGGAGGATATTATGTGTATATGTTAAACTTTTTTAAAAGATTTTTTTCTTTTTAATGTTTGTTGTGTTTTTTATTCTTTTATCTTTTAAAAAAAAGTATCATAATTTTGTATTTTAATTTTCTCTGCATAAACCAAATATTATATCCACACACAAAAAAAACCCATTAGTAACAAGAAATAACAATGGTATGAGAACAACCTACCAATATTCACAATTTGGTCTTGAGTCCATTTGTGCCAAAAATCCTCAGAACTGTGACTTATATTCCAGATATACAGCAGATTAAAAGAAAATATGCTGCTCCACATACCTGCCCAGAAGAATGTACAAAAAAATGTATTTTTCTTCTCCTTTCCCATCTCAATCATCATTAAGCAAGTCTTGGAACTCTTAGAAAACTATCACGGTAGAGTCAAATTATTTTCTCTCTTTAATTCTGTGTGCAGTTTACTAATAATTTTCTTAATATACCACTGCATATTTCCTCCAGCTACTACTGTGATCATTGTAGTTGTTGATTGTGTTTTATCTTGGTTAAGTTCTGTAAAACTGTAAAGCCCATACTCTTACTTTGTGACTTTGAACCACTAATTAAGATGTCATCTTAATATGAATGTGAAACATTCATGTGAGCCTCTGCTTTAAGTCTCACTTGAACAGTTGTATAATGATTATTATTGAATAAAGTGCATTTGGATGGAATTAGACTATATAGTATTGCAATTTTTCAGCTATCTTTTATTTTTAAAATTAAAATTGTTAGTTTGCTATTAAGTACAAACCTGTCATTTATTACCTTGCAAATAAGACATCCGAGTCTCTGGTAGCTTTTTCATTAGACGTCCCATAAAGAATTCACTACCAAAATCTTCAGTCCGAACAAAAGTTCCATATTTTAGTATTCCCACTTCGTAAGGTGTGAATTCTATCCATTCTATAGAAAGAATTACGGCCACAGAAACAAAAGAAAGACATCTCCCCTTGGTGTATTTTCTCCAGTATTAGGTAAGATCAGGCATCTTCACATAACAACAGATTTCCCCCCCTATACTTTTCTGTGTTCATCCTTTCCGTCTTTGTTAATATAGTTTATTCTGTTTTAATTATAGCTTTTTTCTTTAATAATGATGTGGCATGAACCAGCTTTGTTCTTAATTGCTGTTATTTGTATTGGTTCAAAAATTCAATCTAAAAAAAATAAGAAAACTCAGGGCCGTAGGTCGGATATGGAGTTTAAAAAAATACCTGACATCTGTGACAAACCTGTTTTATTGTTTGCCAACAGTATGGATTCGTACCTAGATTCATCAACATGGAGACACGACAGATTTAAATGTAATAACACAAGTAATTGTGTGGTCTTAAATATTTGGGGACATGGAACGGACATAGCCCAGCTATAAATAGCTTGTTATTTATACTAACATGATGACATATTTTATTTGATTCTAAAACTGGGATTTCCCAAATGCAAAAGCAGTGTCATCGCTGACAATTTACTGATGTACATGTAAAATGTACACCAGCTTCTGTTTCTTAGCCTAGAGTTTCTTCGGGAATTTGTAATTCAATGCATTAAATAACTACATTAAATTTCAAAAGAAGATTTCAGACTATTAGAGTACTCTTGCATATTGCTATAAAACTAGAATGTCTTTATCTAATTATCAGTATATGAATATTTATTCATATGTGTGAAGAGCCATAGTGGTGTACTGTTTAGAGTGGAGTACTAAGCAAGCTACTTCTGCCAACTTCCGACTGCCAGCAGTTTGATTCAAGGTTGACTCAGTCTTCTATCTTTCCGAGATGGAATGAGGACCGAGATTGTTGGGGGCAAATTGCTGACTCTGTAAACCACCTAAAGAGAGCTGAAAAGCACTGTGAAGAAATATATACAGCAATAGCAATAGCATTTAGACTTATATACCACTTCATAGTGCTTTTACAGCCCTCTTTAAGCAGTTTACAGAATCAGCATATTGCCCCCAATAATCTGGGTCCTCATTTTAACCCACCTCGGAAGGATGGAAGGATGAGTCAACCTTGAGCCGGTGGTGAGATTTGAACTGCTGAACTACAGCTAGCAGTTAGCTGGAGTAGCCTGCAGTGCGGCACTCTAACCACTGTGCACCCCGGTTCTTAGTCTAAGTGCTATTTCTATTTATCATACTCATCATTTATTATTTATTGGATTCATATGTCATCAGAGTCATTGTGGCTTGTAAGCAAAAATTAAAAGGTCCACAGTGTAACAGTAAAACTATAAATAAGCAATAAATATTAAAAGGACTCATTAAAATGTCCATGACCATGTTGTCTTTGGATTTAATATACGATATCACATTTTCATCCAAGGACCGGGAGGTGGCTTTCAATCTGACATTACTAAGGTGCAATTTATTTTCTCTGACCATTTCATAAACATATCAAGAGACCTATAATCACAGATTTCTTGGTATTGCCACTTTGAATTTGATATTACCCTTGAAATCCATAGTGCTGTACTTCTCCTTCACATTGATGGCAGTGTAAACAGGGAAAGGATTCTGCCCCTCATTCACTGCTTGCTGTTGATCAGAAAGTTTATGGTTGTCTTTCTATATTTTAAAAGAAAATATAAAACCAATTAATGATAAAACATAAGTTATTCTTTTGTAATAGAAGTATATATAACCTGTTCTGAAATTGTGTATGCTGCAAATGTTGACATCTACATATCAATTAGGTCTCCAAGAGAAATGCCACTGAAATACCCTGCAATCTTAATCCTCAAAGCATAGAATGGGACTTCCAGGTGTGAAAAAATTGAACCAGATGTTGCTGAAGGAGAGGAGTTGACAGTAAGGGGTTGTGCTTCAGACAGCGGCTCCTTGCAAGGAGACATCAGGACAGCAATCAATCCATGGGAGAAGAGAGAAGCTATCAAATTCTTAACCCTGGTGGAGCATTTAAGTATTGAAGGATACTAGGTTCATCTGATTCCCGTTTCTATCTATTATTTGCTTTCTAAAGTTAACAAGAGGTCTTGTCTCTGGGGAGGGCAAAAACAGCTTTCCCCGTTCCCGGAGGTCCTCTGGCTCTCTGTTTCCCAACTTCTGGTGGGCCCCGTAGGCTTGTGTTTCACCCTCCCCAGGCTCCAAAGGCTTCCCTGGAGCCAGAAGAGGGTAAAAATGCCCTCCTCCATCTCCTCCAGAGGCTCTCTGGAAGCCAAAAGGGAAAAAAATCATAAGGAATGACCAGAGGCACTGCATATAGTTAGTTTGAAAAAGAGAAGACCATGGAAATACAGTATGTGATAGTTGTTTTCAAGCAACTGAAAGATTGACATGTAGAGCAGAATTGTTCCAGAAGACAAGACAGCAAATAAATGGTTAAAATTATAATGAAGTAGATTTCACTTGCACATCAGAAAATCTTTCCTAATGGTAAGAACTGTTTAGCAATGGACCAGAGTGCCTGGTGGACCATCTATTCTTTGAAGTGTTTAAAAAGAAACTGGATATCCACCTTCTGCACCGGACAAGGTTTGGATTAGATTATCTCCAATCCTTACAGTCCATGATTCTAGGAACAGCAAATGTTATCTATACCAGGGATCTCCAACCTTGGCAACTTTAAGACTTGTGGACTTCAACTCCCAGAATTCCTCAGCAGCTGCTGGAATTGGGAATTGAAGTCCACATGTTTTAAATTGCCAAGGTTGGAAACCCTTGATCTATACCAGTGATGGCGAATCTTTTTTCCCTCGGGTTCCGAAAGAGCATGTGTGCACGCTATCACACATGTGTGAGTGCCCAAACCCATAATTCAATTCCTGGGGAGGGCAAAAACAGCTTCTCCCACCCCCTGGAGGTCCTTTGGCGCTCTGTTTCCCAACTTCTGGTGGGCCCAGTAGGCTCGTGTTTCACCCTCCCCAGGTTCCAAAGGCTTCCCTGGAGCGGGTAAAAATGCCCTCCTCCATCCCCTCTGGAGGATCTCTGGAAGCCAAAAACGCCCTCCCAGAGCCTCTGTGCAAGCAAAAAATCAGCTGGTTGGCACACACATGCACATTGGAGCTGAGCTAGGGGCAATGGCTTGTGTACTAACAGATATGGCTCCGTGTGCCACTTATGGCACCCATGCCATAGATTTGCCATCGCTGATCTATTCCATCCAGCCGAACATTGCAGGAGAAAATCAATGGGCAAGGCTCCTTAGGATTCAAAGTCATACCAAATATGCCTAAGAACCAGTAGTTTTAAATCATACTATAACAAAAGTACCATACCCCGTCATTCAATATATATTCAATAAGGAGACCCCACAGATCTATGCAGGATGTTTTTTGTTCTTCTTGTTTCCGATATCGCAATTGCCTGTTGTAATATTTCAAACGCTCCATGGAAAAACCGTCCAGTTTATTCTTAGTTACATGTCTTTTAGCCTCAATGATTTTCTCATTTAGATTCTTCGTTGACCAGTGTTTATCTTTGTACAATTTTGCCATTGTCCTAAGAAAAATAATTCAAGAATATAACCAATATCTGGCTGGATTAGGTATCAAATATCCTACAAGATTCCTTTACATTAAAGAAACAGCTCCCCTATTATATTATAATTATATTCCAAACAAAGGAATACATGTTAGAATCAACCAGCAGAGTCAGTGTAGTGAAGAATTATGGGAATTGAAGTCCAATATACAAGTAAAAGGTAAAGGTTCCCTTCGCACATATGTGCTAGTCGTTATTGACTCTAGGGGGCAGTGCTCATCTCCAGAGGTGGGTTCCTCCCAATTTGGATCAGTTCTATGGAACTGATAGTAACTTGGCAGCCTGCCACACCCCTGAACTGACTCTCTCAGCAGCGTCATAGGTGGCGCCATCTTGTTTTTTGCTTCTGCACATGCTGGTTTTTTTAGTAACATATGTGTGCATGGAGTGCTCGTCAAGGAGTGAATCAGCAGCGAAAGCCAGCAACCACCCCTGTTCTAATCCATTTCAAAGCTGAAGAGCAGTGCTGTCCAAAGATGTCTTTGTGGTCATCTGGCTGACATGACTAAACACCAATGGCACATGGAACAGGGGGTCTCTATTTTTCTACTTGCATTTTTTATGTGCTTTCAAACTGCTAGGTTGGCAGAAGCTGGGACAAGTAATGGGAGATTACTCCATTACGTAGTGCTAAGGATTTGAACCGTTGAACGACTGAACTTTCTGATTGACAAGCTCAGTGTCTTAGCCATTGAGTCACTGTGGCTCTGCCGCCAGGCATGGGGGAACTGAGATACACTTCCCCCTAGGCCTTTAAAATGTTATGCATAGTATGTCTGTATGTATGATTGGTTTTTATATAATGGGTTTTTAACTGTTTTTAGTATTGGATTTTTGTTATATACTGTTTTATTACTGTTGTTAGCCTCCCCGAGTCTGCGGAGAGGGGCGGCATACAAATACAATAAATGAATGAATGAATGAATGAATGAATAAATAAATAAATAAATACTGTGTCCCTTAAATATACACGTAGTCCTTGTATATTGTATATTATGACCATTTGTTTAATGATTATTCAAAGTTATCACAGTGCCAAAAAAAGGTTACTTATGACCACACATGACCATTGCAGCATCCTGCAGATCACATGATTAGAATTTGAATGCTTGGAAAATGGCATGTACTTATGATGTTTACAACATCCCTGGTTCATTTGATCGCTATTTGCAACTTTCCCAGGGTGCTTTTTGTCAAGCAAAGTTAATGGGGGGACCCAGATTCACTTAATAACTGCATCAGAAAGGTCATTGAAAAAGGACCACCTCCTGTATTTATCAATACAGAACTTCTATTGAATTTTTACAATTAATTGTGGGCAGGTATTTAGATCAGAAAGGATTTTTCTCAATATACATTTCAGCGGCAAATCTCCTTGGCATATTTATATCCCCAGACCTCAAATGGATCTCTTTTCTTAATTCAAATAAAATTAAAATGAAAGCAGGTTCTTTCTTTTTGAACAAAGCAGCAAGTCATAAACTTATTTCTCAAGTAGGTCAGTAATTTTCTGTCCAACCCAAGTAATTAAAGAGCACAAAGACTGAGCCAAGTTTATGTTTCTAACATCCAATATGCCTTAATGCCCTTACCAGGTTGTGCCCGACAATCCAGTCATGTATGTAGCACAGTCTAGGAGATTGAGCTTCTGAAGACCTCGGAGACTTCCAAAGCATGCCGTGAATGACCGCATACCGCCCCCTGTTGTCATGATTGCAACTACCGGGACCTTAAAAAAATAAACAAGCAAGTAACTCTCAATTTTGAAAGGAGACAATGAAATTCAGGATTTAGATTTAGCCTTCTGTACTTTCCCATGTTTCCCTTTTAACTATATCCTTTGCTGCTGCTGCTGCTACTGCCTGGAGGTGAAGAGAGGGGACATTGTGTCCATTAAATAAGACACTCCAGACTGTCTTATTTAATGGACAAAGCTAGCTGAGGAATTCTGGGAGTTGAAGTCTACAAGTCTTAAAGTTGCCAAGGTTGGAGACCCCTGCTCCAGAGGACTCTATAGGGGCATCAGTTTGTTATTTTTGGAATTTTGTGTATGTGTGTGTGTGTATACATATCTATACTGTGAGAAGGAAAATCTGGTCTGGATTTCAGTGGCGAAAGGAAAGAAAATGCTGGTGCTACTTGAAGAACAGGCAGGAAGTATTATTCTCAAGAGTCAAAGCCCGCGAAAGGTAAACTACAAAATAGGAAGCATACTAGCAACCATATTTATCATATTCTAAATCAGTTTCTTAATTGGTTTTCCTTATTTTTGGCATTCTTATTAACAAAGAAAAAGAGCTGATGAAATCAAGTGATGGTGGAGTGTTGCAATTAAGTTTACATAGTGAACATTAGGTTTTGTGGAATTGCTTGTTTTTATAATTTAAAACAACTATTTAATTAATTGTTATATGTTTGCTTCTGAGTTTAATGGATTTCCTTTTTATAATCACTTGTCAGCTTTTTCTCCTATCCTCTCCCAAACTCCTTTCAACTATTACCATAGCAAATTTCCCTCACTGATTGGTAAATTTGTTAAAGCTAAGATTAGTCCATATGTGATTTCTTATACAACATTACTAATACAAGTTACACAAATTATAGATCCTTCCCATAATATGTACACGAATAGTTATGTATAGATTGGCAGACATATATGTACGTATAGACATACCTCTTTATAGAGTCAGCTGTCTTAAATTCAAACTCCTTCTCCTTTTGGGAAAATATTTATTTATAAATTATTAAATCCAGATATCAAATCTATTTCTGGAACATTGTTTTATTTATTTATCTATCTATCTATCTATCTATCTATCTATCTATTTATTTATTTATTAGATTTGTATGCCGCCCCTCTCTGTAGACTCGGGGCGGCTAACAACAATAATAAAACAGCATATAACAAATCTAATATTTAAAATAACTAAAGCCCCTTATTAAAAGCCAAACATACCATGCATAAATTGTATAGGCCTGGGGAGAAAAGAATATCTCAATTCCCCCATGCCTGACGACAGAGATGGGTTTTAAGGAGCTTACGAAAGGCGAGGAGGGTGGGGGCAATTCTGATCTCCGGGGGGAGCTGCTTCCAGAGGGTCGGGGCCGCCACAGAGAAGGCTCTTCCTCTGGGTCCTGCCAGACGACATTGTTTAGTTGACGGGACCCAGAGAAGGCCAACTCTGTGGGACCTAACTGGTCACTGGGATTCGTGCGGCAGAAGGCGGTCCCGGAGATAATGTGGTCCGATGCCATGAAGGGCTTTATAGGTCATAACCAACACTTTGAATTGTGACCGGAAACTGATCGGCAACCAATGCAGACTGCAGAGTGTTGGTGTAACATGGGCATTTTTGGGAAAGCCCATGATTGCTTTCGCAGCTGCATTCTGCACGATCTGAAGTTTCCGAACATTTTTCAAAGGTAGCCCCATGTAGAGAGCATTACAGTAGTCGAGACTCGAGGTGATGAGGGCATGAGTGACTGTGAGCAGTGACTCCCAGTCCAAATAGGGCCAAAACTGGTGCACCAGGCGAACCTGGGGAAACGCCCCCCTCGCCACAGCTGAAAGATGTTTCTCTTACTGCTTTATTGAAATATCAGCTGAATAAGCTATCTCTGAGTCTCCCCAATTCTCCCACTCTCTCTCCCACCCTCCTTCCCTCTGTTGATCCCAATGCCTTGACAGGCAACTTCTGTGATTTTTTGTGGCCCACTTATTTTATTACATTACAAAAAAAAATATTCTGAAATGTCTAGCTATAGTGTTTGTGACATATTCATAGGAATACTATTCTATACTACTCTATTCTATATTACTATAGTCAAATTAATTCTATATTATACTGTATTATAATGTAATTTATAGTTTGTTGTGTAAACATATATAATTATATCTTTATTTTTTTATAAAAAATGAAATTATTTGTTATATATAATTTATATTACATTATATTGTGTACACTATAATAATATAATGCCCCAAATTTATTTCTTTATTTACATATTGAATTTATATTCTGCCATTTTAGAATGCCTCTTGGTAGCTGTAGTAAAATTTAAATCTATTCTTTTAAATACTGGTTGTGAAGATGTGTGAAAAGGGAACATATTATTAACTCATGACATATATTATGTTAATGTGTCCTACTGAATTTTATTTGCACCTAAAAACTGTTTGTCTTATATTAAAAGCAGAGGAGCTACAGTACAAAAGTGGGACAAGTCAAAATTATTATGTAGGGCATGTGTATTACCACGCTACAACCAAAATGAAGCTATTAAAATTTAAGCTATTAAATTTAGAAGCTATTAAAATTCAACCATCTAAAAAAATTGTAGAATTACCTGGTTAATTAATATATTTAGTATAAATATTTGCTTATCATAAATATGTTAGGAATGTGAATCATTCGGAGGTGCTAAGGTTTGTCAATAATTTACAATTTAATATGTAAAAGTTGTATCTCATTTTTAACAAAGAAGCAGTAGGTTCAGCATATTGATATGGCATGTAACATTCAGAATTCAACATAATAACACAGTTCAGCATAAACAACAACAAAAATACCCTTGCAACCCAATGAGTATGCTGGTAAATTCAATCCCAGTTATTGAAAATGAATCTTTTCACATAGACTGAGACTTGTCTCTATAAAATATTAATGAAAAATTTGTGTAAGTATGTATGGAGTTAAACTTTTGGTACCCATCATTTTTAGTAAGTCTCTTTGAGTTCTACTGAGGAGTTTCCTTAAACTATTAGTTTATCAACTATTTATCAAATTACTCTCAGGAGTCATAGCAGAGATTGTAATGCAGTGTCTAGAAACCGTAGCACACCCACAAACAAAGGTATGGATCCAGAAAGTGGGTGAGATCTCATAGTAACAAAGGAACAACTACGGAAGACACATGAAGCAATCAACATCTTCAAAGGAATAAAATTCAGTAGGGAAGAAGACAACAACACCATTCTGCCCTTCCTGAACATCCTCATCATCAGAGACAATGATGGCAAATTAGAACAAGTCTGTTGAAAAATCACCCACACTAACAAAAATGCTCCACTACCAAGTAACTATCATGTTTCCCTGAAAATTATACCCTGTCTCTTATTTTTTGAACCCTGAAATAAGTGCTTGGCCTTATTGCCATGCACTCAATCCCGATTGGGCTTATTATCAGGGGATGTCTTATTTGGCGGGAAACAGTAACAATTCAATCTCCCACAAGAGGAGATGTGTAAGGACATTATTCAGATAAACACAAATAATAATAATTAATAATAATAATAATAATAATAATAATAATAATAATAATAATAATTTATTAGACTTGTATGCCACTCCTCTCTGGAGACTCGTTGGCTATGTTGAAATACATTCCAACACCAGAAAAAGGAAAGAGACTTTAAACATCTTCCAATAAGAATGATTTCTGATGTTGAAAAATGTGTGTAAATCTGTAATAGGCAATTAAACAAACAGGACATTGCTTGAAGTATATAAAAAGGGAAGGGAAGAGGGATTGGGACAGGAAAATTGAAAAGAGATTCAGAAGATAAAATGCAACACATGTAAAAATAAAGAGAACTGAGAAGTCAGGCTGATTAAAAAAATCACTAAAAAGATGGAGAGATGATGGATTAAGGCTATCAGAAAGGATCAAATGGGGTAAATATTAGTAAAGTTATAGAATAAAGTAGATTAATAAATGGGAATGGGAAAGTAGATAATGTAATAATATTATTAATTTGGATAGTAATGTAAATTAGGGTGGAATTTAAAATATTATTGTAATTGTAAGAGAGAAGAATTAAAGAGGGCCTTGTGATGTTATGTATATGAAAGAATTGAACAAAAAAGGATAAAGAATTATGTAAAAGAATAATAATGCTAGAACTGGAATAACAAAGTCGTGGTGAAAAGTGATTGTTTTGTAAAGATAAGCGAATAGAACTTGTTTAAGATAAAATTCAGTAGATGGGTGTTATGTCCTGAGTTCCTGGCAGGAATGTGAAAATAGGTAATAATAATCACAATCATCACAATCATCACAATCATCACAATCATCACAATCATAATCATAATCATTTATTAGATTTGTATGCCGCCCCTCTCCGAGGATTCGGAGCAGCTCACAACAAATAAAACATCACATACAAACCCCTATTAAAAACAGTCATACAACACAAACACACCATCCATAGAGTCAAAGGCAGCTAAGGATATATCAGCTCCTCCATGCCTGGCGACACAGATGAGTTTTCAAAAGTTTGCGAAAGGCAAGGAGGGTAGGGGCAGTCCTAATCTCTTGATTCCAGAGGGTCAGGGTCACCACAGAGAAGACTCTTCCCCTGGCATTGTTTCGTCGGCGGGACCCGGAGAAGGCCAACTCTGTGGGACCTAATCAATCACTGGGATTCATGCGGCAGCAGGTGGTCTCGGAGGTATTATGGTCCGATGCCATGTAGGGCTTTATAGGTCATAACCAACACTTTGAATTGTGACCAGAAACTGATCGGCAGCCAGTACAGGCTGTGGAGTGATGCCGAAACATGGGCATATCTGGGAATGCCCATGATAGCTCTCGCAGCCACATTCTGCACTATATGAAGTTTCCGAACACTTTTCAGAGGTAGCCCCATGTAGATAGCGTTGCAGTAGTCGAACCTCGAGGTGATGAGGGCATGAGCGACTGTTTTTAATTATTTAATTATTTTATTTTATAATTTATTTTATTATTATTTTATTATTAATTTTGATAACAATGTAAATTAGCTAACCAGTGTGTGCTTGCTGCCTGTGTATAAGAATGTTATTTGTGGTCACTTCCATCTGTCTTCCTTCTCAGATGCATATAGATAATATGTTCCTTTGATTCACTCCCTAGTAGGATTAGCAGTTTAGATGGTAATCTTTGTCAATCCATATTACCTATTTGTAAATAACTCCCCCCCCCCCCATTAGTTATAAAGACTGCTCCATTAGTCCTTGTAACAGATTATATTCCCACTCATAGGAACCAGAGCCCTTTAACCTCAAAAACCTGATATGGCATTATTACAATTATGCCCATAATACAATTGTTGGAGATATCAGATTCAAAATTAGAATTAAGACAGACGGAGAGAGGCAGAAGAAGAAATTGAGAGACTTTGCTTCCTACACAGTTGAGCTAATTTTAAAGTTACTTCTCAAACCTTAAATTATTGTTAATCTTAACTTTAGTTTGTTTACAGTGTTTTCTTTATAAGGCACAATGTGGCAGGCAAGATTCATTGTCCTTTGCTTAATAAATTAACCAAAGCAAGTTTTGAAAATGAACCTCAGTTTTGATTAATCCAAAATAATGACAAAAGCTAGAATTGGCTACTTTCAATTCTAACATCATATAATTCAATTGCCACTTCTGCCATCTGGTGATCTCTTATATAATGCAGGAATCCAGATTAATATTTTCCCCGCAAATGGCTGTATAATCTCCACTTAAGCATCCAACAAGAGGGAATTCACCATTGCCCCCCAAGTGGTTCTTTCATTGAATTAATTTGGTTGACTATTTCCTAATGTTTAACCAAATGTTTCACATTCTGAAATTAAGGAATATTGTTTCTAACTTCCTTTTAGGTATTTGGTGAGTGTTTACCCACAAATGACAATTCTTATTACTGCATGAGCAGCTAAAGAAATGAAAACACACAAGACTAATTAATCCTCATCATAATGTCTATATGTGGTCAACTGGACACCTTCAGTTAATAATTGACATTCTGAATCATACACACCTCATGATCCTGCAGGTCATTTTCAAGTTTGAGAACCTTCTTCAAAGCACCTGCGACAATGTTCTTTCTTTTGTGTAAGAAATCCTGCTCTTGTGAACAAAGGTCATATCCCAAGCGGAGGTCAAGATTTGTCTTACTGAATTAAACACATAAGGAAATAAATGGCAGCACACCTGTTCCATTTTCATATTTGGAATCTTCTTCATTACTTAAAAATGCTAATGATCAAGGAAATCTTGAGCAACAGCTTGTTTTTTTTCAAGAAACCTAGAGTGACTACTTAACAATTGTCACATGAGAAGAACAATTTATAAAGTAATTTGTTTTTAAATGGCAAATGACAATATTTATACAATGTTTTTCCATAGTATTTATTTTGATTATCATGTCTACAAAACAGAATGCCACTACCTACATCATATCTTTCGCTATTGAAAGTGACATT
The DNA here is from genome assembly GCF_031021105.1 of Erythrolamprus reginae. Lineage (NCBI taxonomy): Eukaryota > Metazoa > Chordata > Lepidosauria > Squamata > Dipsadidae > Erythrolamprus > Erythrolamprus reginae. The sequence goes on from NC_091950.1 coordinate 86,377,427, forward strand.
AGAATTCATGCCACAACCCTATATATTACATGTACATGTAATTACAATAGAAATGAAAATATTTGGCCTTAAATAATACAAACACTAGGAACATGTCCCCAAGCAAAGGTGGGGGTAATAAAACAGATTAGAACAGAAATAAACAGAATAGTTGAAACTGCAGCTATTACCATCCAAGATAGGATGGATGTCTTACCAGTCTTCTGCCTTCACATGCAAAGCAAATTTCTTATTCTGCAAATTCAGAATACAAATATAGGTTTCTTCACATTATTAACATCATATTAATGTCTGGGCCAGACATTCAGAACCCATGAACTGGGTACTGGATAGTTCATATTATTTTAATGGGAGATATGATAATAAGTACTTATGCCTATGATTTAAGAGCTCATTTTTGAGACCATGTGAATATTTCATGAATATTTCAATAGTTAGTTTGCAGCAGGAGATAGGCTGTCAACCAAATAAAATTTGTAGTCAACTGAGAAGCTGACAGGAATGAATTGTATTTACATCCATCTGTATATTATAACATTCTAGTGCAACTCCTTTTCTCAAAATCTTGAAGAATAATTTTCAGTTTAAGAGTGTTTTAAGTTTATTTTTACATTTCAAGCATTGTTTGGTGATAGCAATTCCTGTCTACTATTTTTTATATATATACTTGGCCATTAATACAATGATGTTTCTAACTTGAGTATTGTTTCCTGAGATAAATCAGTAAAATTTGTTTGATGCAAAGAACCTAGAATTCAAATTCAAACGCTATTGGTTATATTGAGATGGTATGTTGATCTTCCACTGCTATGTCTGAGGTCGACAGGATTCAACAGAAGAAAGTATAGAGGACTGCAGCCAAAAAGCAAAATATTATCCCTTTCCTCTGCATGAATAGAAACAGTCCATTCACCAAAGCAAAAAAATCTCTGATTAAATTCTATGGTTCCGCATTCTGTTGCTTTACTTAATTAATATATTATTATATGATTACAAGCATGCAATTTATTGAGCATATCAAAAATCTCTACCTTGTTCTTTTTGGAACTTTTATATTGCAAAAACAGATTTAAAAAACCATAATTGATAGGAATTGGTGCAGACCTCCTATTCCGGATTATTTTAATACACATCTGAGATTTTTTTTTCATGCAGATAATACCATTATAACCAAAGTTTAGTTAGAACATGTGCTATGGCAAAGATAAAGTACCTTCCTCTTCCCTCCCACTCCAGATTGCGGGAGAAATAAATTGAAAACGTGGAAGCAGTTTAAAGCAATATTCAGCAAAATTCTAGTCTTACCTCAGCTAATACTATTTTCTTGTTCTGAGGAATTGAATTTACTTCCACTTTTACAGATTTTTCTTCTTTATTATAAGTACAAGGCCCCTGGAAAGATAATTACACTTCTGTACCCAAAAGAGTAGAAAGTTGCATGATAAGTATATACAATCAACACTCAGAGAAGCAGAGATTAACACCAATATTACTATTGGACCAACAATCAAGCATTGTAGCCCAGTCAAGGAATTACCAACGCAAATGAACAGTAAACAACAACCTGATAATAGAGCCATCAAGACGATGGTCAACACCACTTACAGGACAAGCCACAAAAATATAAACTGAGAACAAATCCCCACCCTCTTCTAGCACTGATGATGTTGCCTAGCTGAGTAATGAAAGGTCTTCAAGAAAACAACCAAGCTCAGAAAGTTCAAAGGACCCCACAATTGACCCTCAAGCAATAAATATTCTCTTCTATCGATATGCAAGTTGTGCTATTCTTCAGTATAAAATGGATACAAAACTGATACAATAAGAACAACAAACATTGCCTTTAATTTTTAAAAAATGACATTGAATAATAAACTCACAAATAAATAATCTAGATCCTCCTTTGGTAATCTAATATCCAATGTTGGATGTTTATATTTAATATAGTGAAATGTAGTTTTCATACAGAAGCCAAGACCCAAACTAAATTCCTTATGTTCTTCATGAGATCCTTTTGCAATAAGATATAGTCTTTTTTCTACAAAAGAAAAGGAAAAGAGTGTTCACAAAAGCAATTGCAAATGTTTTAATGCCACTTTTAAAAAAATCTTCTACAATGGAAGAATCCATTTAGAATGCATTACAGCAATCAAGGCAGAAGATGTCATTGAATGGATCAGTAGTTGCTGATATAATGACTAATTTAAGGCAATCATGTGCTAAGTAAGATTACGCCACATTAAATAGATGGTATCCTTAATTTAAATGAAAGGAAGGGAGGGAGGGAGGAAAAAAGAAAGAATCTATAAAATGCAAATTTCGCCATCTGGCTAATATAAACTGGCAACTCGAGCTGAAGTTAATCCTAGAAATTTACCATCCACCCAAAGTGTATAATGAGTATTATATATGCATATGCATTCCTGTCAGAAACCACAACCCAACAAATGGAATAAACAGTGATGAATGTCAGTCACTTATAAACCATCCCATTTATAAAATCAGTTTATCTCCATCTTTGGAGACCAATCACTCTCTCACGTGGAAAAACTTAAATACACATATGTGAATGCCTACCATTCCCAATCCCCTGTGGAAACAGGAAGCAGAAACAAAACTGTTAGCAATGCTAGGCAGGAAAGAGAAAAGACAAGAGAGAAGAAAGTTGCCAATGACAGCTGCCTACTGACGTTGAGTGACAGGAAAGAAAGAAGTTCTGTTTAGACTTCCCCCAGAGCTTAGGATTTGCTAAGGAAATAAACAAGCAACCCTTCCAAATTAAGGTATCCATACTTTTCAGCCAAAAGTTCTACAATTCTATAATTCTCAGCCTGGTCTTTTATTCTTCTCAGCAAATCTAAGACCAGCCACCAGTTCCAATTCACAAGTAGTGACACACTGTAGAAAGACACACTTGTTGAATAAATATAATGTACAGTGTTACCTGGTATTTCACTCATTCCAAACGATGATATTTCTTTATTAGAAATATATTTTTCATAAAACTTGAGTAGAACTGCAATAAGTTAAAGCAATGATGGTGAACCTTTCTTGCCTTGGGTGCTAAAAGGGTATGTGCACGTTTGTTTATTTATTTATTTATTTATTTATTGGATTTGTATGCCGCCACTCTCCGAAGACTCGGGGCGGCTAACAGCAATAATAAGACAGCGTATAACAGCGTATTAGCATGCCCACATGACCCCAAACATCATGTAATGTTCTCCCCCTGTGCATGCGCACAACCCCTCCATGCTCACCCCCCATGAATGCACATAGGCCTCACTGAAGCCTCTAGACTTCCTGTTGTGATATTGTTTGCCATTCCCAGGGTTCAAGGAAGCCACCTGAAGCCTGGGGATGGCGAAAACCGCCCAATCAGAAGTTCATTTCTGAACTTCCGGTTGGCCCATTGGGACATTTTTAACCGTCCCGAAGATTCTGGAGCTTTTCCTCAACTCTGGGGAGAGTGAAAATGTGTACCCTCAGATGTGGTTCTGTGTGCCACCTGTGGCACACGCACCATAGTTTTGCCATCACTGGTTTAAATAGATAGAATAGAATAGAATTCTTTATTGGCCAAGTGTGATTGGGCACAAAAGGAATTTGTCTTTGATGCGTATGCTCTCAGTGTACATAAAAGATAAAGGTACATTTGTCAAGAATCATGAGGTACAACACTTAATGATTGTCATAAGGGTCAAATAAGCAATGAGGAAACAATCAATATTAATAAAAATCTTAAGGATACGAGCAACAAGTTACAGTCATAGAGTTATAAGTGGGAGTAAATGGGTGATAGGAATGATAGGAAAAAACTACTACTAGTAGTAGTAGTAGTATTAGTACTGCAGACTTAGTAAATAGTTTGACAGTGTTGAGGGAAATATTTGTTTAGCAGAGTGATGGCGTTCGGGAAGAGATTAAAGAGATCATTTTTGATGAATCATATTTATTTGTTAGATTTACTGGCCACCCAACTCCAGAGCAATTCAGTTTACCGGACATTTTAAAAGAGTAAATTGGTGTTTCTTAAACTTTTTTCCTCTCAAGAATTCTTCCCACTTAAAAAAAAACCCATAGAGGACCCCACCAAGAGACCTTTTGTTTGTATGAGTTATATTTATTTATAAGTACCATATCAAAAATTAAAACTGAGACATTTGCTGCAACTGCAGCTGCTACTTTCCATGTGCTAGGGATTTTAATCTTGTTTAGGCTGGCAAAATTTTGAGGGTCTTCTTGGAGCACACTTTAAGAGACATTGGAGCAGGTAAATAACGACAAACAGAAGACATCATAAAGTTGCTTAGTGTCACCTCAGTGAGATGGGCGACATAGAAGTTTAATAAAATAAATAAATAAATAAATAAATGTACAGGGAAAACTCCATATAGTACCAGAAATGTCAGGGACTTGGCAGCCACCCTATCCCAGGGCCTGAAAGAACAGCCTGGTTTTTTAATACCATCAGGGTGGGAGCCACACCCTGCGTGATTACAGATGCTACGCCTTCTCTGTGTTTACAGAAAAAGTAATATTACTTGAGTTTTGTTCCTTTTTCTTCTCCAACTCGACCTCCAAACAGCGGACTTGTCGAGACTATAGAAATACAAAAAAATACAAGAGGACACTAAATTTATTTGTTTGTTGTTTGTTTGTTTGTTTGTTTCTCTGTCTGTCTGTCTGTCTGTCTGTCTGTCTGTCTGTCTGTCTGTCTGTCTGTCTATCTATCTATCTATCTATCTATCTATCTATCTATCTATCTATCTATCTATCTAGTCCAATACACAATGAGAGTTTTAGTGGGTATATAGTAAAATAGATGATGAAGGTTATAGAGGAGATACTCATAGTAAAATATATCTATGAAAGAATAGAACAGAAGATATAGTAATAGAACATATCAATTAAAGAATAGAAGAAGAGATATAGGAATAATAGAAAGGTATAGGAGATATAGGAGAGTAATAGGACAGGGGACGGGAGGCACTCTAGTGCACTTGTATTCCCCCCTTACTGACCTCTTAGGAATCTGGATAGGTCAACCATAGATAATCTAAGGGTAAAGTGTTGGGGGTTTGGGGATGACACTATGGAGTCCGGTAATGAGTTCCACGCTTCGACAACTCGGTTACTGAAGTCATATTTTTTACAGTCAAGTTTGGAGCGGTTAATATTAAGTGTAAATCTGTTGTGTGCTCTTGCGTTGTTGTGGTTGAAGCTGATTAAATTCAGATTTAAAATGTACAATTCCTGCTACTGGTTTTCCTCTGAATGATAAGATGCCAACCAGCATTATTTGGTGTGGGTGGGCGGGGAATAATACCCATTTCCTATGACATGATATGGCTGAGAACATCTAGCTGAAATCTAACTCATCTGTTAACATTTTTAAAGGCAAGTGACAAATGTTTTGTATGTATGTATATATGTATTTAAGTATACATAAAACACACACACACACACACATTTAAAATCTAGTAATACTAATAAATAAAACATATTTTCATATTTATTAAGCTAGCCCACTGATTATTAGATAGATGATAGATAGATAGATAGATAGCTAGATAGATAGATAGATAGATAGATAGAGATAGAGATAGAGATAGAGATAGAGATAGAGATAGATTCTGTTGAATAGTACAATCTAAGTGGAGGAGATCCTGTGGTTTAGAGGTTAAAGCTTCTGCCTTGCAAGATAGACCCCACAGGTTCAAATGCCAGTAAGGGTATGGCTAGCTAAAGAGAGCAAAAATGCTCATAATAGATCTATACTAGTCTCCCTGCTTTTTCATTATCAGCAAAACATATGTTTTATATATATTAGGTTAGGGTTATATACATATGCATACACATTATGTGGTATACAGGATATATTCTGTGCATAACTGTATACAGTTGTGCATAATTGCATTTTACTGATATAATTATATTTTCAGGAAATGAAATACTGCCATAATCCTAAATTATTATTCGCTTGTTGACAAACAGGATAGAAGATCAACTGTAAGTGTCCTAAGGTTTAATTATGAGATATTTGAATAAATCAAGTATTCGATTCTTTAATTGAAGTTTCAGGTATCAGAAAAGGAAAAGATATTAGATGGTTTAGTTGGAAATTGCATTCATTTCATTTCATTCCCTTTTCAGAAAAAGTATTAGAGGAAAGAAAGTAGATAAAATACTTACCAGAAGAACTCCATTTGTAATGATTATTTCAGAAAATCTTGATCTAAAAAAAAATCATATTATAATTACTTTTTTTACTCAGCAAATCAGGATTTTTTAAGTTAGAAAAATGTAGCAATTCCTAGAAATGTTGAAAACAATAAGGGAAACCAGCTCAGGATATTTAGAATATAAAGTTTCTTATGAGGTTTTGTCAAAATACACAGCAGGACTGCTAAATAATAGAATGTCAGTGTCAGTGAAGGAAAATATTGCTCAATATTTCATACAGGGACATAGTAGATTTTGTAGTGATTATTTGATTATTTAGATTCTGATTTTACCCACCTATGCAGTAACTCAAATTCTATTTCCAGCTCCTCGTTTTCCTGAAATTAGAGGAAAATAAGTATAAACATTCCTTCTGAAACCATTCCGAAAGGTTTTTTTTTTAGGAATTCTGAGAGTTGTAATCTCACCACAACTGGCACAAAGATGCATATTCTTTAAATTACTGTTATGTTCAAGCATAAGATTATTTGGATTTTTAAAAATGCATATTTAAATTACTGTTATGTTCAAGCATAAGATTATTTGGATTTTTAAAAAAAACCTAGACACACATACAGCCTGGGAGAAACCCCGCTTAGCAGTAGTGACTGCGAAAGAGATCTTGGAGTCTTGGTAGATAATCAACTAAACATGAGCCAGCAATGTGCAGCAGCGGCCAAAAAAGCCAAAACTATCCTAAGCTGCATCAACAGGAGGATACACTCCAAGACCAGGGAAGTCTGCGGAGAGGGGCGGCATACAAATCTAAATAATAAATAAATAAATAAATAAATAAATAAATAAATAAATAAATAAATAAATAAGTATTAATACCACTCTACTACGCCCTGGTCAGACCACATCTGGAGTACTGCATCCAGTTCTGGTCACCACACTTCAAAAGAGACATAGAAACTCTGGAGAAGGTGCAGAAAAGAGCAACCAAAATTATTAGGGGACCTGAAACCAAGACTTACGAAGACAGATTGTGGGCATAGTTCCCTCTAAGCTGAGCAGTGAGCAATCGCTCACTTAAAAACCATCATCAACTCAGAGTTTTTCAAACCTGCCCAGAAGCCGAGAGGGAAAGAGTGAGAGGGAAAGAGTGCCGTCCAGTCCCGAAGGGACTGCCGCTCAGACACTATACTTTTCCGCCCACCCCCAAAAACAATTAGAGAGAACACTGATTGTGGGAACTGGGCATGGATAGCCTGGAGAAAAGGAGGGCCAGAGGGGACATGATAGCTGTATATAGATATATGAGGAGGGGGCCACTCTATTCTCCAGAGCACCAGAGGGCCGGACCAGGAACAACGGCTGGAAGCTGACCAAGGAGAGATTCAACCTAGAAGTAAGGGAGAACTTCCTGATGGTCAGAGCGATCAACCAGTGGAACAACCTGCCTGCTGGACACTTTCAAGAGGAGATTGGACTGCCATTTGGCTGGGGTGCTTTAGGATTGCTGCTCAGGCAGGGGGTTGGACTTGATGACCTGCATGGTCCCTTTCAACTCTAACAATAAATAAATAAATAAATAGATAGATAGATAGATAGATAGATAGATAGATAGATAGATAGATAGATAGATAGATGAATGAATGAATGAATGAATGAATGAATAAATAAATAAATAAACAAACAAACAAACAAACAAACAAACAAACATAGTTGCATAATTGATTACTCTTGAGTAAGCCCACAAAATTGCTCTGTTAAAATGTGAATTAAGGTTACACAGACCTTTTGATTGCAGGTAAAATGCTTGACCACTTTTTCATTCAATGGGAGTTGTGCTATATCAAAGCGTATAGTGAAAAGATGGTCATCTTGACAGACGTCATCATCGTGAACACTCAGCTCCAACACATTCTGGTAAAAGAAATAAAACGTTGTTAAAAGGTAGATATGTAATAACAAGTAGAATATATATTCAGATGGGGATAGTATTAGGCAAGGAGAGGTTGAAAGATTGAAGGTTCTTTAATTTAGGTAAAAGGAAGTGCATGGTGAGATGTGCTGTGCATTTTATTCTTCGCTGTTATTAAAAAAATAGGAATCTGGTTGAACTGATAAGAAAGCAATTCTGTAGGATAGTGGAAATAAATACTCTTTGCATGGTAAGTCTAACACTGCTCAAAATGTCACATTTTGGAAATGAAGGCTACGAATACATCTACAGAAGTACCAAAGGTGGCAACTGGACTCTCTTGTTTTTCTTTGAATATGTTTTGCTTCTCATCCACGCAGCTTCTTCAGCTCTGATGATGTAATGTAATGGAATGTAATGGAATAGAATAGAATAGAATAGAATATTAACCAAGTGTGATTGGACGCAGAAGGAATTGTCTTCGGTGCACAAGCTATCAGTGTACATAAAAGCTATAAGTTATAACTCGTGATCATAGTAATCATAAAAATACATTCAACACAAAATTTAGTGATAGTCATATGATATTAAATAAGCCATCAACATAAATCATACTAGGAAAGTAAATAGAACAATATAAATTGTAAAGATACAAGCAACAGTCGTAGAAAAGGAGATAGATAATAGGACATATGAAAAGAATAATAGTAGTACAGACTTACTAAATAGTTTGACAGTATTGTGAGAATTAGTTGTTTAGCAGAGTGATGGCATGGGGGGCGGGGGCGAAACTATCATTTTTTCTAGTTCTGGTGTGCAATGGATGGTGGGGAATGGAAGGGTTTATATTCCTTTCAGATAGCTGGTCATAGGAATATAAATCTTTCCGTTCCCTAATATCCATTCACAACCAAAGTAGCTTCTTGGATGAGAAGTGATGGATTTCTTGGAGTTCTCTGATAAAAACACCAGAAGGTTGATATTTTTAATCATAGACATTAAGACTGCATTTGGCTTTAGGCTGCAAGTTTTGCCCCTTTTGGTCACAGGTGAGTTTTTGTGCTGAACATTGAAAAGGAACGAGACTTGTATTGCCCTATTATAACTTCCATTGGCATCCCCGTCGAGCTTCCACTCTGTCAGTGCTTGGATCCAATGTACCAACTACATAGAATTCACAAACTTAAGACACAGCATTTGAAATATAAATGAATATTGCCTTCAAGTCTACGAAGGAAAGGAATGGGCTTGGCCCATGAGTCTTGGTGTATACTAACTTTTGACTGGCCGTAGCTTTCCTAATCGTTCACCTCTCCTGCCCTGAACAAACAGCCACTGAAACTAAAATTAACAATGAGTTGCTTACCTTTACTTTGGACTGCACCATGAAATTAAAGGTTTCATTCCAGACGGGGTCTTTGCTGTTGTGAATGGTCTTTGTTTGGAACTGTGCAGGAGAAGCAGTTGGCAGTTGCAACTTGGAGTAGCAGTCAGGATGGCTTACTATTGGAAAAGATCAAAGTATAAATTATTATGTGACGGATGATACCCTGAGCAGAAAGACCAATAAAATAAAATACGATAAATAGAAATAAAATAAATAAATAAACATTGGACTACCTGAAGAGGCATAGCAGGAACACTTTTCCGTATACATAATATTTCATAATCCTCCTTCTATTCATCTGGCCTATATTTGCAATCTAATGTTAGAGGGCATAGAAGAATGATGTGCAGGCTGACTTTGACATACAACAATTCAATGAGACCCCATTCAAAGTTACAATGGCACTGAATAAAAGTGATGTGACCATTTTTCACACTCACAACCATTGCAGCATCCCCACCAGTAGTGGGTTCCTACTGGAATGGTAAAGGATGCTACACCGCTAGCAAACATTGAGCTTTGCTTCTTCTACGTGCGCACGTTCCAGTGTGTTATTGATTATGTGCATGCGCAGAAGCAAAAAAAAATTGCCAAAATTTCTCTTGTGCGTGTGTCTTCTCATGAGATTTTGCTTCCTGCTTGTGCAAAAACATTCTGGGACACATGCGTGTGCACACAGGAGAAGTGAAACTACACAAGCAGCGCATCAGTAGTGGGAGGAATGGGAATCCGCCCCTTATCCTGACAGTCATGTGACCAAAACTAAGATGCTTAGATCGGACTAATATTTATGACTATTGTAGTGTCCTGGAATCATACGATAACATTTTGCAAATGTCTAACTCGCAAAGGTTTTTTTTTCGGTATAAGATTTTTTATTTTTCTCCACCATGAAATAAAACAATATACAGTTATAAATACAACAACAATGCTTTAAATCAATCATATACAAACTTTTCTTTTCTCATTACTCGCTCAATGGAGGATCTTATGTTTAAGTTTAAGTTTAAGTTTAATCAGATTTGTATGCCGCCCCTCTCCGCAGACTCGGGGCGGCTCACAGCAATAACAACACAACACGTATAAAATTTTCTGTTAATTTTGTACATTATTAGCAAATCATAAATAATCTAAACAGATTTAAAATATTTAACGATTTAAAAAAGACCCCATATACTAACAGACATACACTCAGGCATACCATATATAAATTAAACATGCCCAGGGGAAGATGTTTCAGTTCCCCCATGCCTGACGGCAAAGGTGGGTTTTAAGGAGTTTTCGGAAGGCATGAAGAGTAGGGGCAGTCCTAATCTCCGGGGGGAGTTGGTTCCAGAGGGCCAGTGCCGCCACAGAGAAGGCTCTTCCCCTGGGGCCCGCCAACCGACATTGTTTAGTTGACGGGACCCGGAGAAGGCCCACTCTGTGGGACCTAATCGGTCGCTGGGATTCGTGCGGCAGCAGGCGGTCTCGGAGATATTCTGGTCCAGTGCCATGAAGGGCTTTAAAGGTCATAACCAACACTTTGAATTGTGACCGGAAACTGATCGGCAGCCAATGCAGACTGCGGAGTGATGGTGAAACATGGGCATACCTAGGTAAGCCCATGACTGCTCTCGCAGCTGCATTCTGCACGATCTGAAGTTTCCGAACACTTTTCAAAGGTAGCCCCATGTAGAGAGCATTACAGTAGTCGAACCTCGAGGTGATGAGGGCATGAGTGACTGTGAGCAATGAGTCCCGGTCCAGATAGGGCCGCAACTGGTGCACCAGGCGAACCTGGGCAAACGCCCCCCTCGCCACAGCTGAGAGATGTTTTTCTAATGTGAGCTGTGGATCGAGGAGGACGCCCAAGTTGCGGACCCTCTCTGAGGGGGGTCAATAATTCCCCCCCCCCAGGGTGATGGACGGACAGATGGGATTGTCCTTGGGAGGCAAAACCCACAGCCACTCCGTCTTATCCGGGTTGAGCTTGAGTCTGTTGACACCCATCCAGGCCCCAACAGCCTCCAGGCACCGGCACATCACTTCCGCCGCTTCGTTGACTGGGCATGGGGTGGAGATGTAAAGCTGGGTATCATCCGCATATTGATGATACCTCACCCCATGTCCTTGGATGATCTCGCCCAGCGGTTTCATGTAGATGTTAAATAGCAGGGGGGAGAGGACCGACCCCTGAGGCACCCCACAAGGGAGAAACCTAGGAGTCGACCTCTGACCCCCCACTAACACCGACTGCGACCGGCCAGAGAGGTAGGAGGAGAACCACTGAAGAACAGTGCCTCCCACCCCCAACCCCTCCAGCCGGCGCAGAAGGATACCATGGTCGATGGTATCGAAAGCCGCTGAGAGGTCAAGGAGCACCAGGACAGAGGATAAACCCCTGTCCCGGGCCCGCCAGAGATCATCCATCAACGCGACCAAAGCGGTTTCCATGCTGTAACCGGGCCTGAAACCCAACTGCCGGGGACCTAGATAATCGGCTTCTTCCAAGGACCGCTGGAGCTGGAGCGCCACCACCTTCTCGACAACCTTCCCCATAAAGGGAAGGTTGGAGACTGGACGGTAGTTGTTGAGCACAGCTGGGTCCAGGGAGGGCTTCTTGAGGAGGGGGCGCACAAGCGCTTCTTTATAGAGTGATGGAAAAACTCCCCTCCCCAAGGAAGCGTTGGTAATCTCCTGGGCCCAGCTCCGCGTCACCTCCCTGCTGGCCGAAACCAACCAGGAGGGACACGGATCCAGTAAGCAGGTGGCGGAACTCACAGCTCCAATGGCCTTGTCCACTTCATCAGGTGTCACCAGATCAAACTCTTCCCAGACAGGTGGACAAGTACGTGCCCCAGTCACCTCGACTGACTCGTTGTCAGTCGACTCTGTTTTACAATTGGAGTCGAGGTCGGCCCGGATCCGAGCGACTTTATCAGCGAAAAACGTGTTAAAATCCTCGGCACTACTCTGCAAGGGCTCCCCAACTCCCCCCTGGTTAAGAAGGGAGCGGGTCACCCTAAACAGAGCGGCCGGGCGGGATTCTGCCCTAATACAATAATTGTTCCAATTGCTACTTATGACTGCAAAAGGCAGATAGCAGAAGGGTGGACATGTTTTAACTGAAATGCTGGAGGTGACTATTACACATCCCAGAGACTGCAAAAAATAACAAAGTAGTCCTAGACCAAACCTCACCCAAAATATCACTTAAAGCCAAGGCTACCAAACAGGAGCTGTCAAACAACGGATGTGTCAGGAGAGCTGATTTTCTTGAAAAGTCAATTATGCTGGGAGTGATGAGTGGGGAAAGGAGGAGTGGCCTCCCCAGTACTTGCTGGTTGGACATTGTAAAGGATGATGCTGGGATGACCATGGTGGTGTGGGACAGAATGGCATGGAGAGTGCTGATCCATAAAGTAGGCGAGGATTGGACATGACTGAAGGGCTGACAATGACAATGACAGCTTCCCCGTCAGTGTTTGTGGGAGTGGTCTTGGAGGTTCTTTGGCTGGGCTGTATATTGTTGGCTTGTTTGGGAGTTCCTTGATTGGTGTATTGTTTACTTCTTGATTCTTGGTCTGATGCAAGGGTAGGATTCAAAAAAATTTACTACCAGTTCTGTGGGCATGGCTTGGTGGGTGTGGGGTGGCTTGGTGGGCTTGGCAGGGGAAGGTTACTGCAAAATCTACTTTTTCCTCCTTATTCCAGGGGAAGATTACTGCAAAATCCCCATATCCTCCTGATCAGCCGGGACTCAGGAGGCAGAGAATAGATGGGGGGGGGGGGGCAGTCAGAGGTGGGATTTAGTGGTTCTCTGAACTAGTCAAAATTTCCGCTACCCGTTCTCCAGAACTGGTCAGAACCTGCTTAAACCGACCTCTGGTCTGATGTTAATCTATACTCATCTGGGTGTTGATTGCTGGTTGGTAGGTGTTTTAATTGTTTTGCTTCCTTTTTTGGCTTGACTATCTACCTATCTATCTACGGAGTCTATGGAGAGGGGCGGCATGCAAATCTAATAGATAGATAGATAGATAGATAGATAGATAGATAGATAGATAGATAGATAGATAGATAGATAGATAGATAGATAGATATCTGCAGAAAAAACAATCGCTGCCAACCTGCCTTCCATTCAGGACCTGTATACTGCATGAGTCAAAAAAGAGGGCGGGGAAATATATTTACTGACCCCTCGCATTCTGGACACAAACTGTTTCAACTCCTACCCTCAAAACGTCGCTACAGAGCACTGTACACCAAGACAACAAGACACAAGAACAGTTTTTTTCCGAACGCCATCACTATACTAAACAAATAATTCCCTCAACACTGTCAGACTTTTTACTAAATCTGCACTTCTATTTCTAATAGTTTTTCTCATCATTCCTATCATCCTTTTCCTCCCACTTAGGACTGTATGACTGTAACTTGTTGCTTGTATCCTAAGATTTTTATTAATATTGATTGTTTCTTCATTGCTTATTTGACCCCTATGACAATCATTAAGTGTTGTACCACATGATTCTTGACAAATGTATCTTTTTCTTTTATGTACGCTGAGAGCATATGCACCAAGACAAATTCCTTGAGTGTCCAATCACACTTGGCCAATAAAATTCTATTCTATTCTATTCTATTCTGTATCACTAATTTCTTTTTTTTTAAAGATTTTTTTATTTTTTTCTCTCTATACACAATACAAAGAAATACTAATACAATCAGATTGCTTTACAATAGGTCACTTTTTAAAATATGGTATGCAACCCCCCCCCCCCCCCAATGCTGCTTCCTCACTAATTTCTGCATCGGCTTGTCTCTTTTGCACAGTATGTAGCTGTTGTTTATGTCTACGTATCTATTAATTGAGAGCAAATTCCATCTCTTACTAGCACTGATGATGTTATCTAGTCTGGGTAATGAAATATCTGGAAGAAAACAAGCAAACTGCAAGAAAGAACCAAGGACCCCTCATTTCAACCGTAAGCTACAAATATTCTCCTTTATTAACAATTGATCTTGTTAGCTGCAATTACTGAAGGTTGTACTTCAACAACAACTGCAGGCTGCAGGTTCTATGTTTGTTTTAAATTGTAAGTTAGAATGCCACTCCTTGCAGGGCAAAAGTCTATAACGAGAAAAATGAAAGAGTCAGAGATACATGCCTTCTGGCCTCAACTCTCCTCCATATAATCAGTATTTTTAAAATGCAAGGATCTTAAGAACTTGTCCTGCAGGAAGAACAGAACAAAACAGAATACCAGAATGCATAAGTGCACTCCGGCGTGCATAAGTGCACCAGCGTGCCTTCAGTTCCCTGTCCTAATAATAATAATAATTAATAATAATTTATTAGACTTGTATGCCACCCGTTTCCAAAGACTCCGAGTGGCTCACAACAAATACAAAGGACAAATCTAATATTAAAAACAATTATAAAAACCCATTATAAAACAGTCATACCATCCAATGAAACCAAACGTAAAATGAAACAGCTAAGGGTTCTGCTTTGTCTACCTTTGCAATTAATTGGGGGCTCGTGCCGGGGGCCAGCAGAACACAAATCCAATGTTTAAAAAACAATTTAAAAACCCTTAGTATAAAAATAATCACACAACCCTAACAAACCATACATAAAACCATAGTAGCTAAGGGGTATATCAGTTTCCCCAAGCCTGGCATCATAGGTGAGTTTTCAGGAGCTTGTGAAAGGCAAGGAGGGTGGGGGCAGTCCTAATCTCCGAGGGGAGTTGATTCCAGAGGGCCGGGGCCACCACAGAGAAGGCTCTTCCCCTGGGTCCCGCCAGATGACATTGTTTAGTCGACGGGATCCAAAGAAGGCCAACTCTGTGGGACCTAATCAGTCGCTGGAATTCGTGCGGCAGAAGGTGGTCCTGAAGATATCCTGGTCCGATGCCATGTAGGGCTTTATAGGTCATAACCAACACATATTTTTGGCACATAAACCAAAAAAGGTTCACCATCACTGCCCTATACCATTTCAGTCAAATGGTTGTCCAATCTCTTCTTTAAAACTTCCAGTGTTGGAGAATTCCAACAGATACCTCCCCAGGCTTTTTATATTTTATGTCTGGTATGCATGTGTTGCATGGTTTTTAAATGATGGGGGTTTTAGATGTTTTTTAATATTAGATTTGTTTCATTGTAACATTGTTATTATTATTGTTGTGAGCTGCCCCAAGTCTTCGGAGAGGGGCGGCGTGCAAATCTAATAAATTATTATTATTATTATTATTATTATTATTATTATTATTATTATTATTATTATTATTATGTCAGTACAACACAGCAAACGAGATCACTATGCTGGATTTCGTATTTCATCACCAGTCGGGCGCTTCCCAAGCACCTAGGACTGCATGATGTAGCGGCGAATTATGTTTGCCGATCCCAGTAAAGTGGCCTTTTGCAATTGACAGATGGAGATTTTGTCAATTCCGATGGTTTTCAAATGTCCACTGAGATCCTTTGGTACTGCGCCCAGCGTGCCAAGTACCACTGGGACCACTTTCACTGGCTTATGCCAGAGTCGTTGCAGCTCGATTTTTAAGATCTTTGTATTTCACTAATTTCTCTAGCTGCTTCTCCTCAATTCTGCTGTCTCCTGGGATTGCGATGTCAATGATCCATGCTTTCTTTTTCTCCACGATCACAATGTCTGGTGTGTTATGCTTCAGAATCCGGTCAGTCGGAAGTCCCACAGTAGTTTTGCTTGCTTTTAATATTATTTAATATTATTATTATTATTATTATTATTATTATTATTATTATTATTATTATTATTATTAATTCAGAATTCAATATATTCAGTGACTAAGCTCCAATACCTTAGTTTTCTTCGTTTAAGTTAGGAAATGGTGAAGAATAATTCTTAATGAATCTCCTTAAGAAAAATAGTCCCAATGCCAGTTTAGTACTATTCTGAAGTGGGGGAAAATATACAAAGGGTACTCACGCATATCTGCTTTCCGGAGATTCCTTGCTTTGATCACTCTTATGGTAAGGAAACAACAAGGTGCTACCTCTCCCTGCATAATAATAATAATGTATTGAAAATAACGTTAAGGTGTGAATTGCAGGTTAGAAGTTAGAACGGTTGTAAGAGACAAGTACTAAGCAGAAAAAATGTCATATAGTGGATCTCAAACACTCAAATTAAACTTGAATATTTCTCCTAGCAGATATTAAAAGGGCTAAGCCATAATATTAAGAGGAGATACTAATTAGTTTGTAAGCATCTGATAATCATTTGGTCTTATCTTCCATTGCAAGAATATCTACTTGAATCCCTGATGAATCCTCTAGGTCAGGGGTAGGCAAAATTGACTCTTCTATGACTTGTGGACTTCAACTCCCAGAATTCCTGAGCCAATCATGCTAGCTCAGGAATGCTGGGAGTTGAAGTCCACATGTCATAGAAGAGCCAACTTTGCCTACTGTGTTCTAGGCTGACACAGCCTTCCATCCTTCCGAGGTCGGTAAAATGAGGACCCAAATTGGTGGAGGCAGCATGCTGACTCTGTGAACCGCTTAGTGAGGGCTGTAAAGCACATTATATGTCTAAGTATTATTGCTATCTGCTAAAGTATTTTTAGTGGAAAAAACTCTTATTCTTCCTGTTAACAACTGAAAGGCCGGCTGAGTAACGGCTGGTTGGCATTGCGTCGGGGCTGGATGAACACGGCCATCATCACAGGCGGGGATGGGAGATCTCACGTGAATATGCGAGATCACCCAAGATGCCGGATGTACTGAGCATGGGCAGTTGATGCCAGTGGGTGGGGCAGTGAGCCCCATATAAGAGGGGCTGGCACACCGCCCATCCCTCTTTTCCCCTTCTCGTTGCCCCTGTTGTAGGAAGGTGATGGGTTTGAGTGATGGAGGGGGGGTGCCCTTGGGGCTCACCTGTGGCAGGACTTCAGGTGAGGAACTGGGGGTGAGCCTTCCACATGCCATGGGGCATGGGGGAAAGCAAGGAAAGGCCAAAGGAGACCTCCCCTTGCTCAGCAAGGAGCTTCACCCATAGTTGCCCAATAATGTTATGGACAAGGAATTCTGCCCCATTTGGTTTACCTCTGCAGGTCTATAATAAACATTAAGAAAGTGACCCATAATACCCAGTTCTGGTGTCCAGATGATTATTCCGCATCTGCTACAATTCTGATCATTAGGATAATTTTTCTCATTGTCAACATACACAACTTTTGGGTAATTGCCATTCATTTATTCTAATTTGTTGCAAAACACATCAAAGTGATGTGTGATGTGCACATATCCACTCTTTGCATTAGTTAATGAAATAACAACATTCCCTATGCAACATTCTACACAATTAGAATCTAGCCCTTTACAGAGCACAGAGGAGAACATGATCACATTTAAATAATACATCATTTGCACAAGCTGTGCATATTTACAAAGGGTTTAAATGAAATAAACTGTCTTGTGAAATAAACTGTCTTGTGGCTGGGCTTGGTAGCGTGAGCCTATAATCCAACCTGCGGAGGCTGAGGCTGGCATGGATTGCTTGAGTTCAAGGCTGCTCTGTTCCCGAAAGAAATGCCGCTGAGCCTGACAATGTCTGAATAAATAATAAATATTTCTAAATTTTCTTAGTTGCTGTTGATGCGATGCAGATAATTTTTGTATCTACAGACTGCTTGTTTAATAAAACCAGAACTATCATTGCTGAATACCATGGTGACAATAACATTCTGGAGAACCGATCAAAATCAATACATTAATTCCCACGGAGGTTACACAAACAAATCCCTAAGGTGCTTTGTGAAGCAAGCAAAGGTACTTTCCAAACTATTACTTGAAGCACTCTGGTAGCCTTGGCTCTTAAAGGGACAGCAAAGCTTTTTGTAATCTTTTCTAATCTTGCAGACATGTCTGTACCGACAGAAAATGCTTTCACCTAAAATACTACTATAACACAGCTATACCTAGAAACATAGAAACATAGAAGTCTGACGGCAGAAAAAGACCTCATGGTCCATCTAGTCTGCCCTTATACTATTTTCTGTATTTTATCTTAGGATGGATATATGTTTATCCCAGGCATGTTTAAATTCAGTTACTGTGGATTTATCTACCACGTCTGCTGGAAGTTTGTTCCAAGGATCTACTACTCTTTCAGTAAAATAATATTTTCTCATGTTGCTTTTGATCTTTCCCCAACTAACTTCAGATTGTGTCCCCTTGTTCTTGTGCTCACTTTCCTATTAAAAACACTTCCCTCCTGAACCTTATTTAACCCTTTAATATATTTAAATGTTTTGATCATGTCCCCCCTTTTCCTTCTGTCCTCCAGACTATACAGATTGAGCTCATTAAGTCTTTCCTGATACGTTTTATGCTTAAGACCTTCCACCATTCTTGTAGCCCATCTTTGGACCCGTTCAATTTTGTCAATATCTTTTTGTAGGTGAGGTCTCCAGAACTGAACACAGTATTCCAAATGTGGTCTCACCAGCATTCTATATAGCGGGATCATAATCTCCCTCTTCCTGCTTGTTATACCTCTAGCTATGCAGCCAAGCATCCTACTTGCTTACCTGATCAGAAAATAAACCTGAAGTAACCATAGCAGCTCTTGATCCTTTGATCAGTTTGCACAACCTTAACAAATGTTTCAGCTAGGAGACAAAGATCCAAATTGTGGCTCTTCCTAGGTTACAAGCAGTGAAGGGCTACCAAAGTTTTTACTACCACACTGTGGGTGTGACTTATGCAGGACACTCTGCATTTTCTTTAAACATCTTTCAGTGTAAATTGGGTGCTCTGGGATGGAGCTCCATTTTTGCTACCCCACTGCCTCCCCCCCCCCCCGGGCAGTAGCCCACCCCTGGTTACAAGGTAGTCTTGCGTTCTAAGTGCAATAGCACTTAAATTTATATACACGTCTTCAGTGCTTTACAGCACTTTCTAAGCACTTTACAGAGTCAGTATTTTGCCCCCAACAATCTGGGTCCTCATTTTTCCAACTTCAGACAAATGGAAGGCTGAGTCAACCTTGAGCCCCTCAGGATCAAACTCCTGTCATGTGGGCATAGTTAGACTACTAGCATTCTAACCAGTGTGCCAGCAGGGCTCATTACATAATCATTACAAACTGACTATATAAATATGTCGATTCCGACAAGGATATCAACTGTGGGAATATAAGCACAGCATGGAGAAGCCACTGCTAGCCTTATGGGATACCGCCAATGACCTACTTAATACAACATCTGGTTTTCCATAGTGACACATTATAGTCAGATTTATTATTTAGCTTACTAAGGTCAATCAACTCAATGTAGTACTTTTCTGAACCCAGTAACTATATTCTACTGGAGTTGGGTTCCTATATATTTAAATAAATAAATTGACAAATAAATCTAATATTCAGAGGCGTGATCCCTCTTGACTAATAACTTTTGATAACTTTACTCTGCTCACATTTGGTGAATCCCATTTTGAATCCTTCGCACATTCTGTAATAATTTCCACAAGAGATGGAGAGCAAGAAGAAAGCTCAATTGCTAAGACACACGCTTTCAAGGTGCCATCAACATATATTATATGTTGATGGCAGTATTATATAGAACAGTGTTTCCCAACCTTGGCAACTTGAAGAAATCTGGACTTCAACTCCCAGAATTCCCCAGCCAGCATTCGCTGGCTGGGGAATTCTGGGAGTTGAAGTCCAGATATCTTCAAGTTGCCACGGTTGGGAAACACTGATATAGAACATAAAAACAACACCTACCATTGCTTTTACTCCACATATGAAGATACAAACAGAAATAAAGATGATGCTTACCCAACAAGGTAAATCTCTAGACACTTCCATGTTGTGATCTGGCCAAACTGTATGTCGAATGTTCTTGAGGACGGGTAAGGGCAATACTGTGAATCTTCACAGAGATGTACAGCTTTTGAACCAGCGTAAGTAGATAGTTATTTCAAAAGTGATTCAGAGACACGCCTCCTCTTCTGGAACCACCCCAGAAAAATTCCTGCCTTACATCACTATTATAGCAAATGCCAAGTCATGACATACCCTTGAAGAAACCATTGCTGATAGCATGATCAAACCAACACGTCATTCATTCCCAAGCTGATTGATATTGATTCTAAAATTACTTTTCTTCATTGAAAAACATTAGTTGAAAAGATAAAAATGGTTACCCAGCTGGGTGTCTCTTTTTCTATAGTGGTAGATTGGGGTTGGATTTTGAAAATACTACTACTAGAATGGGATGGAATGGAATGGGGTGGGGTGGGGTGGAGTGCAATGGAATGGAATGGAATGGAATGGAATAGAATAGAATAGAATAGAATAGAATAGAATAGAATTCTTAATTGGCCAAGTGTGATCTTCTATCCTCTGAAGTCTGTGTTGGTCTTGTTGGGTTGCAGAACCAAACTACAGATGACACTTAGATAACAGATTCAGTGAGTCCTCTGCTGAACTGTATCAGCAGCTCCTTGGGCAGTTTGAGCTTCCTGAGTTGGCGCAGAAAGAACATTCTGTGTTGTGCTTTTTCTGATGACATTTTTGATGTTAAGTGACCATTTTAGGTCTTGAGATATGATACAACCTAGAAATTCAAAGGTCTCTACTGTTGATACTGTGTTGTCTAGTATTGTAAGAGGTGATAGGATGGGAGGGTTTCTCCTAAAGTCTACCATCATTTCTATAGTTTTGAGTGTGTTCAGTTCCAGATTGTTCCAGTCGTACCACAAGGCTAGTTGTTCAACCTTCCATCTGTATGCGGTTTCTGCATTGTCTCAAATGAGACTAATCACTGTTGTATCATCTGCAAACTTCAGTAGTTTAACAAATGGGTCGTTTGAGATGTAGTCATTGGTATATATAGAGAAGAGCAGTGGTGAGAGTACACATCCTTGGGGAGGGGGGCTCTGTTCTAATTGTACAGGTTATCTGAAGTGATTTTGCCTAGCTTCAGCTGCTGCTTTCTGTCTGTTAAGAAGCTTGTGATCTACTTACAAGTGTGTTCACGTACCGCTAGCTGATTTAGTTTAGTTAGAAGAATGTCTGGTATGATGGTGTTGAATGCTAAACTAAAGTCTACAAAGAGGACCCTAGTGTAGGTCTTTGGAGATTCAAGATGTTGTAGGAAGTAGTGCAGAACCATATTAACAACATCATCTGTCGATCTATTTGCTTGGAATGCAAATTGCAGGGGGTCTACTACTACTACTACTACTACTACTAATAATAATAATAATAATAATAATAATAATTTAAAAAAACTGATTCTCCAAAATCTGCCCAATAGATTCTGCTTATTATTTACACAACAATGTGAAATCATAACTGCCAGTTCTTTAACTAGTGTTGGCTTTTGACATTCATACACATTGAATTCTTTCCAAGAAACTAGGATATTATAATGTATCAGTCCGCGGAGAGGGGAGGCATACAAGTCCAATAAATAAATAAATAATAAAATAAACAAATGTGCAGATCCCAGTAATGTGACCTTTTGCAATTGACTGATGAGAAATTATTGTCAATGCACAGATTTTCTATGTGCTGTCCAAGATTATTATTATTTTGGTATGGCACCTAGAGTGCTAATAACTACTAGGAAGACCAAGGGGTGTGTTCTGGCTTACCTAACTGATGATTCGCTCCTTGATGCAGTGTATGCATGCACCATGCTAAAAAAAACCAACTTCTGTGCATGCCCACAGAAGCAAAAAACAAGCTGGTGGGGTCTATGGCACCACCAAAAGAACCGATTCAGGGGTGTGGCAGGCTTGGGTTGCTGCTGATTCCAGTAACCCAGATCACCAAGTTATTATCAGTTCCATAGAACCTCCCGGTCTGAACTGGAAGGAACCCACCTCTGGGAGAACCATTTCTCCAATTCTTCATCTTCTATTCTACTACCTCCTGATATTGCACACATCAATTATTCACAATTTCTTCTTTTTAAACAGTTTTATCTGGTGTGATATGAGCCAAGTCGCTACCATATTATATTTGGAAATTTCACAATATTTTAACCTGCTCGTTTTAATGATTTTTTTCAACTCTATATTTTCACCAATAATTACTCGTATATATAATTTTTACAGATATTCCAGTGAATCATTTTGGCAATAGTGTTATGTTGTTTATCAGCAATTTGTGTAATTTTCTTGCACAACCTGAGTATATGATCTAGCATTTCTTCTATTTCTTTGTACAATCTACTGTTGAATGACTTTTCAATTCTAGCCTTGAGCACATTATTTCAAATAGCTTGTTTTTGTACATCAAAAATCAAGCATTAACTTTTCTTTCTAAACTTCCATTTATAAGACATTGTCAGATGTTATCTTTATCCACTTTCCCCTTGATCCTTTGAAAAAATTGATCATCCTTTTCCTTGCCAGCATTCTGTTATTTTTATTGCATTATTTCAATATTCATGTTCTGTTTCCTTCAAGTACAGTAAGTTTCAATTTTTTAATTGCACCAATACTTGATTCCTTGACTGTCTGTTGTTTGATAGTCTAGATTTGTTTTCTTCAAGACCACCAAAATGGAATTATAATAATGACAAATAACAAGGGTAATCATTTCCAACCACCAATCATGTCTTCCACATGTTTTCCATTATTTTTTCTGTAAGAATTCTAATGTTTTTACTAACAGTTTGTTTGACCTGAATTAAGTTTATGCCTCCAAGTTTAATGTATCAATATTACTATGGGGATATAATGCATAATGATCAGTAGTTATTAGCTTTCTTGTTTATCCAGTATGGCCCAGGTATAGATGGTTTTGGTGGCATTTCCATCATTTAATTTTGTCTTTTATATCTGTGCTAAAAATTCTTATGTTTATCAATTACTGAATTTTTCATAAAAATTCAGATCATCTATATAAAGCTAATGTGATATTTGGTAACATTTTTGTTGTTTGGTAGCCAAGATTTATTTTCTTCAAGACCACCAAAATGGAATGATAGTAATGACAAATAACAAGGGTAAATCATTTCCAACCACCAATCATGTTCTCTTCAAGTCTTCCGTTATTTTTTCTGTAAGCATTCTAATGTTTTTACCAGCACCAGTTGCTTTCAAACATT
Organism: Erythrolamprus reginae; assembly: GCF_031021105.1. Taxonomy (NCBI): domain Eukaryota; kingdom Metazoa; phylum Chordata; class Lepidosauria; order Squamata; family Dipsadidae; genus Erythrolamprus; species Erythrolamprus reginae. Next base: position 86,401,011 of record NC_091950.1, read on the forward strand.
TGATGATCCAACTATGTGGAAATGAATAAAAAACACTTTTTATAGTCAATCCAAACTGTGTGCAAATTGGTTTTTCAGCTTTTCTAATTCTCCAGAACTATTTTATCAATCAAAAGTTGATTTTTGTGCCACCGCTTTTCCTTTTATTTCCTTTCTATTCTACTATTTTCTTCTAAATGATTTTGGATGTTGTCTGTTATTATGCCTTTGAGTAATTTAAATGTTGGGCACAATAAATAACTGTCTTGCTTAGCAATGGAAATTCCAGTTGCAATTGTAGTAATACCTGTTGAGCACCACCAAGTCATTTTCAACTCATAGCAACCAAATATACACCTACATGAGTGATACATAGATAGGCCTGCTTATTCTGGGGCAAGGCCTGATTAAATATTTGCAAACCTTGGGAAATACCATCTGGTCAGCAGCTACCCTTTTATCATTGATGGGGTCCTACAGGAATGGTCAGGAACGCAGTTCCGGTAGCAAAATTTGGAGCTCCACCCCAGAGCAACCAATTTGCACTAAAAGAAGTTGAAACAAAATGCATAAGCCACACCCACACTGTGGTAGTAAAAATTTTGGTAGCCCATCACTGCCTTTAATATTTGTTTTAGTGCCAAACCACTAACTGGCTGACTTCTCCTTATGGCTATAGTTACACTCATCTTCACTCTCAATTTTTTCTCCAAAGTTAAAAAAAAATGGTGGAAATAAAGGACAGTGTCAAATATCTCTCTTTTAAAATGCTGCTAAGCCAAGTCTTGGTACATGTGGGTTCCTTTATCAAACCAGAATAAAAGGAGAACAGTTGGAAGTCTGTCTAGATAGGTGTTAACAGGCTCAGGCTCAACCTTGACAGGATGGAGTGGCTGTGTGTTTTGCCTCCCAAGGACAATTTCATCTGTCCATCCATTACTGGGGGGGGAGGGACTTTTGATCCCCTAAGAGAAGCTCCACAATTTGGGAGTCCTCCTCGACCCACAGCTGACCTTAGAACACCATCTTTCAGCTGTGTCGAGAAGGATGTTTGCCAGGTTCGCCCGGTGTGCCAGTCACTCATGCCTTTATCACTTTGAGGTTTGATTACTGCAATGATCTTTACATAGGGCTACCTCTGAAGAATCTTTGGAGACTGCAGGTAGTGCAGAATGCAGCCACTTGAGCAATCTTTTATTTAATTCGACTTCTATGCTGCCCAATCCCGAAGGACTCAGGGCGGCTCCCAAGACATGCCCATATCTCTACAGCACTCTGCAAACTGTACTTGCTGCCAATTAATCTCTGGGTACAATTCAAAGTGTTGTTATGACTTATAAAGCCAGCAGTGGCCTACGAGCCGATACGTTAAATTGCACTCGCCACCATGGCTCATAAATTCTTGCGGGACCAGAGTGATTTTGCTGCTGCACCTGTGGAGGTAACAAAATCGCACACGGAGCCTCAGGTAAAAGCTCACTGAAACACAGGCGCAATTTTGCTACCTCTTCAGGTGCAGCAGCAAAATAGCCCTGGCCCTGCAAGAACTTTTGAGCCGTAGCGGTGAGCGCAATTTAGCATTCCGGTTTGTAGCCCACCTCTGTATAAAGCCCTACATGGCACTGGACCAGATTACTTATGGAACTGTCTTTTGCCTCATACATTCAGCGGCCGGTCAGGTCCCACAGAATTGGCCTTCTCCAGGTCCCGTCAACCAGACAATGTTATCTGGTGGGGCATAGATGAAGAACCTTCTCTGTGGCGGCCTCAGCCCTATGGAGCAAGCTCCCCCCAGAGATTTGCACTTCCCCCACTCTCCCTGCCTTCCGTAAAACTTTAAAGACCCACCTTTGCCAGCAGGCTTGAGGCTACTGAAATTTCAATTTCTTCCCCTGGTCAATGAATGAATATACAATGTATGATGTATGAATGTGGGTTTTTTTTTTAAACTATGGGGACTTTTAGATTGCAATTTTACCTAGATTTCTAACATGTTTATATTGCCTTTGTGGTAAGCTGCCCTGAGCCTCAAGAGAAGGGTGGTGTAGAAATTGAAGAAAGAAAGAAAGAAAGAAAGAAAGAAAGAAAGAAAGAAAGAAAGAAAGAAAGAAAGACAAGAAAGACAAGAAAGACAAGGAGCAACTGGTGATAAGGGTGATTGGACTGTCATTTGTCCGACAGAGTGACTCCCACTTGAGCACTTGGACTAGATGACCTACAAAGTCCCTTCCAACTCTAACAATAATCTAATCTAATCTAATATTTTTTGTTTTGCAAGCAAGGTAAACTCTATTTTCAATGCTGGAGTACACTGCTAACCTTAAATTGTTTTTTTCCCTTACATGTAAAGACTGAAAGCTTTATCCAATAACTGAAAATATCTAGTTTCATTACAGGGTGTTCATATTACTAAAAAAAAAAAAAAAAGAGCTGTGCTTTTTAATAGGAAAAAAAAATCAGAGGAAGCCTTGGGATTGCTCTGTAACAAGATTCATAACATTTCCCATTCTGCATGTGCATTGAGCAGCAGAGTGTCTTCTGACCAACCATTCCGGTCATTCTGGATGCAAATCAGTGTATTAGTCTATATTTTCAGACTTAACATATCAAAATTTGGTGTGACGGGTAGATGTCAAGACAAAATCTACAATGCATTTAGCACTTATGAACATAATCATAGTTGAATATCTAAAGAGGCATGCTTACAATACTGACACATTGACTATAATGCCCACAGGGCTAGGGTGATGCTGTGACATTCTATGACACATTTGTTTGTCTTTAAAGTACAATAATGCTTTGCTAATGTAGAAAGTAATTAATTTTGAGATGGGGGGGGAGAAAAGACAACCACAACCCATTTATGATGACACACAGAAAGGACTTTAATTCTTGCAGCAATGCTGCCTTTTCCGTTCTATTGCTGCATGCAAAGCTTGAAAAATCAGGTGCTGGTTATTCAGGATGTTGTATTCGCTTAGGTTCACAAGCTTGTCAAAATTATCATCCGAATATTTCAGGCAGTAAGTGGAATATGGGGTTCTGCAAGTAGAAACATCAATGTTGCCACCATCCATATTTGCTTCGGAGCGCTTCTCACCTAGAATAAATAATAATAAATAAATAGTGGGTCAATAAACAACAGAGTGAAGCAGCTGCAAAAAAGGCAAACACAATCCTGGGATGTATCAAGGTGAGCATAGAATCTCGCTCACGTGAAGTAATTATTCCTCTCTACAGTACTTTGGTACGACCACACTTAGAAACATAGAAACATAGAAGACTGATGGCAGAAAAAGACCTCATGGTCCATCTAGTCTGCCCTTATACTATTTCCTGTATTTTATCTTACAATGGATATATGTTTATCCCAGGCATGTTTAAATTCAGTTACTGTGGATTTACCAATCACGTCTGCTGGAAGTTTGTTCCAAGGATCTACTACTCTTTCAGTGAAATAATATTTTCTCACGTTGCTTTTGATCTTTCCCCCACTAACTTCAGATTCTGTCCCCTTGTTCTTGTGTTCACTTTCCTATTAAAAACACTTCCCTCCTGAACCTTAACCCTTCAACATATTTAAATGTTTTGATCATGTCCCCCCTTTTCCTTCTGTCCTCCAGACTATACAAATTGATTTCATTAAGTCTTTCCTGATACGTTTTATGCTTAAGACCTTCCACCATTCTTGTAGCCCGTCTTTGGACCCGTTCCATTTTGTCAATATCTTTTTGTAGGTGAGGTCTCCAGAACTGAACACAGTATTCCAAATGTGATCTCACCAGCGCTCTATATAAGGGGATCACTTGGAATACTGTGTTCAGTTCTAGAGGGCCCCAATTTTAAGGACATTGATAAACTAGAGCAAGTTCAGAGGAGAGTTAGAAGGATGGTGAGTGGTCTGAAAACCATGTCCTGTGAGGAATGGTTAAAGGATCTAGGGATGGTTAGTCTGCAAAGGAGAAGACTGAGAGGAGACTTGATTGCTGTCTACAAATATCTGAAGGACTGTCACAGAGGGATCAGCATTGTTCTCATTAGCACATGGAAGGACTAGAAACAATGGAATGAAACTGCAAGGGAGTAGATTTAGATTAGATATCAGAAAAAACTTCCTAACAGTAAGAGTAATAAACCGGTGGAACAGTTTGCCACAGGAGGTGGTGAGCTCTCCTTCACTGGAGATCTTCAAACAGAGACTGGACAGTTGTCTTTCTGGGATGGTTTAGTGAATCCTGGAGGTCCCTTCCAACTCTATGATTCTATGATTCTATGATTCTATGATCCTATGATCCTATGATTCTATGATTCTATGATTCTATGATTCTATGAAGTAAGTAAGTAAGTAAGTAAGTAAGTAAATAAGGAAGGAAGGAAGGAAGGAAGGAAGGAAGGAAGGAAGGAAGGAAGGAAGGAAAATGGAATGTTATTTCATTACTGGCTTATTTCAGCAGGAAAAAAAGACATTTAATGAAAAAAAATTAGCATCTGACTTTCTTCTTTAACTCTAATTTATCTTAATATAAATGAGATCATTTGATCCTGGGCCCATTGGTGCAATCTTATTTTTGCCAGATAAAGGCTGCAGTCATACAGCCTCATACAGATTTTCAGGGGAATTCTGCTTCTTCGGATTTCTCCTGAGGCTGAAGAGAAGGCTTCAAGTTCAGGCAAGAAAATTCAACAATGCACTTCTCTATGTATTACTGCCCATTGACTACTGAGTTTGACTGGTCCATAGACTTAGAACCTCGGTGCCGCAAAGATAAAGAGAGAGATAAATTGGTAGATATCAGTCAAAGTGTATGAGAAGATATGAGACTAAGAGCATCAGAAAATGTGTCCTTCTCCCTCACTTCACAATGTCCCATATCTAGTCAATAATAAATTTTGCAGGATTAGGAATTTCAGCTTCTTTCCTGACTATCTGGAAGATAATTAATATTGATGATGATGATCAAATAAACCATAGTCAGTTGCCTGATTACTATCAATAACTTACCAGGTGCACTATAATATTGGAAAGTATCGTTCACTAATGGAAAGAAAACCAAGATGGGGCTACCAGAACCTTCTGACTGATTGAAATAGTAGCATTCTTTCAAGTGCTTCTTGTCTTCATCTGTTAAGACAACATTTGGAAATGGAATCCCTTGTTCGGCATAGTATTTGCAAGCATCTTCTAGAGGCTATGCTCATATACAAATGAAAAAAAAAGTGATTTTATGAGAAATGAAAGCAAACAATTGTGAATATTATTATACGCACTACAATAAAACACCACTTATATAGTATCAGTTCAAAATAAAAGTTTGGGTTTTACAAATCCAGGATTTAGAAATTAAATGTGAGACTACTCAACAAAATAAGCTCATGGTGAAATCTTTGCTTCTTATAATCTCAATATTAGAACTGAAGGGCAAGTAAAAGTTGTAGTAAATACAATACAATCATAAAAATTAACAATGTCTGATTTTAGGATTTAGAATAGAATAGAATAGAATAGAATTTTTGATTGGCCAAGTGTGATTGGACATGCAAGGAATTTGTCTTGGTGCGTATGCACTCAGTGTACATAAAAGAAAATATAGATTTGTCAAGAATAATGTGGTACAACACTTAATGATTGTCATAGGGAGTCAAATAAGCAATGAAGAAACAATCAATATTTATAAAAATCTTAGCATACAAGCAACAAGCATACAGTCCTAAGTGGGAGGAAATGCGTGATAGGAATGATGAGAAAAAACTAGTAGAAATAGAAGTGCAGACTTAGTAAAAAGTTTGACAGTGTTGAGGGAATTATTTGTTTAGTAGAGTGATGGCGTTTGGGGGAAAAACTGTCCTTGTGTCTAGTTGTCTTGGTTTATTTACATAGGCTGCTGGCCATCACAGCTAAAAACTGAGCTCAGGAGCCCTTTTTTGCTAGCCAAGCACTCAAACCACCACAGGTGCCTCCAACATGGATGACATCGAGCTAGCCAATATCATTTCAATGTATGCCGATTAGTGACTATTGAAAGTGACAATAAAGTTATTCTAAGGTATCCTTTAAGTAATTCTAAGTTTTTATCTTTTTATTAGTAAAGGCCACCCTCCTGGCCTTCCAGAAGGCCTTAAAATCATGGCTTTGCTGGCAGGCCTGGGGTCTTTGAGCTATAGCAACAGCCAAGAAATGATGAATGTTTTTGTAATGGGGTTTTATTGTTGTATATGGTTTTATTATGCATGCTGGCTGCCCAGAGTGCGTTAGGAGTTGGGCGGCCTATAAATTCAATAAAACCAACCAAACAACCAACTAACAAATATTTACTAAAAAATTTGGATTTTTTAAAAAAATATCGAAACAATCCATTTAATTGAAATTATAAAGAAGACAGAAATCAAGCTCAAAATGCTAGCAAGCTCACGGAGAGTCCATTTCATTAATGGTCATGCAACTTTCTAGCAGGCTCCATGCTATCATGAGATTCCCCAAGTTAATTCTCAAAGCAATATCTTCAGGGTTTGGTAGAGGCTGCCAGGCTGGGTCCACCCTCACCTCCGGAGGAAGTATAATTTGAGAAATGAGATAAATTAATAGATAATATAGTATTGGAAGCAGAGAGAAGCAACTAATATCAGACAGAGACATTGTTTTCTCGTGACTGAAAGCAGGAAAGTTCAGGTGGATAGCCGTGACTGACTATGACACACACTGTAACTGTGCAATTCATCACCTTTGTCCTTGTTTATATGTGACTCGTGTGTAATATATGTAAAAAAGGAGCAGGATTCTAACTGTGGCCACTTCTATCCCCCTAGGGCAGGGGTCTGCAGCTCACAGCTCTGGAGCCACATGTGGCTCTTTTGTCCATCTGCTGTGGCTCCATGTCACTCAAAATGGCATGGCGTGTGACACCCACTGGCACATTGAGTTTTTCGACCCATCTTTTTTCCCGGAGTTCGAAATGTTTTTGTTGCATGCAAAAAATTGTTTTCTATGAAGCAATTCATTGATTACATAAATGCAACACACTATAGTTTTTTTTATACATAGCATAAAGGTAAAATATATGTGCAGTATTATCTTAGATGTCAAAAGGTTTTTGTGGTTCCCGGTGTTTTCTTTTCTGTGGGAAACAGATCCAAATGGCTCTTCGAGTGTTTAAGGTTGCCGACTCCTGCCCTATTGATGCTCCTTACTGAAAGGGCTAATATTTACTCTTTTGTTTTCATTTTTGAAACAGTAAACCTACTCTCTGTTGTGGTTAGCTCTGGCCCAGCTCCTGCCCCAAGGACTGTGGATGTGGGGGAGACATCCACATGCTGCAGGCCTGTTTTGCCCCCGGTGGAATCTGCTGATGAAGGCTCCTCTGACCAAGAAGACATGAGTGACAGGGAGGAGGAGAGTGTGGCAGACAGCTCAGAAGATCAATTATCTAGCTCCTCCTTGGATTCAGAACAAGAGTTAATGATACAGCCACGCATGCGGAGAGTGATGCATAGGCAACAACAACAACTGAGAGATTATTATAAAAGAAAATGAGGCCACATGTGGTTGGGTGGGGCTGTGGTAATTAGTGAGGCTGCTATAAATAGCAGCCTGTGGGTTTGGCCATTGTGGAGGATTATCTGATCATTGTGTTTCGTGACTGCTTTACTGACTTTGACCTTTTGTGTGCTGATTTTCCCCCGCTTTGAAACTAAACCAGAGCCAAGTGTGTTTCACTTTGTAAAAGAAGAAGGACTGTGAATTGCCTCACAGCTGCAAGCTAAGTATCACAGGACTGATAAGGGACTTGTACAAATTACCAGTTTGTTTGGAGACCAGTGCTCTTTGCTATACCAAAAGAGGGCTTGGTTTAAGTGACTTTTCATTATAAAGAACATTGTTTTGAATTTTCAAACGTGTGTGTGTCTGAAATTTGTACCTGTGAATTTTTGGTAGGATTCTACCAGAGAGCCCGACAGAACACTCTCATTTTGGAAGTCAGACACATTGGGTTTATGATAATATTTTCAGAACACACAAGTATACAATTTCATAGTTCAGGTATGTTCTCAATCTTTTCTTTTACTATTTAAAAACAACAACATCTGTGGGCAAATTCCATTGAAATTGTTATATCTATTAAATGCATTGTATAACTTCTAGCATATGTATTAGATGTAAGCAAGAAAGCAATAAATAAAACCTATTACCAATGTTTGTGAACCTGCACTGTAGCTCAAATGCAGGATGACATCCACTTTCCTCTCTAGCCGTAAGAGTGGTGGGCAACTTGTATTGATGAAAAATCCAGCATCCACCAGGCCCAGGTGATCATCATATTCTGTTAGCTGATTGGGACAACAATCCAATGTAGTAGCTAGAAAGGAAACACATTGCTTTGACATCTGGAAATAATGTGATTTTCTAGCATTCAATTGCATTAAATTCAAAATTCTTTGAGGAGTTTTACTCATCCTTTCGGGTGTACCAAAATATAGCTTATGATTTGCTGTATGTTGAATATGCTCCTCTCCACAAAAGTTGTCTATTTAATTCTAAAATTTAAATTTAAAATTCAACAATTGCAGATCATTAGTTATAAGAAAATCCAGAAATTATTCTAGTGTGCCATTCAAAATAAATTGTGCAGTGTGTAAATTCTATGTTAGCTTTACTAATGTTGAGTAAAATAAGTATTGAATAGCAGTAAATGGCAGTTGAAGTATGTATAGGTTGGTATAAGAAAAAACAGCACTGCTTTTAAAATGTACTTATTTATGGGAGGCCAATAGAACAATATTTCACAATAAGAGTTCTCTACTCATCTACTCGCAACAGAATACCTTATTCCACCAACCTTGAAATTTAGGGTTTAGATAGCTTAGAGCAGCGTTTCCCAACCGGTGTGCCGCGGCACACCGGTGTGCCGCGAGACATGGCCAGGTGTGCCGCCAAGCTCCGGCTGGGCGGGGCGCTGCCGGTACTTCCGTCCTGGGGCTCCCGCTCGCAGCTGTCCCCCGGCTCCTGCTCGATGCCGCGGTTTTCGGCGCTCTCCTGCTGGGCTTCAAAGAAGGAAGGCGGGGAAAAGCCTTTTTCCCGCCTTCCTTCTTTGGAGCCCAGCAGGAGAGCGCCGAAAACCGCGGCATCGAGCAGGAGCCGGGGGACAGCTGCGAGCGGGAGCCCCAGGACGGAAGTACCGGCAGCGCCCCGCCCAGCTGGAGCTTCTCTGGCATCCACGGCAAGTGTCCTTTGTGGCCCCGCGGGAGGGCACTGGCGTTGGGAGCGGGGGGGGGTGGCCGCAGCGGCCGCAGGCAGTCCCGAGGAGATGTCAGCGGCGAGAGGGAGCTCTCTCTCTCTCTCTCAGCTGACTGCAAGCGGGAGCCCTGACGGTGGCGGTTGGACCTGCGGCAAGTGTCCTTTGTGGCCCGGCGGGAGGGCACTGGCGATGGGAGCGGGGGGGTGGGGGGTGGCCGCAGCGGCCGCAGGCAGTCGCAGGGAGATGTCGGCGGCGAGAGGGAGCTCTCTCTCTCTCTCTCAGCTGACTGCAAGCGGGAGCCCTGACGGTGGCAGTTGGACGTGCTGCTGGCGCTGCGGGCCTGGCATATACGGTGTCCAGCAGCACGTCCAGCTGCCGCCGTCAGGGCTCCCGCTTGCAGTCAGCTGAGAGAGAGAGAGAAAGAAAGAAAGAGAGACATAGCAAGAGAGGCAGAGAAAGAGAGACAGAGCAAGAAAGAGAGGCAGAGAAAGAGAAAGAGAGATAGAGAAAGAGAGAGAGAAAGAGAGACATAGCAAGAGAGGCAGAGAGAGAGAGAAAGAAAGAGAGACATAGCAAGAGAAAAAGAGAGACTTAGCAAGAGAGGCAGAGAGAGAGAGAAAGAGAAAGAAAGAGAGACATAGCAAGAGAGACAGAGAGAGAGAAAGAGAGAGAAAGAAAGAGAGATAGCAAGAGAGGCAAAGAGAAAGAAAGAGACATATAGCAAGACAGTGAAAGAGAGAGAGAGAGCAAGAGAGAGAGAGAAAAGCAAGAAAGAGATAGCAAGAGAGACAGAGAGAGAGAGCAAGGGAGAGAGAAAGACATAGAGGAAGGGAAGGAGGGAGAGAGAAAGAGAGAAAAAAGAGAGGAAGAAAGAAAGAAAGGGATGGAGAGAGAGAAAGAAGGGAAGGAAGGAAAAGAGAGAAAGAGGGAGAAATAGAGCGAAAGGGAGGAAGAGAGAGGGTTTTTTTGTCCAAACTTTTCTTTAGCCCGCCCCCCCGCCCCGCCCCCCTTCAGTGTTCCCCAGGATTTTGAAAATATGAATAATGTGCCGCGGCTCAAAAAAGGTTGGGAAACACTGGCTTAGAGCTATATCGCCTTTGATCTGATCTAAATATAGTTCATAAAATCATCTGCTACAATGTCCTACCTGTCAATGAATACTTTAGCGTCCACTGTAACAATACATGAGCACACAATAAATTCATACTCAATGTAAATCACTCAAAACTTGACTGCAGAAAATACAACTTCAGCAAAAGAGTGATCAATGCCTGGAATGCACTACCTGACTCTGTGGTTTCTTCGCCAAACCCCAAAAACTTTAATCTTAAACTGTCTACAGTTGACTTCACCCCATTCCTAAGAGATCGGTAAGGGGGGGTGCATAAAACATTGTAACATTATTACATATTCCCACAACATTTTTGGCGCAGTCCCAACGTGTTTTTAAAATTTGCTACTTATTAATTATTTTGCTTAATGAAATGAAAGCGAGATAATATACAATATATCAGAATATCTCCGAGACCGCCTTCTGCCGCACGTATCCCAGCGACCGATTAGGTCCCACAGAGTGGGCCTTCTCCGGGTCCCGTCAACTAAACAATGTCGGTTGGCGGGCCCCAGGGGAAGAGCCTTCTCTGTGGCGGCCCCGACTCTCTGGAACCAGCTCCCCCCAGAGATTAGAACTGCCCCTACCCTCCTTGCCTTTCGCAAACTCCTTAAAACCCACCTTTGTCGTCAGGCATGGGGGAACTGAGATATCTCCCCCGGGCCTATACAATTTATGTATGGTATGCTTGTGTGTATGTTTGTTTAATAATGGGGTTTTAAAATATTTTATATTGTAAATTATTAGATTTGTTACAAACTGTTTTTATTGTATTGTGAGCCGCCCCGAGTCTGCGGAGAGGAGCGGCATACAAATCTAAATAATAATAATAATAATAATAATAATAATAATAATAATAATAATAATAATATGGAGCATAATCATACCAACTGTTTTTAATCTGGGAAGATTGGCATGCATTTTGAATCCGAATTCAGTCCTAAACTGGACAGTGTATACCTCCAGCCTAAGACTTTAATGCCAAATGCATTTAGAAATATATTTTAAAAAGGATAATCTGAACACCAAGTTAATGATAGTTTGAAATCATATGTGCTAGTCACCTTTCCATCTATGAAAATGCGTATCCTCCATGTAGCAGTCATGCATCTGGAAACCTTTCAGAAAATTGTGATACTGCGCAACAGCTAAGCGATCTGTCAAAACCCCACGAAGTTTTGTGGCTAGAGTTCCAGGTGGTACAAACATGCGGCTTTTTAGCTCATAGGGTTTTGTGGGTAAGTGTGGGTCTTCATCTGCAACAAGACACAAAGGACAAGAAATGTATTTCCCCCCCTAATTCAAACATATACTATTTTTTTTAAAAAAGAATTGAAGACTAATCCAAAAATTAAAAGAGACCTGGGCAAGTACTTATTTGGTAATTTATATGACCTATAAATTATATGACCTATAAAGCCCTACATTTCATTTCAATTTCAGAACAAGCTACTATGTTCCAACAATGGAAGTAAATTGAAACTTGGAAATATTTTCTTGTTATTCACCCTAAGGCAGGGGTCTCCAACCTTGACGACTTGATGACTTAGCAATAGCAATAGCATTTAGACTTGTATACAGCTTCACAGTGCTTTACAATCCTCACTAAGCAGTTTACAAAGAATAGGCATATTGCCCCCAACAATCTGGGTCCTCATTTTACCGATCTTGGAAGGATGGAAGGCTGAGTCAACCTTGAGCCTACTGAAATTCGATCTGACAAACTGTTGGCAGCCGGTGATCAGCAGAAATGCCCCGGCGGCCGATTTAACGGCTGCTCGAAATTGTGCCAGGGCCAGGGAGAACACGGGCTTGGCGCTTAGCCAATTAGGCTGCTATCTCACAAGGTATCGCATGATCGCTGTTGCCTGGCTTCGCAATCCCGTGCACTGTCTTTCAGAGCTGGGGCTTGCCTGGGCGAGCCCTATAAATAGGGCTTTGCCTCAGGCATTCTTCCTTCTGCCCCCAGCTCCTGAAGAAGCAGACACTTTAATAAAGTGACCGATTTAAACCCAGCTCTTGGTATCCGTGTTCTTATTCCACCTCCGGCACAAGTAGCTTGCAGTACTGCACTCTAACCACTACGCCACTATGCCACTGAGGCTCTATCATAAGACTTATGGACTTCAATTCCCAGAATCCCTGAACCAGCATTGCCAAGGTTGGAGAACCCTGCTCTAAGGTACTTATTTGGGCCAATGGATTTTGGAAAGAAATTGTTTCAAGATTAGAATGGAACATTCACAGTGTAAGACCCAAGTGTGCATGGTCATTTACCGGGACCATAAATTGAATCATCTGACCATAAATTGAATCATCATAGACTTGTGCTGGAGCCCATTTTCTGCTAGAGAGAAGTTGATTGAGAACGGACTCCAACATGAGCCAGAAAGCTGGGATGACTAAACCTCTGGTCCCAGTGACTGACCCCGATTGGATCCTGCAACATTATCCTGTATTTTTCAGAGTATAAGACACACCAGAGTATAAGATGCACTTTAGTTTTTGGGGAGGAAAATAAGGGGGGAAAAATCTACCTGCTAGGTCAGTGATTGTGAACCTCTGGCATGGCTGCCACAGGTGGCACCTGGAGCCATATCGGCTGGCATATGAGCTGTTGTCCTAGCTCAGCTCCAATGTGCACATGTGTGTCTGCCAGCTGATTTTTGGCTTGCACATAGGCTCTGGGATGGTGTTTTTAGCTTCCAGAGAGTCTCTGGGGAGATGGGAGAGAGCTTTTTTACCCTCCCCTCGCTCCAGGGAAACCTTTGGGGGTTTGGGAAGGAGAAACACGAGTCTATTAGGCCCACCAGAAGTTGGGAAACAGGCCGTTTCTGGACTCCAGAGGGCCTCTAGGGTGGGGCAGGGGAAGCTGTTTGCTCCCCAGACATTGAATAATGGGTGTGGGCACTCACACATGCACGATAGCACACGCACACAGTCATTTGGCACCCGAGGGAAAAAAAGGTTTGTCATCACTGTGCTAGGAATTCATCTAGCTAGACTTCTTAGTCTGGCCAGCGTCAGCTCATTATTTTATCCACTGGTTAGGGCTTTTAAAAAAACCTTATTCTGAGCAAGTAGCAATGAAAGTGCCTGAAAGCTAGTAAGAGCTGGGAACATCTTTAGCACCTCTTTAGGGCTGGAAAGAAACTTATTTGGAGCAAGTAGAGCAATGAAAAAAGCCTGCAAAGACTTAGGGCTGGAAAAACATTCTTTGGAGAGAGTAACAATGAAAAAGCCTGCAAGGTAAGAGCTGGGAAGATGGTTATCCCCTTGTTAGGGCTGGGGGAAAAAAACTTAGAAAAAGCTACATTCAAAGTATAAGATGCACCTAAATTTTTAACCTCTTTTTATTGCTGTACGCCACCCTGAGTCCCTTTGGAGAAGAACGGCTTATAAATTTAAGTAATTAAATTAAAGTAAATTAAAGTAAATTTTTGGGAGGACAAAATGCATCTTATACTCTGAAAAATGTGGTATATTAACTTTTATTGCATTGGCATTGGACACACATGCACAATGAATGGGTTTTATACTGTGATTTTGAATCCGCCATCTTGTCCAGTGTGAGCCCTTCTGAGCAGGCAAGCAACTCTGTTTCATTAGCAAGTATGTAGCCATAATTTCTGATCCATCTCTAACTTCACAATTTATACATTCCTATTTAAAGACTAATAGCAGTATGACTGTCCTGATATTAGGGTTTGTTTGTTTGTTTATTATTTATTTATTTATTCATTTATTCATTTATTCATTCATTCATTCATTCATTTATTCATTTATTTATTCATTTATTTATTTATTTATTTATTTATTTATTTATTTATTTATTTATTTATTTATTCCAATACACAATGAGGGTTTTAGTGGGTATATATATATACATACACATAGTAAAATACATGATGAAGGTTATAGAGGAGATACTCGTAGTAAAATATATCTAAGAAAGAATGGAAAAGAAGATATAGTAATAGAACATATCAATGAAAGAACAGAAGAAGATATATAGGAATAGAAGAATGGTATAGGAGATATAGGAGAGCAATAGGACAGGGGACGGAAGGCACTCTAGTGCACTTGTACTCGCCCCTTTCTCCTGAGGTTCATTTCTCCTTTAAGACTACATAGTGTTTTTTGCTAAGATAGGCTTATAGAAATCATTTAAAGGAAAATATTCTCAACACCACTCTTTTCTGGACTGAATATAGAATAGGTTCACACATGCTGCTAAACTGCAGTTTGTGTAGCTATGATTTACTGAATAAAGCCACAGTTGGCTGCTGCAGTTCCTTCCTGCAACACACTAAACCATATTTTACAAATCACGATGGCTTAGCCTACACAGCCTAAACCAAACAAGCCCCACATCGAAGTGTGTAAACTCAAGCAACCCCCCCCCCCAAAAAAAACCCTTTCCCTTTCTATATTGGTTTAAGCAGAAGCAAGAAAGATACTCACCAATATCTATAAATTTGTCTTGAGTCCATTGATGCCAGAATTCTTCTGAACTGTTAACTCTATTCCAAATATACAGCAAGTTGAGTGAAAATATGCTACTCCACATACCTGTGGGGGAGGAGAATGGTATCTTTACTGACAACCTAAAAACAGTTCCATTGAGAATTGTCCTGTCATTCATCTGATCTCATGACCTCCCTTCATATGTTAGTTTTAGTTTTGTTTCTTTTTCTCTAAGAACTCAAAGCATTATGTATAGCTATCTCTCCATTTTTCACTCCTAACAACCATCCCAGAGACAGTCTAAAGTCACTAAGCAGTCTTTTCAGACCGAGGCTGGACTTGACTCTGGCTCTTTCCTACTCTTCCATTTCTGATTTCTCCATAACAGAGACCTTGCCTAAATCGCTGCTTGGAATGTCTGTGTGAAAATTGGGCATTTAAAGAGTTGTAAACAGTTGTAAACAGAAGGAAGTGACCAAGCTGGAGGCTACTACTAATATTTAATGAAATGTTTTTTATGTTCTGAATGGAAGTAGAAAGATACTCATACTCATAAATGTTTTTAAGTGCTAGGTTTGGGACATATTATACTATCACGAATGAATGAATGAATGAATGAATGAATGAATGAATGTCATGATTTCTTCTTATCATAGAGGAATCTATGTTATTGGCCTGTATTTTCTTTTGGAAGCTTATGTTACTTGGTTGAATCTGGCTTTATTTCCCAAGTATATCACCCTCTTTTCTCCCCTTCTTTCAAATTTATTTGCTTCCCATCTTGAAATTCAAGGTGATGCTATAATTAATTAATTTTGTCCAAGATCTGAACAAAAAGACTGATAGACTCCTGTTAATTATATTAGAACAATCTACGAAACTAGACTCACTATCCTGGGTCTAGAAAGCTTAGAACTACGATGCCTAAAACACGATCTAAGTATTGCCCACAAGATCATATGCTGCAACATTCTACCTGTCAATGACTACTTCAGCTTCAATCGCAACAACACAAGAGCACGCAACAGATTCAAACTTAATATTAACCGCTCCAAACTTGACTGTAAAAAATATGACTTCAGCAATAGAGTTGTCGAAGCGTGGAACTCATTACCTGACTCAGTAGTGTCAACCCCTAACCCCCAACATTTTTCTCTTAGACTATCCACGATTGACCTCTCCAGGTTCCTAAGAGGTCAGTAAGGGGCGTGCATAAGTGCACTAGTGTGCCTTTTGTCCCCTGTCCAATTGTCTCTCCTTTATCTCCTTTATCTTTTCTTCCTTTCATATATCTTCTCCTCTATTTTTATATCTTTTCTCCTATCCTTTTCTTTATATATATTACTACATGTCTATTCTCTTCAATGTGTATTGTGTATTGGACTAAATAAATAAATAAATAAACAAACAAACAAACAAACAAACAAACAAATAAATAAAGAGTGGCAGTGCATGGTCCTTTAATTCTCCTAACACCTTACCACTGACCATATTGCTAGGCCTAAGGGAAGTTGGAGTTCTACACCAACTTGCATTACATATCCATTACATTCCATTACACCTACATCTGCAGGACTTGATGTTAACTATCCTTGAAGTTAAAAATCAGATCAGAGACCCACCTATGAGGTGGTAGATTTTAATATTTGCTATAAAAACAATATTTTTAGTATTTTATATAATTGACCACATCACCATGAAGATAGCACAACCGGGTTTCTGGAAGCTTTTTTATCAGGCGGCCCATGAAAAATTCACTTCCAAAGTCCTCAGGATGCACAAAGGCTCCATACTTCAGAAATCCCACCTCGTAGGGTGTAAATTCTAGCCATTCTGGAGAAAGAAGAAGGGAAAAAAAATAGTAGTACCTGAGCACTCCTAATTGTGAACAAGTATAAAATAAACCTGCAAAGCAAAAATAATTTCCATCGTGTAAAGAGGGATAACATTTGGGGAGAGAAACCTAAAACTATCCTTCTAATGGCCATACAAACATTTTCATAGATCCCCATCTTGAATCATCTTGTTGCACTGACTGGATCCAAAGAGTTGTTGGAGAAGACAAATATACTCTTTCAAGTCCTATGGGAAATTCCAGAACTATAACACAGTATACACCAGGTGAGGGTTGCCGCTACCGCTATGTCTCTGGAATGCATGCAATGAGATTTTGCTTCAGCGCATATGCAGGAAGCAAGATGTCATGAGGGAACACACGCATGCGCAGAAGCAAAAAAGCCACCCAAATCTCATGCTCATCCCTTTGTGAGATTTTTCTTCCTATGCTTGCGCAGAAGCATAATAATAATAATAATAATAATAATAATAATAATAATAATAATAATAATTTACTGGATTTGTATGCCGCCCCTCTCCGTAGACTTGGGGCGGCTAATAACAATGATAATAACAACATGTGACAATCCAATAATATAACAACTAAAAATCCTTATTTATAAAACCAAACATACACACAAACATACCATGCATAACTTCTAATGGCTTAGGGGGAAGGAATATCTCAACTCCCCCATGCCTGGCGGTATAAATGAGTCTTAAGTAGTTTACGAAAGACAGGGAAGGTGGGGGGAATTCTAATCTCTGGGGGGAGTTGGTACCAGAGGGCCGGGGCCGCCACAGAGAAGGCTCTTCCCCTGGGTCCCGCCAAACGACATTGTTTAGTCGACGGGACCCGGAGAAGGCCAACTCTGTGGGACCTTATTGGTCGCTGGGATTCGTGCGATAGCAGGTAGTTCCGGAGATTATCTGGTCCAATGCCATGTAGGGCTTTAAAGGTCATGACCAACATTTTGAATTCTGAGTCAATGCAAGCCACGGAGTGTTGAAGAAACATGGGCGAATCTTGGAAGCCCCACGATGGCTCTCGCGGCTGCGTTCTGTACGATCTGATGTTTCCGAAACCTTTTCAAAGGTAGCCCCATCTACAAAGGTAGCCATGTAGATGGCATGCATCCCAAAATCCCATTGGGATGCATGCGCGCATGCCAGAAACCTGAAGCTGTGCATGCAGCTCCAGTTTTACTACCTGTGCGGCATCCTCCTCTGTACTAGTAGGAACCCGATACTGATATGCACCCAGAAATCAATGTTACTGGAATTAGATGTTAAAATGTAAATAGGATGCTTTGGTTAAATATTGTGCTAAACAACTAAAGCTTCTTTGCTTAATTTGAACCTGTCAACCTCTAAGCATTCTATCCCAACCATAGACTGTTAGTCAACCAATCTACTTTACAGAATTATTGCAGGCATCACAAGGGAGACGATCAGCTGCCTTGAGTTAAATTAGTTTAAATTATAATGAATTTAGTTTTACATTGAAATGTATTTAAATTTTAAATAAATTTGAAGTGCATTGCATTAATAAGTTGTTGTTGTCCATAGTCACTTGGATCATAAAAGGAGTTTATAAATTGAACAAATTAAAAATTGGCAGGATATAAAGCTTGCAAAAAAAATAATGCAAAGTAAACCACCTTGGGTTTTGAATTTGTTCTTGGTTCTCAGTAACAAAAGAGTCTTTCAGGTTGAACCTAGATTTTTTAAACACAGATTTCCAATGAAATCTTTCTCTCCCCCCCCCCCTCTACATGGCATGGGTAGGCCAACAGTTAAATGAAGGAGCTTACTGTTTATGAGAATTTGAGGTATATTTATTTGCTTAGGAAAACAAAGGCTGAAATACACTCATGAGATTTTGTTTGTTTGTTCATTGGAATCATACCTTGGAACCAAACCTTCTTGAAATATAAATACACAAAATAATATTTTAAAATCTTTGCTGTGATCGCTTCTCAGCCATTTGGCTAAGATCAAGTGTAGTAAAAATCTTTGCTGTTTTAATGCCTTGTCACAAAGGATGGCAGGCAGAGATAACTGAACTTATATGCCCAATTAATTAATCGTATGTTGAGAAAACCAGTTTGGTTTAATGGTTAAGGCTTGAAACCACAATACTATGAGTTCTAGGCCCTCCTTAGGCACAAAGCCGGTGGTTGACCTTGGCCAATTATTCTTTCTCATCCCTAAAAACATCAAATCAGCTTCATTACAAATATATATATGGGAGATAGAACGATCAATATTTCATAAAGAAAAATCAGACTCATTCTATATCTACATATAAAATAAATATAAATAATATATAGATCAAGTAATAATCAGAGATAAATATTTGGGGATGCATAGTTAAAATCTCAAAATTTGACTTTTGGATGGATTTTCTATAGGAGGTGGATTTTAAGACAGACACTCTATCATCATATAAATATTTTTTTAAACTCAAGCTTGCCTCCTAGTGACTTCATGGAATATGGATGTAACATTGTAACTTCATTGGTAATAACACTGAAGTGGTTTGCCATCGTCTCCTTCTGGGATTTCTTTTATTTTGCCACCTAGTCTACAATTTAAATCTTAAACTTTTTGCTTAGCTACTTGGAGATCATCCAGGGTTGGTTAGAGACTGCCATCTATGCTAGTAACCAGGAGATGTAATCTTGTCATTCATATTATGTGGCTCCAAATAGATGTAAAACCAAAACTCATTTGGTAACAACAACAACAACTCTGTCTTTCGTGTTATCAATCACCTTTGAAATCTTGAGTACTGTACTTGTCCTTGATGTTAATAGTTACATAGATGGGCAGGGGATTTTGTCCATTTATCAAGGTTTCTTTCTGCTCTGAAAGCCTGTGGTTATCTTTCTAATTGTAAAAGAGAAAAAAAACCCCAAAATGTTATGGAATAAGTACATAACAACCAAAAATACATAAATACAAATCATTTTAATATTAAAGATGCCTGATGCAACCCAATATAGAACAATCCTAAATATAACAATTGAACATGTGGATGAAAAAGAAGATGAAATTAATAAAGGTTTTTTTTTACTCAGGACAATAAGAATGACATAGTTGCTTGATATCACCTTGGGTACCTGCAACCCAAATTAATGTTTTTACTATTAATATAATAGAATATTTAATTCTAATTAATATATTATAACAACATTACTCTTTACATTTTTATAACAGGTATCCATAATTCCTAGGAAGTGGGAAAAAAATTATTAGACTTTACCCCATCATTTAACAAATATTCCAGGATGAGTCCCCAGAGATCTATAAAAGTTGTCGGGTAGCCCTCCTGTTTCCTTTGATTCAACTGTTGATAGTAGTATTTCATACGGTTCGGGGTGAACATTTCCAACTTGCTTTTGGTCACTTGTCTCTTAGCCTCCTCTATTTTTTCATGTAGATCATTCTGGGACCAGTAAGCATCCCTGTATAGATGTGCCATGGCCCTGAAAAAACACAATGCAATCAATGAGAAATATACCAAAAATTAAAAGTACTTACAAATGTGTATAAAATGATACTCTGAGACTAGCAGCAGTACATTCCTAATTTCTCAAGTGTTTCTTCAGTCAAATTCTCATTATGTTTATGCCAACAAATTACAATTTGGTTTTATAGATTTGGCTAGATATTAGGAAAATGGCTTCTCCTTGGTATGAGCAACTCAGCAGAAGAAACAGTGTCCCTTTCACTGGATAAATAAAGTGAAAATCAGATTGAAATTTTTAATAAGGATTCCTATACTAAATGTTTCATTTCAACTGGAGGATTGGCCTACCACAGGTCCTTATAAAATTAGATAGTTCTCAACAAGCCAGCAATAATATAACACATTTTTCAGACTTGCAAAATTGCTGTCTATGATGCTACTAGTGCTTTTGAGATTTGAGGATAAAGACAAATGATAACGGGTATTTGAAAACATCTATAAAGTTACATAGTGACATACTTATCTAATAAGATGAAAATGAGTAGTATAAAAACACAAATTTGGTTTGATACATGTATAAACACAATAACATCCACATTTGACTTAAATACAGAGATATTTAAAATGATCATCGAGAAAGCCTCATGTTTCCATATGTATTTTATTTATTTGTTTTGTCAAGTACATATTGGAGGTATGTAAATATTCATATACATGATACTAATAGCAAGAAAATAATAATAAGAAACATTAAATATAGTAATATTCATATACATGATGCTAGTAAAAAAATAAAAGAAACATTAGGACAGGGGACGGAAGGCACTCTGGTGCACTTATGCACACCCCTTACTGACCTCTTAGGAATCTGGATAGGTCAACCGTAGATCATCTAAGGGTAAAGTGTTGGGGGTTTGGGGATGACACTATGGAGTCCGGTAATGAGTTCCATGCTTCGACAACTTGGTTACTGAAGTCAAGTTTGGAGCGGTTAATATTAAATTTAAATCTGTTGTGTGCTCTTGTGTTGGTGTGGTTGAAGCTGAATTAGTCGCCGACAGGCAGGATGTTGCAGCATATGATCTTGTGGGCAATACTTAGATCTAGTTTAAGCCGTCTTAGTTCTAAACTTTCTAGGCCCAGGATTGAAAGTCTAGTCTCGTAGGGTATTCTATTTTGAGTGGAGGAGGGAAGGGCTCTTCTCGTGAAGTATCTTTGGACATTTTCAAGGGTGTTAATGTCTGAGATGCGATATGGGTTCCAAACAGATAAGCTGTATTCGAGGATGGGTCTGGCAAAATTTTTGTAAGTGAGATTATTCATAATTGATAAAGTGATACAAATATAAGAATGTCTACATAGCATTGCTATAGACTTGTGTAAATGCACAGCAGTGTGAACAGTATTACCATGTTATTCCCAACAATCTATCATGAATTTTCACTTACCATGAAGTTCCAGACAACCCAGACATGTATGTTATGCAATCCATAATATTCAGTTTTTTGAGTGCCCTTAGAGAGCCAAATGTTGTTGTGTATGACCTTGTCCCACCTCCAGTTGTCATGATTGCCACCACAGGAATCTGAGTAAAACAAGGACAGGGCAAATTTAAAAATAAGCACAAAGTAATACCTGGATAATAAATGGGTTGTATTTGGTGGACAAGGGTTAACCTTGCACTCACCTGAGTGTTTCTTCATAAGTTCGACCTCAGATTTCTCAAACTTGGCAGTCTTAAGACATGCGGGGTGCGGAATTCTTAAAGTTGCCAAGTTTGAGAAACACTTGGATATCTAAAGAAAACGTATATATCCTTGGCTTTCAGTCACTTGAAAAAAGAGAACCCGGGTTTTTTTATAACACCAAAAACAACACTCACTGGGTCAGTTCTAGAGAACTTGTTCCTTCAGATAACAGTAAAATACGTTCCAAAAAAGTGTATTGTTTAATTATTAGAAATATTGTATATATTATTTATTTATTTATTTATTTGTTTGTTTGTTTGTTTGTTTGTTTGTTTGTTTGTTTGTTTGTTTGTTTGTTTGTTTGTTTATTTATTTATTTATTTATTTATTTATTTATTTATTTATTTATTTATTTATTTATTTATTTATTTATTTATTTATTTATTTATTTATTTATTTATTTATTTATTTATTTATTTATTTATTTATTTATTTATTTATTTATTTATTTATTTATTTATTTATTTATTTATTTATTTATTTATTTATTTATTTATTTATTTATTGGATTTGTATGCTGCCCCTCTCCATAGACTCGGGGCGGCTAACAACAGTAATAAAAAATAGCATGTAAATCCAATACTAAAACAACTAAAAAACCCTTATTGTAAAACCAAACATACAAACAAACAAACAAACAAACAAACAAACTAACATATCATGCATAAATTGTAAAGGTCTAGGGGGAAAGAATATCTCAGTTCCCCCATGCCTGACGGCAGTGGTGGGTTTTAAGGAGCTTACGAAAGGCGAGGAGGGTGGAGTTGGAGGGTGGAATTCTAATCTCCGGGGGGAGTTGGTTCCAGAGGGCCGGGGCCGCCACAGAGAAGGCTCTTCCCCTGGGCCCCGCCAAACGACATTGTTTTGTTGACGGGACCTGGAGAAGGCCCACTCTGTGGGACCTAACTGGTCGCTTGGATTCGTGCAGCAGAAGACGGTCCTTGAGATAATCTGGTCCAGAAATATATCTATTTCCCATTACTTATTTAAAACCCCAGATTGCAGTAGTAAACTAAACAATTCAGAACAAGATGATATAAACACAACAAAGACAATCCAAAACTTATAAGCAAATAGGTAATGACTGGGGAAAAGCTCACCAAAAATAAAATAAATTGATTTTCTTTAATGTTAAGTAACATCTGTCAGCAACCCACATACCTCATGATCTTGCAAGTCGTAATCTAGCTGGAGAACCTGCTTCAAAGCTTGAGCAACAATTCTTTTTCGCTTACACAAGAACTCTTGCTCTTGTGAACAGAGATCATATCCCAAGCGCACATCTAGGTCTCCTGGGCAGGAACAATCACTAAGACATAAAACATAGCTTAGAAACTTTATCTCAATATACAAGATAACTGTGTTCACACAAAAATGTAATTAAACAAGATGATTTAAAGCAAGAGTGTCAAACTCACGTTGTCATGGCAGCATCACATGACATATGACTTTCCTCCCCTTCACTAAACTGGGTTTGGGCATAGCCAATGCATGACATATCCAGTCCACCGGCTATGAGTTTGACAGCCCTGATTTAAAGTGACCGAACACTGTCACAATCTATGAAATAACTATTATGTGTTCAAGAATTTCATACAATATACTGCACATCTCAAAAGTACTTTTAGATAGCACTCAGGTATAGACATGATAAAAAGTGCCTTAAGAAGGCTGACAATATGCCCTCCTCTAATGAAATGCATACTTAATTTTTTTAAATGTCATTCTGAAATTACTTTTCAGTTGAGCTGTAAACTTTTTTTCTTTTTTGTTTTCGTGAGCTTTTAAATATTTCAGCAGTTGTAGAAATTTAAAATATACAATTTTTAATTTAAATGTTTGTTTCTTTATTTGATTTCTTTGGTATATCTTGGTGGTTCAGCATCTGAGATCTGATTTTTAAAAAAAATAAAAATCTTGCTTTAATGGTTTATTAACCTTTTTTCATTATGTGAATAGTTTTGTCAATTGTTTATTATATTAGGGTTTTTTAATTCTTCCATACAGTACAAAAGGTAATCTGATTACTGTATTTTTTGGAGTATACCTTAGTTTTGGGATAGGAAAATAGGGGGGGGGGATCTACCTACCAGGTATTCATCTGGCTAGCATCCTTAGTCTGGTCAGCTTCAGCACATTATTATATTCCCTGGTTAGAGCTGATAAAAATCTTCTTTGGAGGGAGTACCAATGAAAACAAGCCTGCAAAGACTTAGGGCTGGAAAAAAAATCTTCTTTGGAGGGAGTAGCAATGAAAAAATCCTTAAGATTCTTAGCACCTTGTTAGGGCTGAAAAACCCTTTCTCAGAGGGAGTAGCAATGAAAATAAGGCTGCAAAGATTTAGGGCTGGAAAAACACTTAATCAGAGAGAATAGGAATGAAAAAATGCTGCAAGCCAGGAAGATTGTTAGCACCTTACTAGGGTTGAAAAACAAAGCTTTGAAAAAGCTATATTTGGAGTATAAGATGCATCCAAACTTTCAGCCTCTTTTAGCGGGGAAAGGGTGTGTCTTATATTCAAAAAAATATTGTATGTTATTATTAACTGTAGCTTATTTGATGGTCTGCTTTCCGAGAAATTTCTATTCAATTACTACTAACCCCACTTTACCCTTGTGCAGTCTTTAATCCCACAGGGGTATCTGGCAGCCTAGATATGTAAAGTAAGAATAATATTAAATATTGGTGCTTCTTACCAATCGTCCACTTTTACATGCAGATTGTATTTTTTATCCTGAAAAACAGAATGTAACTGTGTAAAAATCACAGAACGAACATATTTTCACTTTAAATTAAAAAAGAAAAATATTAGCTGCACTCTTTAAATGGCTATTTAAATAATTATGAAAGTTACTATTCTTCAAAACAGAATGACTCAGAATATTTCCTCAAAATAATATGAACAACTTAATTTCTGCGTAAAGGAACAAGAAGTGGGTTGACAGATCCTGAGGCTGAAAGTCAGTTTAAAATCCAGCATTGTAGCTGCTACAAGTAGTAAGCCAATAATGGCATAATAATTTTTATTTCATGAAGGGTCAATTTGGGGGATTCCCCACATTTCACAAGATTAGAGGAAATTATCCTAATTATGTGATGAGCTAATTCACAATTTTATAATATATGAACTACCCACCTCTACTTTTTAATTGTTATATTTCTAGACTGGTTTTTAAGAGTATCTAAAACAGGGATGTAAAACTCAATTTCATTGAGGGCCACATCAGGGTTCTGTTTGACCTTGGGAGAGCAGGGGGAGTATGGCCAGCTTGACATCAAGGGTGATGTGGTGGCCCAAGTGCTGCCCTCCCAAGCTCCATTTTCACTGGCAGAGAGTTTTAGGAGGCCACCCAGCCAAAAATGGAGATTGAGAGATCGTTTTCATTGGCAGAGGCACCGTAGACCAGTCTTTCGCTATTTCCAGGGTGGCCCTGTCTGCCAGATATAAGCACCCCACAGGCCAGATCCATGGGCCTTGAGTTTGACACCCCTGATCTAAAATATTTTAGTTTGCCCCCATTTCTTTTTAAAAAAATTTAAATTATTTTGGAATAGGTACACACATAACAAAAGCAGACATACATCAAACATTTGAGTATTTATAACCCTGTTTTCTGTCAAAAGGATATATATACATTGTACATTACTTTGTTAATGCTATAATTGCACATTCTTTATTTATACTGTAAATAAAGTTACTTCTATTATTAAGCTACTAAACAGTATCTCTGTATAATTCGTTTGTCATTTCTTTCTTTTAGACAATTGCAAAATTAATTCCACTGAGAAATGTTTCTGTTGGATTATGACAGCAGACAATGCAAAATTCTATATTCTAACCATTTTTATACTTGAAATTTTGGGATATATGGAGTACTCCAAACTTTCAAGTATAAAAAATGGTTAGAATACACAATTTTGCATTGTCTGCTGTCATAATCCAATGGAAACATTTATCAGTGACTACCCAGACCTAAAATTTGTTGTAAATGTGGTATAGGTGATTGTAGATAAGGAAATAAAAAAGGAAGTGAAAGCTTCTCCTTATGATTATGTACTCAGAATTGCAAAGTATGGCTCCTTTCAGGGCTAGTTAATTTGTAATTTCCAAACTAAAATAAGCATACTGAACTGGAAGTTCAACCTTAATCCGGTCATAGAGATGGGATTGCAATGGTAAAGATAACAGGATACATAAGATCGAAAGCATGTGATAAATATCTTTAACCTATGGAAAATGCAAACAATCCCATATTTATTTATATCAGATACCTAAATTACTTCCCATTGGTTCTAAATCCAAAACATCTGCATTCTATCTAGCAGCCTTTGTTTTTTAATTTAAGTAACCCCATGGGGTCATCTTTTATCTTTCTCACAAACTCTGTCTCTTTCTCTGTCTCCGTCTCTAGTTCTGTCTCTGTCTCTGTATTTAGCTCTAGCTCAATTTCTAGCTCTATCATGAGTTACATCCTAATAACTAGGATTTACATTCAGTGACCTGTTTTATCATTACAACCAGGAGCTTAGCCAGCAGTCTGGTTATCTCTGGTTGATTAGTGGCATTTAATAAATCTTTGCTCCATCTAACACCTGGCAATGTTTGTTATTGTGTGTGGCTTTTATTTTGTAGTAAGCAGAAGGGGGGGGGGGGGAATACATTGGAACTGCAAAGTAATCATTTAGATCTACCAAGGAAGGATCAGGAAATGATTTTAAAATGTGATTGTGCCTTGTTACAACAGAAAGGAAGAAATCCAGGAGACCAAAAATAAGATGAGATGAGATGAAGTTTCACTGAAAATCTTCCAACCCTGCAGCTTCTGCAATATTTCTTCTGAAGCAGCAACTGAGTGGGAAGAAAACCAACTTAATTGTGGAAGATCTTCTCAAAACCTACACATTATGAAGATAGGCATCTCCGAGTTGCACAGAAAGGCAGCATATTTTCTGCAAAGGAGTGCCTTGGGTGCGCTATGAAGGATTTCATTCTTTTGCCTGAAACAATCTAAAATTTAGGTTATATGGAAGATCTTTATCCAACAAGAGATTGTTGCTTTCCTAGCATTAAGTTAATGTTGCTCAGGACTCACGCAGTCTAGCTAAACAAAATCCTCTTCGATCTTGGATGGTACTCAGAACGCTATGCAGCCAAAATGACTTCACATGGTTTGGATCCAAAAATGCAAAAGATGGGAGAAGAGAAGACATTGAAGTCTTCTTTTAAAAAGTATGTTAAGGAAATAAAGAGGAAACAGAGATTTGGGTGGCGTAGGACAAAACAGGGTAGAAGAACAAGAAACTGCCAGGTGGAATTGCCGGTCATGCAGGCTACGGAGAAGAATGAGTAAACACAACTGAAGGAGGAATGCCAATTGCCCAATATGGAACTGAATTGAGGGAACAGTGAGCCACCAACCACATACAAAGAAGAGAAGTGAATAATCATTTCCTAAATAAGAAGCTGTAAGAACGAGAAGGCGGGGGAATTTACTCCCGATGGGTAGAGATATGAAGGGAGGTAAGGAGAAAAGGTAAACATTTACAGGATTTGAGAACATATATTTGCCATGCATAGTGTATTGAAATGTTGACTATTTGGCAACTGGGTGATTACAAGGGAGAGCTTCATTAGATTAGGCTAAGAAAGATCAAGGGGAGGATGATAGTAGCGATAGGCAAAAAAGTAATCCATTCTGTGAAAAAGAAATGGAAATCATTTAAGGCAGTGTTACAGATTAGGTCAATATTGTAGCCTTACTCAAAACCTGAAGGTCACTTATATTTTTCCATATGAATAATTATAATTCATTTTATATGGGGCTTAAAACCTTAAAACCTCTCTGCATACTTCTGTAATATGGTTATTGCAGCAGCTGTAGAATAGAATGGAATGGAATGGAATAGAACAGAATTTTTTATTGGCCAAGTGTGATGGAACACAAAAGGAATTTGTTTTCGGTGTATATGCTCTCAATGTGATTATCATAGGGTTCAAATAAGCCATCAGGAAACAATCAATATTATTATAAATTGTATGGATACAAGCAACAAGTTACAGTCATACAGTCATAAGTGGGAGAAGATGGGTGATAAGAACGATGAGAAAAACTAATAGTAATAGTAATGCAGCCGTAGTGAATAGTTTGACAGTGGTGACTGGTGAGGGAATTATTGTTTAACAGAGTGATGGCATTCAGAAAAAAAACCTGTTCTTGTGTCTAGTTGTCTTGGTGTGCAGTGCTCTATAGCGACGTTTTGAGTGTGAGAGTTGAAACAATTTATGTCCAGGATGCGAGGGGTCTGTAAATATTTTCACGGCCCTCTTTTGGAGTTGTGTAGTATACAGGTTGTCAACGGAAGGCAGGTTGGCAGTAATTCTTTTTCTGCAGTTCTGATAATCCTCTGAAGTCTGTGTCTGTCTTCTTGAGTTTCAGAACCAAACCAGACAGTTATAGAGGTGCAAATGACAGACTGCATATATACAATATGTATATACACATACAGTACTTCCAAATACAATTCAAGCAATTGGTTATCATAGATAAAAACCTCAGGTGACTCGGGGCCTATTTACTTTCAGGATCACTTGTCCCACATAGATTAGGCCTGCCTAATCCAAGGACATCAATATTTCTGAAAGTCCCCACCTATTAATAGGGGCAATAGAAAGGGACTCCAAAATTGGACATTCTGGAGATTTCCTTCCTCTAAAACTGCTTCCCTCTTGTGGCAAGAATAGTTGAAATTCTCATGGTTTTCCAAAGCTTGTGAAAAGTTGGCTGTTCTGGAAGATTTTTTGGTGTTACCAATAATTTTAGCAAACATATTATTTTCAAAAGTATAATAATATAATTGTTTATTTTTAAAAATTGTACATTATTTTATTATCGCTGCACCGGCTGCACCTTTTGCACATTTGTGTACATCTTAACTGAAATGTTTTACAAATTCACCAATAAATACACATTTATTTCTAGTTTTTAAAGAAGGCACTCACTTCCACTATGGGCACTTTCTCTCCCATAGGCAGGGAATTCAGCTTCACAATTGGAACATCTTCCTTACAGGAACAAGTACAGGAACACTAAAGGGGGGAAAAAGGATAAACAGTATAAATGTTTTTACCTAAAAGGTTTGTTCTAATAAATTAACGAAAGGACATTTCTTAATAATTGTGATTAATGAATTAGACTGACATACAGGGTTATAATGGGGTTTTGACTTTGGTAGTTTAACATCCAGGGATGGATCCTTGTACTTGATATAATGGAACGTATTGGGACACGGAGGTGTGACAACTGCATCTGAACCCAACTTAAAAGTTTGTGTGCCTTCGTGGGATCCTTTTATAGAAAGAGAAAGGTCTTTCCCTAAAAACAAAGGGAAAAGAATATGGGGAAAACATCGTTATAAGCAGAGGTTTTCCTAAGAAGCAAAACATTACAATGTAACATTTCAATGTGAATAATATAAATTATTAAATGGAAAAAAATGGAAATAAACTACATTGTTAATAATTAATAGTTAAAACTAAATTATTTCATATATCAAGATCCTCTTGAAAAAACTTTTAAGGAAAGTTCTATAGTCATCCATTCACCAGCTGTGATCTGGGTGGCAACCAGAATTAACATTGAAATTCCTTCCTTCCCTCCCCCTCCTTAGGGGAGGACTCCCATTATTGTGCACGCAACTTTGTTTTTAATGCATGCGCGCATGTGCATTCCAGCATGTTTTTGCTTCTGCGCATGTGCAGGAAGCAAAATCTCACGAGGGGACACAGAAGCAAAAAACCACTTAAATCTCATGCATTTGTGCATCCCCTCATGAGATTTTGCTTCCTGTGTATGCGCAGAAGCAAAACCATGCTGGGACGCACGCACATGCACGCAAGAGAATAGAAGCTGTGGTGTGCTGTCCTCAACCATACCGGTAGCAACTCGCTACTGCTCCCTCCTCTCTCTCCAATTCCCCCTCTCCCTCTCCTTCCCCTTAAGAACATAAGAAGAGCCAAATCCCATCGAGTCCAGCATTCTGTTTCACACAGTGTCCCACCAATTGTTCTTGGGGATCTTGAGCAGAAAGAGAAGGGAAGACCCTCCCTTTCCCTTGACCCCCAACAAATGGTACTCAAGGGAATCCTGCCTGCCTCAAACAACATAGAAGCAGCACTTGGACAAACATTTCAATAACCACCGATACACTTGGCATCCATGAATCTGTCTAATCCTGCCTTGGAGCTATCAAGGTTGACAGCTGTCACGACCTCTTCTGGAAGTGAATTCCATAAACCAATGACCCTCTGGGTGAAGACATATTTCCCTTTATGTGTCCTCGCTTTCTTACCTATGAGCTTTAGGGAGTGCCCCCTCGTCCTAGTATTGTGTGATAGAGAAAGGATTTTTTCTCTATCCACTTTTTCTGTCCCATGCATGGTTTTATACACTTTGATCAAGTCTTCTCCCTCTTCCCCTTCTCCCTCTCTCTCTTTGATTTCCTGGACTGGTCCTTGCAATTTTCTTCACAAAATTTGGGTGGTTTGCCCTTCTTTTCTTTCTAGGACCAAGAGTGACTAGCTCAAGGTCACTAAGCTAGTTTTGGCCTTAAGGAAGTACTAAGACGTGTGATGTTTTGGCTTTAAATCTGGTGTGTTAGCCCCTATATCAAGCCCACTCTTTCTCAAAACCATCATACAAATTTATAAATCAGTGAAAGAAAAGGCTAAGTCAAGGCCCTTTCAGAAAACACATTGCTAACATATCACACAGAGATTTTCATTCCAGAGTTCTGTTAATATTCTGGCCCCAAATTGTGGGAGATCAGGGAGGAACTAGGTTTTTATGGACTTCCGAAGGCCAACAGTTTCTATCGCAGTAGGTGCCGTGATAAAGAAGTGCACCAAGTGAGATGGCTTCATCAATGGATCTTGGACCATGTTTTGAACATTACAATGTTCACATTAACCCATATTTGCAACAAAGTGGTGGGGGAAACCTTTGTAAAAATGTCTTATCCATATTCTCAAATAAAGTACATTTTAAGTAAATCGGATAATTGAATGACTTTAAAGGAAACTTGTGGACAATAATCATTAATGCGGAGAGGGGCGGCATACAAATCTAAATAATAAATAAATAAATAAATAAATAAATAAATAAATAATCATGAATGTAAAACAAAATGTATATGTAGATATTCTAGCTACCTTGAATATCATGTGTTTTTATAATTTAGTGTTGTTTTAGAATTGCAATACTAAAATGTTGCTATCTGAATTCTTTTGTGGTTTTTAGAAAGAAAGTAAATACTCTAATGATGAATAATTTTCTTCAGTGTGAACAGCCAGAATTCAAGAAGTTTGTGTAGTCAGTGTTGGGGGAATAGTATAAGGGAAAAAGTACAGAAAATAAGGATAAACCAATAAGCTACGTTCCCGCCCCTCTTCCACTTCACTGACAAAACCTTGACCACCTAAATTCCCTCACTTTAGTCATGGAGAATCAGTTTTATGGTATCCCCTGGTTGTTTAAAATGGGAAAATTTAAATCTCATAATTTTAATGACCTTATTAAAATTATTCTTGATCACTTTTAGTAACTCCATTTCTAAAGAAATAATACATTGACCTGATTTGCTAATAACCATAAACCAATATGCCAAGTAATAATGAGATCGCTGGAGTTATATGAAGAGAACTGTTGAATCATCAACAGTTTCCTGACTTCTTTGTTTGAATTTTTTTTGCTCTGTTGTTTAGCATAGTAATGAAAACATTTTAGTTATGACTATGAAATGATTTTATGCAAACTCACGTGATTTATGTCGCTTGCTTTGATCCACTTCAGCTTCCAGAGTACAAATTTCACGACACTGTAATAAAAAGAAGTAATAAACAAAAGCAGCATGAATGATGACATGTAGATTCAAAACTGTTTTGTAACATAACTTTGAATAGTACCACTATAGTTGTTGTGGTTAGTTCTGGCCCAGCTCCTGCCCCAAGGACTGTGGATGTGGGGGAGACATCCACATGCTGTAGGCCTGTTTTGCTCCCGGTGGAATCTGCTGGTGAAGGCTCCTCTGACCAAGAAGACATGAGTGACAGGGAGGAGGAGAGTGTGGCAGACAGCTCAGAAGGAGATCAATTATCTAGCTCCTCCTTGGATTCGGAACAAGAGTTAATGATACAGCCACACATGCGGAGAGCGATGCATAGGCAGCAACAACTGAGAGATTATTATCAAAGAAAATGAGGCCACCTGTGGTTGGGTGGGGCTGTAGTAATTAGTGAGGCTGCTATAAATAGCAGCCTGTGGGTTTGGCCATTGTGGAGGATTATCTGATCGTTGTGTTTCATGCCTGCTTTGCTGACTTTGACCTTTGTGTGCTGATTTTTCCCCGCTTTGAAACTAAACCAGAGCCAAGTGTGTTTCACTTTGTGAAAGAAGAATTGCCTCACAGCTGCAAGCTAAGTATCACAGAACTGATAAGGGACTTGTACAAATTACCAGTTTGTTTGGAGACGAGTGCTCTCTGCTTTACAAAAAGAGTGCTTAGTTTATTTGAATTTTTGGTATAAAGAACATTGTTTTGAATTTTCAAACATGTGTGCGTCTGAAATTTGTATCTGTGAATTTTCGGGAGGATTCTACCAGAGAGCTTAACAGAACAGGTAGGTAGGCCATTAGCAACAAGCAGCTGCTGTCATGAGTCAAATGCTTTGCATTAAAACAAATGCTTCTATTGATTGCCAATAGTTTCATATGAGTATATCATTTACCAGAACCATCAACTCCCACATCATAACCAGTAGTGTATTCTAAAACCTGTTGCTACCAGTTTGTGTTCCCGCGCGATGCTTCTGTGCATGCGCAGAAGCATCTCGGGCGGGTGGGTGGATCCTCCCGTCACCAGCACTACTGGTTCACAGAATTGGGCTGAACCAGGTGCCACCCATCACTGATCATAACCCAGGATCTCACCTAAAATAGGGACAAGGGAAAAAAAGGGTTTTGATGGAAAAATATATGATCAAAACTAAAAGATAAAAGAAAGTTCCCAGAGTGGAATATAAACAAAAGAAACAACCCCCCCCCCCATAACCTCCCCCCCTATTCCCTGAAAAGCATAAAAGTAAAACCAGAAAACTGTTATGTTGATGATATGGGAACTCCAGTGGAATAATTAAAATTTAGTTCTCTGATGGGCAAAAAACTGCCAAAAAACAAATTCGAGAAATAAAGGAAGATTATTTGACTGAGTCTTCAGACAAGTTAAAGTTTATATGTTTTAAGAGATCTACAGAAAACATGTCTCTGGACCTGGCAGTGTTTTTTCTATCTGCTATTTTAGTTCTTCTAATGTCTTTTAAAACATACAAAGATGGGTATCACACAGAGACAATTAATGGCTGGTTTCTAATTCCAGGACACTTTTCTCCCAATGATAAAGGAAGAGCACAAGCCATCTTTGACTCTGGAAATCTTTGGGAAAATCAGAGAAAATGGGAGAGCTGTCTTAAACCTGTATATTTCAATTTAGAGGTGGTTTTCCTTTTAGATCAGTGGTTCTCAATCTTTCTAAGGCCGTGACCCCTTAATACAGTTCCTCGTGTTGTGTTGACCTCCAACCATAAGCCTAGCGCCAATTGTCCCAACAGAGCTTTGAGCTGATTGGCAGGAAAGTCAGAGAGATGCCCCCACTGTAAACACCTGATTGGTCGGATTGTAAAAATATGTTCCAAGATGCCAGAATAGAAGCTTTAGTTCCTAATGCCAGGGAAAATTGTCTTTTCCCAGGGTCTCAGGCGACCCCGTGAAATGGTCATTCGATCTCCAAAGGGGTCCCGACCCCCCAGGTTGAGAACCACTGTTTTAGATGAATATAATTTGTGTTTTACAATCCTTATAAGAAAAATCCAGTTCTTATGTTATTCTTAAACAGGGATTAAATTATATGGCAAATATATCTTGAAATCCAACCATCATTAATTAAAGTGCATTGTTTCAGAATCAAGTAACAGAATACTCCCAGCAAAAATGTGAATTGATACTTGTAACTCACATTAGGTGAACTAGATCACAGTGGTATTATTAACTGTGATAAGCTGCAATCAGTGTGTATGAAAAATAAAATTCTAAATTTACCACCAGAACTCCATTT
Organism: Erythrolamprus reginae; assembly: GCF_031021105.1. Lineage (NCBI taxonomy): Eukaryota > Metazoa > Chordata > Lepidosauria > Squamata > Dipsadidae > Erythrolamprus > Erythrolamprus reginae. The sequence continues at coordinate 86,435,023 of NC_091950.1, forward strand.
GTAATTATTGTTTCCGGAGGTCCACACCTAGAAAACAAATGTAAAGAAATATATAATTCCAATATTCTTTCAAATCATTGTTTCTTCCTCATCCAAAAAGAAACATATCATGTTTAAAATACGATCCATACACTGATATTTAAAAATTTTCTATAGTTGCTCCAAATTGTTAATGAGTTGTTGTGATGGCTTATTGTTGTTCCATCTAGTAATATAAAAAACAATGTAAAGACTGCTTGTAATAGAACTTCTTCTGAACCACAGTTATGATATTTGGTGTAGCCTTATTTGAATTTGAACTCAGGCCAATGTAATTATGTACCCATAACTCATACGCTTCCTTATATCAATATTGTATTTATACAGGACTTTGCATAGGAAGTTATGTAACACCTTTACAAATGAAATTTCTTGTTGATAGTTTCTAGCTAATTATAATTTCCATACCTTAAACAGAGATGAATTGAAGGATAAGTACTGTTTGTTTCCTCTTTCTATAGTATCGTACAGGGATTGTTAGAATAACAACTAGAATCTTGTTGTAAGTCATCTATTAAAGCTGCTACATTGTCTTTCAAGGAATATATCTATTTTTACACAATGAAGTATGCCTGTCTCTTTATTTGTAGTTATCTTATTCCTTATCACTTATAAAGCAATTATCTCTCCATGTGTGTATAGTGGTGGTGGTGGGGTTGTATTTAAATATACAAATAATCACTGTCTTTGACCAACATTCTATAACTCTTATGTAACCCAATGGCTCTTGCTATTGAGTTCATTTGAGAGCTGGTTTTATTAAAACAATTGTTTGGATGTTGATGTTTATTGAGTGAGTTTTTCTACCACTAGGTTTATATTGTTCTGCTTTTCTATGTTACTAGAACAGTGTGAGATAGATTTAAAGAAAGAAGCTATACATTGTTGTTTCTTTATTGTTTAGTAAAAAACAATATATAAGCAGGACTATATCCCTGGTTGCGTTTTATTAATATTTAATGAAAAACAGTTTCCACCAGACCTACCTATTTTTTTCTAGTGAAAATTGAAATTCTTATACAGTATCTACTGATGGTCTCTATTTTTTCAATTGATTTGAAATAATTATGTAGTATGCCATAATAATACAGAAAATAAACAATGGAAAATGCTTACGCAGGCTCCACTATAAATTCAACTTCCAGCTCTTCTTGTGTCTGCCAGAAAGAAAATAGTAAATTTGAATGGGTGTAGAATCTTCCCTTTAGCATCAGTTTAAGCACATGCATACAACTTCATCTCAGATTTTAAAAAAAGGTCAATGACATTGAAAACTGATGTATGCATGCAAACAATTCACTTTTCTATCTGATACACCTATATTTTTCATCAATAATAAGAAAATATATGGAAGCTTTAATTTATTAATGTATTGTGCTCTCCAGATTACAATTTTTCTTACACATTGGCAAGAAACATGATTTCCATCGTCACCCAAATCTTCAAAAAATCACTAGAGATATGTCATGTTCCTTCCTGCTATCATCCCAGTGCCGAAGAAGCCCTCCATCAAAGAACTGAATGACTACAGACCAGTTGCGCTAGCATCTAGTTATGAAAACCTTTGAAAGGCTAGTGATGTCCCACTGGAAAACCATCATTGGTCCATTGTTAGACCCCCCTGCAATTTGCGTACTGAGCAAATAGATCGACAGATGATGCTGTTAATATGGCTCTGCACTACATCCTACAGTACCTTGAATCTCCAAAGACCTATGCTAGGATCCTCTTTGTAGACTTTAGTTCGGCATTCAACACCATCATACATTCTTCTAACTAAACTAAATCAGCTACCAGTAAGTGAACACACCTATAAGTGGATCACAAGCTTCCTAACAAACAGGAAGCAGCAGGTGAAGCTAGGCAAAATCACTTCAGGTACCTGTACAATTAGCACAGCTGTCCCCCCCCCAAGGCTGTGTACCCTCACCAGTTCTCTTCTCTCTATATATACCAATGACTGCATCTCAAAAGATTCATCTGTTAAACTACTGATGTTTGCAGATGATAAAACAGTGATTGGTCTCATTTGAGACAACGATGGAACCGCATACAGATGGGAGGTTGAACAACTAGCCTCTTGGTGTGACCGGAACAATATAGAACTGAACACACTCAAAACCATAGAAATGGTGATAGACTTTAGGAGAAACCTTCCCATTCTACCGCCTCTTATAATACTAGACAACACAGTATCAACAGTAGAGACTTTCAGATTTTTAGGTTCTATCATATCTCAAGAGCTCAAATGGTCACCTAACATCAAAAATGTCATCAAAAAAATACAACAAAAATGCTCTTTAAAATTAAAATAAGGCTGCAGTACAAAGAGTAGACAAAAGTGAACTCTATCAAAAAGTCAACACTTTTTTAAAAAAAAAACCAGACAGTATTAATGTGAAATATGTGACAAATGAAAATTTTAATATAAAATCTATATAAAATCTACAAATCAAAATAAAAAATCAAAACAGAAATGCAGGTTACTTGCCCTCACTTTTTCTGGTATTCAATTTTAGCCAAATTCTGAGGTTCTTTTTCATAAGATGCATGAATCATTATACTAATAATCTATTAAATTTATATGCCAACCAACTATCAACGAGTTATCATTTATTAGCACCATTTTTGCAGGTATAACTGATAAATCAGTTATGGGGAAAGAGCTCTTTTTTAAAAAAAAAAAATTCAGAAAAGTTATGATATCCCAATAGCCAAATTTTGTAGTTACATTCATAGGTAACAAGGCTGGCAGCCAAGAAAAAAACCTTATCAATTTGTTGATGACTAAGTGGACTCTATTCAGTGTGGTGGATCAAAAAATGTTTATAGGTTAACATACAGTATACTCACTCTTACAGTATCACATTTCTCACCTCTGGATCACATTTAAAATTCATAAGAACTTTCTCATTATCAGGAAGACGAGCTACATCGAAACTGATCGTGAAAAGGTGATCATCTTCAGTAACAGCATCGGAGTCATACACAAAGAACTCTAGCACATTCTGTGAAGAATAAGAAATATTATTATTATTATTATTTATTGGATTTGTATGCCGCCCCTCTCTGTAGACTCGGGGCGGCTAACAACAATGATAAAAACAACATGTAACAATCCAATATTAAAACAACTAAAAAAAACCTTTATTATAAAGCCAAACATACACGCAATCATACCATGCATAAATTGTAAGGCCTAGGGGGAAGGAATATCTCAGTTCCCCCATGCCTGACGGCAGAGGTGGGTTTTAAGGAGCTTATGAAAGGTGAGGAGGGTGGGGGCAATTCTAATCTCTGGGGGGAGCTGGTTCCAGAGGGCCGGGGCCGCCACAGAGAAGGCTCTTCCAATGGGTCCCGCCAAACGACATTGTTTAGTTGACGGGACTCGAAGAAGGCCCACTCTGTAGGACCTAGCCGGTCACTGGGATTCGTGCGGCAGAAGGTGGTCCCGGAGATAATCTGGTCCGGTGCCATGAAGGGCTTTTTAGGTCATAACCAACACTTTGAATTGTGACCGGAAACTGATCGGCAACCAATATATTATATTGCAGGCATTTTCTGTATCTATAAAACAGACATTAGGACATATGTGGCTAAAATACCGATTCTGTGTTTCTCTCAGCACTGATCATATATGCTTGAAATTTCTGCTTTATTGCCATTTTATAATAAAGTATACAAATATCAGCCACAATAGCTTTCCCTGTGTTATTGGGATCCCCTCCAACTCTGGTAGGACAAACATCTGCAAGGAAATAACTCAGAGAGCACCAAAGATTCCACATTTCAACCCTACATTCTCTTTTATTGGCATTTTGAGATATCTCCATGGCGGACTAGGGATGAGGCTGGAGGCAACAAAATGTGGGTATGTCCTCTAAATGGCATCTTAATACCATATTTGTGGGATATGCGGATGAGCTCTCAATCTTCCCAAGAGTAAACATGCTTAGTTCCAGCAGTCTCTCCTTACATGACTCAGATTTCAATCCCCTGATTATCCTAGTTATCTTTTCCAAATCTGTTCCGGGTTTATCTGATATCTTTCTTATAGTGCAGTATATAAAATGAATTATCTAAGTAGTCTCCCAGCTTTGGAAGATTTACTTCTAAAAACAGCTGGGTCACTTCTGGAGAGGACCTATCTCCATTATCTGTAAGAAAGATGGAATGTCCTCCTCCTTTGATATTTAGTCCACAGCACATAATATTTTGTAAGCCTTTGTTTATAATAGCAAGCACAAAGAATAGTCCTTGGTATTTATTAAATATATACCTACCCAACTCTATTATTATTCTGGAATACAAACTGAAACACATTTCTTTTGAAATCATCGGACCAGATTATCTCAGGGGCCGCCTTCTGCTGCACGAATCCCAGCGACCAGTTAGGTCCCACAGAGTGGGTCTTCTTCGGGTCCCGTCAACTAAACAATGCCGCTTGGCGGGACCCAGGGGAAGAGCCTTCTCTGTGGCAGCCCCGGCCCTCTGGAACCAACTCCCCCCAGAGATTAGAATTGCACCCACCCTCCTTGCCTTTCGTAAACTGTTTAAAACCCACCTCTGCCACCAGGCATGGGGGAACTGAGATATTCTTTCCCCCTGGGCCTTTACAATTTTATGCATGGTATGTCTGTATGTATGTTTGGTTTTTATAATAATGGGTTTTTAACTGTTTTTAATATTGGATTATTATTATATACGGTTTTATTACTGTTGTTAGCCGCCCCGAGTCTGCGGAGAGGGGCGGCATACAAATCCAATAGATAAATAAATAAAATAAATCTTTCATAAGTAAGAATCTATGTCATCAAATAGATCAGGAGAATAGAGATTTTATTGATGAAAACTCACACCATCAAACATACCGTATTTTTCGCTCCATAAGACACAGTTTTTTTCCTCCCAAAGTAGGATGAAAAATCAGCCTCGTCTTATGGAGCGAAGATGCAGGCAGGGGGGGGGGGGGAGGCTGCGAAGTCGGAAGCGCCATCCCGCCGGCTGGCTGGCTAGCTGCTGCCTGGCCCCCTCCCTCCCGGAGGAGGGTCTCCCTCCTCACCACCAGCGGCGCTCCCCCTGCCAGCCAGCCAGCCAAGCCCTGCCCGCCGGAACCGGCTCCTTGCTCTCCACCTGCCGCCCGCCGCGTTTGCAGGAGGTGGTGAGGGTCGGGCGGCCCGCCAAGGCCAGGAGGGACGCCGCTGCCCCCCCTTCCCTCTCTCCGCCTGCCGCTGCGCCGAGAGGAAATGCCGACAAAGGCTTTTCTCAGCGGAGGCCGGCGAAGGCGATATTCAATGCCCTGCCCGCCTCACCTGTGCCGAGAGCTCTCAGCAAGGGGGTTGTAGGAGAGGCGGGGCCAGCGGCAAAGGTGATATTCAATGTCGGGGGCGCACGGGCGGTTGCACGCGCTCCCTATCTCCCTGCTAGCCCACTCAGAATATTCAAAATAAGAAAAACCTTTGCCGGTTAAGGTTTTTCTTATTTTGAATATTCCGAGTGGGCTAGCAGGGAGATAGGGAGCGCGTGCAACCGTCCGTGCGCCACCGACATTGAATATCACCTTTGCCGCCGGCCCCGCCTCTCCTACAACCCCCTTGCTGAGAGCTCTCGGCAAAGGTGAGGCGGGCAGGGCGTGCGCGCGTCACCGCTGAGAAGAATGGAGAGAGAACGAGAGTGAGTGAGAGCAACAGACAGCAAGATAGTGAGAAAGAGAGAGTGAGAGAAAGGGGGGAGAGAGAGAAAGAGAGGGGGAGAGAGAGAAAGAGAGGGAGAGGGGGAAAGAGAGTGGGAGAGGGGGGAGAGCTAGCAAGAGAGGGAGAGAGAGAGAGAGGGAAAGGGGGGAGAGAAAGAGAGAGGGAGAGGGGGGGAGATAGCAAGAGAGGGAGAGAGAGAAAGAGAGAGGGAAAGGGGGGGAGAGAAAGAGAGAGCGAGAGGGGGGAGAGCTAGCAAGAGGGGGAGAGAGAGAAAGAGAGAGGGAAAGGGGAGAGAAAGAGAGAGGGAGAGGGGGGAGAGATAGCAAGAGATGGAGAGAGGGAAAGGGGGAGAGAAAGAGAGGGAGGGAGAGAGAGAGAGGAGATAAAGGAAGAGGAGAGAGAGAAAGGAAGAGAAAGAAAGAAAGAGGGATAGAAAGAGAGAGAGAGATGCTCAGTGAGCCTTTCTTTGAAGTTGCCTTTCTTTCTTTCTTTCTTTCTTTTTCTCTCTTGCTCTCTTGCTCTTTCATTCTTTTTTCTTTCTCTTTCTTTCTTTCTTTCTCTTGCTTTCTCTCCTTCCTTCCCTCCTTCCATTTCTTTCATTCCCCCTCTCTATTTTTATTTCTCTTTCATTTTCTTTCTCTCTTTCTTGCTTTCTTTCTTGCTCTTTTTCTTTCTCTCTTTTACCTTCCCTTCCTCTATTTCTTCTTTTCTTTCTCCTTCCTACCTTCTTCCCTCCCTCCCTCCCTTCAGTCCTTCCTCTCTTACTCTCCCCTTTCATAAGTTTCCTTGCTTCCTTCCTCTGTTCCTGTTCCTTCCCCCTTTCTTTCTTTCTTTCTTTCTTTCCTTCCTTCCTTCCTTTCCTCCCTCCATTTCTTGCTTTCCTTTTCCTTCCTCCCTTCTTTCCTCCCTCACTCCCTTCTTTCACTCCTTCCTCTCTTCCTCTCCCCTTTTTGGCTCAAAATATTTTTTTTCTATTTTCCTCCTCTAAAATCTAGGTGCGTCTTATCAGCAGGTGCGTCTTATAGAGCGAAAAATACGGTATATACAATTTGCTTCAGATTTTATTTATTCTCTTCCTTGAAGTGCTGTTGGTATATTTAAAATTATGTTCAGGTGTAGAAGTTGAAAGTTGTTGCATGATTTTGACATGAAACCTTGCACACTTCAATGACTTTCAAAATTTATTAGCAAGTAGGGTTATGCATGATTTAAACATGAATTGGAAGAGGTTTTTCAGAATTCATAGGATCATGTGAGAAATGTGTCTCTACCACTCATGAAATCCTGCCAATCTTTCTTCAGGCGTCTACATGAACATGATCCAAAGTTGTGGTTGCTTTAAGGAGTTGATTGATTAAAGTTAATGCAACATTAAACAGCTGCTAGTTTCTTAAGAATTGAAAAAAGAAATGTTATTTTAATTAAGCAGATAGGTGTTCCATTAGTTACAAGCAACTTTTCAATTTACAATTGCTTGCTTAACTCTTGAAATATAGTACCGATACTTTAGTTTTCCTAAGTTGGTTGAGAAGTTAAACTGAGACATATTGTACCAATACTAGACACCATAGTTCCCTCTAAGCTGAGCAGTGAGCAATCGCTCACTTAAAAATCATCATCAACTCAGAGTTTTCCAAACCTGCCCAGAAGCCGAGAGGGAAAGAGTGAGAGGGAAGGAGAGAGAGAGGAAGAGAGGAAGAGAGAGAAACAGATAGAAAAAAGAGAGGAAGGAAAAGAGAAAGAAAAAGAATGGGAGTAAGGAAGAGGGAAAGAAAATCAAAATCTAGTTTGAAACTAGCTCAACTATTTAAGTGGCATTTTGATATTGATAGAGTTGCCCTATTATGAGCTCACTGTTATAGACACACAGTACAGTATTTTATTTTGAAATTCTCTGAGGCAAAACAGGGTGGGTTTTTTATTTATTTGTTTGTTTGTTTGTTTGTTTATTATTTCTGTGCCACCCAGTCCCGAAGGGACTGCCACTCAGACACTATACTTTTCCGCCCCCCCCCCCCAAAAAAAAAAATTAGAGGGAACACTGCTAGACACAAGTTAAGAAGTGTGTATAAATTCCAATTCAGAATATAGGTAGCAGAAGCTATCATATATGCTGTCAGTTCCTGGTTTTGTTTGTTTTTTCAAAATAGGACAAATAAGCATGATGGTGAAAAGCAAACAGAACTCTACCCCCAAACCTGCAAATCTCATGATATCAAACAACACATACCAATATTGATAAAGTGGTATATATTTTAGAAGCCGTTCAACAACAGCTAAAAGAGATAAAAGGTTTTCACCTTGACTTGTCTTTGAATTCTATAATAAAAGGTTTCATTCCAAACTGGGTTCTTGCAATTATTTACAGTTTTAGTCTTCAGCTTCTCAGTTGTGGCAGTCGGTAGGCAAAGGGTCACATAACAATCGGAGTGGCTTACTGTATAAGAGGAAAAAAAGATAATGTTGCCAGTTTCGAAGCCAGCTGCCAATCTTATTTAAGGCAGCATAAATCACAAAAATGTCTGAAGCTCTGTCATACAAGAGTCTATCATTATATCACTGAGTCCACCCTAAGCTCTTAAGTAATAAGCACAAAGCATTTATCTTGAGACATCTTAAAACATAAAGTATGCTAATAAATCAACACGTTCTGCAACTCTTGTATCACATGTTTTGTCCTATCAGCGACAGATGTACACAACAGCTATTATTATCTTTTATCAACCCCATTATGTTAAAGGGAAGTGTCCAATATTTTACACACCTATTTTTAAATAACCTGCTTTAGGAGTTTCCATCACTACTAATGAAGTAGAAACTGTCAATTTTAAATTTTTTTTTAAAAAAATGCAGATTGCATACAATATGTTTGCAGTTTTCTGAAAACTATAGCGGTTATAAGATCCTATCCTGTCCATTCCTGTCTACTTGTATGATGCATCCACTCCTAATCACAAAGAAGTCAATATGGTGAAACATGCATTGCGATATCACAGTGCAAATTCTACCTTTTTTTGCTTGTACTGGGACATCACAACGTAAGTAATATGTTTGTGAGTGACATAGGGGAAGGTTTGGTAGGGAAGGTTTGCCCATTTGCCAATGACTCTAAAGTGTGCAATAGGGTTGATATTCCTGGAGGCGTCTGTAATATGGTAAATGATTTAGCTTTACTAGATAAATGGTCAAAGCAATGGAAACTGCAGTTTAATGTTTCCAAATGTAAAATAATGCACTTGGGGAAAAAGAATCCTCAATCTGAGAATTGTATTGGCAGTTCTGTGTTAGCAAAAACTTCAGAAGAAAAGGATTTATGGGTAGTGATTTCTGACAGTCTCAAAATGGGTGAACAGTGCAGTCAGGTGGTAGGGAAAGCAAGTAGGATGCTTGGCTGCATAGCTAGAGGTATAACAAGCAGGAAGAGGGAGATTATGATCCCGCTATATAGAGTGCTGGTGAGACCACATTTGGAATACTGTGTTCAGTTCTGGAGACCTCACCTACTAAAAGATATTGACAAAATTGAACGGGTCCAAAGATGGGCTACAAGAATGGTGGAAGGTCTTAAGCATAAAACATATCAGGAAAGACTTAATGAACTCAATCTGTATAGTCTGGAGGACAGAAGGAAAAGGGGGGACATGATCGAAACATTTAAATATATTAAAGGGTTAAATAAGGTCCAGGAGGGAAATGTTTTTAATAGGAAAGTGAACACAAGAACAAGGGGTCACAATCTGAAGCAACATGAGAAAATATTATTTTATTGAAAGAGTAGTAGATGCTTGGAACAAACTTCCAGCAGACGTGGTAGATAAATCCACAGTAACTGAATTTAAACATGCCTGGGATAAACATATATCCATCCTAAGATAAAATACAGAAAATAGTATAAGGGCAGACTAGATCAGGGGTCTCCAACCGCCGGTCCGCGGACCGGCACCGGGCCGTTGGGGGTTTTCAGCCGGTCCGCGGCGCCAGGGCCCCCTCGGCCTTTCCGCGCTGCCCACCACCCGCCCGATTTGCCCCCTCTGCTCCTCTGCCACCTCCTGCCTTTCACCGCAGCTCCTCCCGCACCCGGAACGCACGCCCTGCCCGCCTCACATTTGCCGAGAGGACTTTCGCCCCGGGCTCTCAGCAAGGGGGCTGCATGAGAGGCGGGGCCGGCGGAAGGTGATATTCAATGTCGGGGGCACACGGGCGGTTTTGCGCGCGCTCCCTATCTCCCTGCTAGCCCACTCGGAATACTGTATTCAAAATAAGAAAAGCCTTCGCCGGCAAAGGCTTTTCTTATTTTGAATACGTATTCCGAGTGGGCTAGCAGGGAGATAGGGAGCGCGCGCAAAACCGCCCGTGCGCCCCCGACATTGAATATCACCTTCCGCCGGCCCCGCCTCTCATGCAAACCCCCTTGCTGAGAGCCCGGGGCGAAAGTCCTCTCGGCAAATGTGAGGCGGGCAGGGCGTGCGCGCGTCACCGCTGAGAAGAACGGAGAGAGAACGAGAGTGAGTGAAAGCAACAGACAGCAAGATAGAGAGAAAGTGAGAAAGAGAGAGTGAGAGAAAGGGGGGGAGAGAAAGAGATAGCAAGAGAGAGAGAACAAGAGAGAGAAAGAGCGTGAGAAACAAAACAAGAGAGAAAGAGTGAGAGAGAGAGAAAGCAAAAGAGACAGAAAGAAAACAAGAGAGAGAAAGTGAGAAGAAGAGAGAGAAAGAGGGGGAGAGAGAGAGAAAGAGAGAGGGGGGAGAGAGAGAAAGAGAGGGAGAAAGAGAGGGAAAGGGGGGAGAGATAGCAAGAGAGGGAGAGAGAAAGAGAGAGGGAAAGGGGGAGAGAGGGGGGAGAGAAAGAGGAGATAAAGGAAGAGGAGAGAGAGAAAGGAAGAGAAAGAAAGAAAGAGGGATAGAAAGAGAGAGAGAGTGAGAGATGCTCAGTGAGCCTTTCTTTGAAGTTGCCTTTCTTTCTTTCTTTCTTTCTTTCTCTTTCTTTCTTTCTTGCTCTTTTTCTTTCTCTCTTTTACCTTTCCTTCCTCTATTTCTTTTCTTTCTCCTTCCTACCTTCTTCCCTCCCTCCCTCCAGTCCTTCCTCTCTTACTCTCCCCTTTCATAAGTTTCCTTGCTTCCTTCCTCTGTTCCTGTACCTTCCCTCTTTCCTTCTTTCTTCCTTCCTTCCTTCCTTTCCTCCCTTCCTTTCCTCCCTCCATTTCTTGCTTTCCTTTTCCTTCCTCCCTTCTTTCCTCCCTCATTCCCTTCTTTCACTCCTTCCTCTCTTACTCTCCCCTTTCACACCTTTCTTTGCTTCTTTGCACCCTTCTTCTGTTCCTGTACCTTCTCTCTTTCCTTCCTTCCTTCCCACCCTCCGTCCATTCATTCACCCATTCCTCTCTTGATCGCCCCTTTTACGGCGCCGCTGACAGCTAGCTCCCCCCCCCCACCGGGCCATGGAAAACTGGTCTAGCTGAAAGCCGGTCCCTGGTGCAAAAAAGGTTGGGGACCTCTGGACTAGATGGACCGTGAAGTCTTTTTCTGCCGTCAGACTTCTTTGTTTCTATGTTTCTAAGTACAAAGGAATGGGATTTGCATTGTGGCATCACAATGCATGTTTCATCACATGTCCCTCTCCCCCTCATAGATGTTTATGCATATTGATGGAGATTGCATGAATAATAGGAGAAATAGCTGTAATATATGCATGGTAGCATCAGAATTGTATTTGAGAAATGTAATTGGTAGGTGTACTTCAGTGATGGGGAACCTATGGCACGTGTGACAAGGAGCCATAGGGCACATTAGGTGCTACCCTATGTCAGCTCCAGCGCACATATATGCATTAGCCAGCTGATTTTCATCATTCTTTTCGGCCATTTTCACTTCTCCCCAGGCTTCAGGAAAGTCTCCCGAATCCTGGGGATTGAGAAAAATGGCCTGTTAGGCCAACCAGACATTTGGAAATGAACTTCCAGTTGTCCTGTTGGGCCATTTTTTTGCTGTCCCCAGGCTTCAAGAGGCTTCCCTGAACCTGAAGATGGTGAAAAATGGCCAAACAGGCCATGGAAGTCTAGAAAAGTTCACCATCACTGGTGTACTTGGATGTATTAAGGGTCACAGGGTTTTTTTTTAAAATAGCAATAATAGGAATAAGGAAAAAAGCTTAACAACAATTACAGATTTTATTGATTGATTGATTGATTGGATTTGTATGCCGCCCCTCTCCGTGGACTCGGGGCGGCTAACAACAGTGATAAAAACAGCATGTAACAATCCAATACTAAAAATCCTTGTTATAAAACCAATCATACATACAAACATATACAAATTGTAGAAGCCTAGGGGGAAAGATTATCTTAGTTCCCCCATGCCTGATGGCAGAGGTGGGTTTTGAGGAGCTTACGAAAGGCAAGGAGGGTGGGGGCTATTCTAATCTCTGGGGGGGAGTTGGTTCCAGCGGGATGGGGCCACCACAGAGAAGGTTCTTCCCCTTGGTCCCGCCAAACGACATTGTTTAGTTGATGGGACCCGGAGAAGGCCCACTATGTGGGACCTAACTGGTAGTCCTCAACTTATAGCAATTCATTTAGTAACCATTCAAAGTTACAATGGCATTGAAAAATGTGACGTACGACCTTAAGAGTCTTAAGACTCATTTGTGCCACCAGGGTTGGGACCATTAGATTCTTGCCCCCTGGCCGATCAATGTGCTGAGAGAAAGTTGATTGAATGGGAATGACTGTTTTTTATGGCTTGGGTTTTTTAGATGTCATATTTAATTAATCGGATCTAAAATGTTATGCATTGTTTTATTATATGTTGTAAGCCGCCCCCGCCTCCTCGGAGAGGGGCAGCATAAAAATCCAATAAATAAATAAATAAATAAAATCTTCACAGTTACGACCTTCACAGCATCCTCATGATCATGTGATCAAAACTCAGATGTTTGGCAACTGGTTAATATTTATGACCATTGTTGTGTCCCAAGGTCTTGTGATCATCTTTTGCAACCAGGGGGAAGCCACTTAATAACTGGTTTACTAACTTATCCACTCCAGGGATTCACTTAACAACTGTGACAAGCTAGGTTGTAAAATGAGGCAACAAATGCCTCACTTAACAACAGAAGTTAGGACTCAGTTGTGGTCATAACTCAGGGACTACCTGTATTTGTACAATTCAATAGTCCAACACTCAGCACATCTGATATCATATGAAGAATGAATTGTATTAAAAGAATGGAAATGCATTAAAATGAATCAAGTGATAATTTCTGGGAGTGATTTTATATACATTCTCCTTGTGACAATGAAATTCTTTTCTCTCAAGGAGTATAGGGAGGAGCAAGCCCTAGAGCAGTAAAGGAATGATACCACACAAATTTGTTTATCCTGCAAATATGCAATTACATGAACAAGTTTAAGCATCCTGGTCAAATTCTATGTTTCTGCACATTCCTAAAAAGAGAAGCTGACATAGCTTATATGTGCTATAAATCTTTCTGCAAATTTCAATGCATTCTTACTAGTTATGTACAGTACAAAAATACTGCCTGAATATGGCAGGTTCATAGATTAGAACATCTTTCCTGCTGATTGTGTTACTTCTTTAAAAAAAACCCTGAAAAGTTGTCAATAAAGCCCAAATTTAAATCAGAACAAACTCTAGTTGCTCTGTTTTATATATATAAAAAAGAGCTCACTCATCATTTGAGAATTATTTATTTATTTATTTATTTATTTATTTATTTATTTAATTTATTTATTTACTTACTGGATTTGTATGCCGCCCCTCTCCATAGACTCGGGGCGGCTAACAACAACAATAAAAAACAGCATGTAAATCCAATACTAAAACAACTAAAAAACCCTTATTGAAAAACTAATCATACATACAAGCAAACATACCATGCATAAATTGTAAAGGCCTAGGGGGAAAGAGTATCTCAGTTCCCCCATGCCTGACGGCAGAGGTGGGTTTTAAGGAGCTTACGAAAAGCAAGGAGGGTGGGGGCAATTCTAATATCTTGGGGGAGTTGGTTCCAGAGGGCCAGGGCTGCCACAGAGAAGGCTCTTCCCCTGGGCCCCGCCAAACAACATTGTTTAGTTGACGGGACCCGGAGAAGGCCAACTCTGTGGGACCTAACTGGTCACTGGGATTCGTGCAGCATTAATTTGAAAATTAATGAATTCACTCTTACAAGAGAATGGTGAAGGCTATTAAAAATGTTTAGCATTTCTAATTAATAATTCCATCCGTTAATAACATAGTTTCTTAACATTGTTCAGAAACAAAGAAGCAAAAATTATATGAAAGGATTAAGCTCGACAAGTTTTGGAAGATTAAGTCAAATCTTTGAAAGAATACTTGTTAGGGCTGTAAAACAGAACCAACAGATCATGAATAATCATCTGCTGAAAATTTTAGCTGTCCATGGAATAGTTTTCCACAAGTACAATGTTACCTATACAATGTGGCCTCCATGGAATAGTTGTCAGAAATAAAATCCTTTCTCTAGCCTTATCACAGAAGTCATCATCTAAAGAAGTGGTTCCCAACCTTTGTGGCTTGGAGGTCTGGCAGAAGAGGTGGAAAGTAAACTGGGCTGTGTGCGTGGCAGCCAGCACATAGAGACATGCACAGGTATCTCGACTTGTGAAAGCTGAGGTGCCTACAGGTATGCGCACATGTTGGCCCTCCACCCATGCAGCCCAGTTGCAAATAAGCCACAGCTCAGTAGTGGATCAGGGCCCAAGGGTTTGGGAAGCTCTGATCTAAAGTACAGAGGAAAAAAAATCTTGAGAACCTTAAAATATTTTGAAAAGTACTTCCACAAGTACTTTGGAATGACCAAATAAATGGTTAAACATATTGTGGGAGAAAGAGTGATGGATTTGGAAAAAAGAAACAACTCTTGACAAACATCTAGCATAGGGTGGCTCTATTATGCTTAGTGGCTATGTAGCAGTCATTGACAAAGGAAATATTGCACCAGGGGAAAGAAGAAGAAAAAATGGATTCAATATATAAACACATCCAATGTCCCACACTCAGTTAAGAAACTGAAATAGAAAAGAAGTTGGATATTTCATCAAGACAAACACAAAAATCAAATATTTAGAGAGAAAAAAGTTAAACTTTTGGAATGAATTTCACATCACCGGGCTTAAATATTATTGAAAAATTTAGGGCAAGATTTCAGAAATGCAAAGAGATCAAAAAAGATTTCTGACTTGGAAGAGTTCTGCAAAGAAAAGGGCAAAAACATTCCAAGAACAAGAATAAATCCATAATGCTCATAGGAAACATGTTAATTAGTGACTGGCTCCAACAGGTAGGGTCAGGTACGCAGAACTAGTTGAAAAAGTTTGACTTTTTTTTTTCCCCTTCTGGGCTTTGGGTATGTTTTTCCTATCGCAGTAAATGAGGTTGAATGTTTATAATTTCAGAAGAGCTGTGTGCGCGTGTGCGAGTGTGTACATACACATACAGTTTATATAGTAGATAATGTATATTTTTGTGTGCCTGTGTATAATATGTATGTACACATATGGCATATATACATAGAATTAAATAGTATGTTTTGGATGTTCAATAATAGTAAATAGATAGGGAAATTGTATCACTTTGAGGCCAGGCACCCTAATCCTAACCCAAACTCTTGAGGTGGCCACCTTTAAGCCAATCACATGACCTTTAAGCCACTACCAGTCACATGATCGTCAAGCCACTCCTACATGGTCACATGGCTGGCAAGCCACACCCACAAAACAAGCCATGACCACAGTGTGGTAGTAAAATTTTTTGCAGCCCTTCACTGATGTTAACACCTTACAAAGGAGGTGTTAAAAAGACTGAGTGAAAGGGTTTCCCAATTGCACTGGGTTTTTTAAAACTTTGAATTGCAAAAAAATTACACATGACACTTACACCCAAATATCTATTCAAAACAATGCTGGGTGTAACTTTTACTTCTGGTTGCTTAGGAGATTCATTGAAACATACATTTCACCAATTTCTTGATATTTGGATATCATTGTTCATTTCTGCTTGCAAAAGCAGAAATGCAAACTACTTTTTACCATGTACTTCTAAAAGATTTGAACTTTATTGCTCTCAGGCCCTTCTCATTAACCTGCTTTGTTTAAAAGTCAAAAAGATGACTGAAAATATTTAGTGACCCCTCGCATCCTGAACATAAATTGTTTCAACTCTTACTCTCAAAACTATGCCATACAGCACTGCACAACAAGACAACTAGACACTAGAACAATTTTTTTTCCTGAATGCCATCACTCTGCTAAACAAAAAATTCCCTCAACACTGTCAAACTATTCACTCAGGCTGCATTACAATTAGCCCTCTCATGTTTCTATCACCCATCTCCTCCCAAGTGAGCTTTGTTACTTGTATCCTTATGATTTATATTGATATTGATTGTTTCCTCATTGCTTATTTGTACCCTATGACTATCATTAAGTGTTGTACCTCTTGATTCTTGATGAATGTATATTGTCTTTTTTTAATGTACACTGAGAGCATAAGCACCAATGACAAATTCCTTGTGTCCAATCACACTTGGCCAGTAAAGAATTCTATTCTATTCTATTCTATTCTGAGGTGATAGAAGTTGAAGGCCAAAATATCTGAAAGCTATCTGATTTCTTACCTCTATGCCAGAGAGATCAACCAATCAGCAATATCCCTGTACATAATAGCTGTAATTACTATACAGCCAAGCAGAAATGGCTGATATTCTGAAAGCTGCAGATAAGAGCTGCACTCCAAAACAAACCTGAGGGACCAGTTCAGGGAAGCTATATTAACAAAGAAATTGATTTCCTGCGTTTCCTAAAGAGAGATTATCCATGCATTAAAGATGAACTTGTCAATCAATTTCACGTGAAAAAGAAATTGAATGATGTGAGTGCTCAAATATCTTATGCCTCAGCATACTCAATCTATTTGTGATTTCAAGAACCAATAGGCTTTCTTATATATTTTTTCTGTCTCACATATTTTCATGACTTTTCTAGGTTATTATCAATCACAGAATCATAGGACACCTCAAGATCAGTCTTACTATCCATACAGATTACAAATAATTCCTTTCACCCAACTTCAGAATTCACTAATCATTAAGTCATAAAGCAATGATGGCAAACCTTTTTTCCCTCTGGTGCCGAAGGTGCGTGTGCCTGGGGATGACAAAAATGGCCTCCCCCCGGAGGCCCTGTGGGGGCCAGGAGGAATGGGGGGAAACAGCACATTTCCCAAGCTCTGGTGGCCCTGGTAGGCCCATTTTTCACCCTCCCTTGGCTTCAGAGGCAAAATGCCCTCCCCCATTCCCCTGGAGGCTCTCTGGAAGCTGAAAATGCCCTCCCAGAGCCTTCGGGTGAGCCGAAAATCAGCTGGCCAGCACACACATGCACATTGGAGCTTAGCTAAGATAAGGGCTCTTGTGCCAGCAGATATGGCTCCACATGCCACCTGTGCCACCTGTGCCATAGTTTCACCATCACTGTCATAAAGGCTACCGGAACGTGACATAGATGCAATTCCTTATGCAATAAATTCATCAAGAATGAAATTCCGAAGCCGTTTTTAATCTACAAATGTCTAAATACCAGTAGCTAATGCATCCTAATAAAAACTGTAGTAAAGCAAAGATTACTCACGGGCATCAGCCCGGCGGAGATTCCTCAGTCGTATTACACGAACAGTAAGCAAGTTGCAAGGAAATGTTTTCATTTGCTGAAAAACAACATAGAATAGAAAATGGTGATATTAAATTCTTTTGCTCTGTCTTTTTTTCTTCTTTACTGTGATCTCTTATTTATATCCTCATGAATCCCAGCGACCAGTTAGGTCCCACATAGTGGGCCTTCTCCGGGTCCCGTCAACTAAACAATGTCGTTTGGCGGGACCCAGGGGAAGAGCCTTCTCTGTGGTGGCCCCGGCCCTCTGGAACCAACTCCCCCCAGAGATTAGAATAGCCCCCACCCTCCTTGCCTTTCATAAGCTTCTCAAAACCCACCTCTGCCATCAGGCATGGAGGAACTGAGATTTTCTTTCCTCCTAGGCTTGTACAATTTATGCATGGTATGTTTGTATGTATGATTGGTTTTATAACAAGGGTTTTTAGCTGTTTTAGTATTGGATTTCTACATGCTGTTTTTATCACTGTTGTTAGCCACCCCGAGTCCACGGAGAGGGGCGGCATACAAATAGATAGATAGATAGATAGATAGATAGATAGATAGATAGATAGATAGACAGACAGACAGACAGACAGACAGACAGACAGACAGACAGACAGACAGACAGACAAACAAACAAATAAATAAATAAATAAATAATTTTGTATAGCCAGGGTTGCTCTTTTAATCAGACTGTTGATCTAATTTCTATGTAAACAACATGGAATCATTTGATTTGATGGGATAAAACATTGATAGGCCATATATTTAGTTTGCTTGAATTTCCAAAGACATGCTTTTTTTAGTTGCAGATAAAAGCAGCTCTGAATACAATATAAACCTGACTTTCACTGCATATTGAATTATGAAAAAATGAAGTACATCTGGTCAGATTGCTACCACTGATGAGGAGCCAAGTCTCACTTTTCATAAATGGAATTACTTGAGATTGCAAAATAAATATAGGGAATGGAAATCGTTTTCCATTTGCTAAGGAGAAGACTAGATTAATAAAAATCCCTTTTAGATTACAAGAGTGTTGGAAGTGTCCAAAGCATTGATTTATGCAATTATCCAAATCTAAAGCAAACCAGAAAGAAATAGATCTGGTATTTGGTGTATATTTCCTATCGTTCTTTTTTGAGAAATGTTATCCAGTGATTCATCTTCCAAAATCAACTTTCTTTTCAGCAGCACTCATCATAAATCTTTGGAGGGGGCAGTTGTTGAAAATTGACAATTAATAATAATAATAATAATAATAATAATAATAATTTATTAGATTTGTATGCCGCCCCTCTCCGAAGACTCGGACTCGATTTCTCTCTTTTGTAAAGTGAGCACCTTGGCACAGCTTTATCAACCTTATTATTGTGGAAGAACCTTTCAAATAAGTGTTTCTCAACCTTGATTGCTTGAAGATGTGTAAACTTCAATTCCCAGAATTCCCCAGCTAGCATAGTAAAGTGCAAAGTAAAAAAAAAAATTCTTTTATGCAAATATGATCTCATGGAACCCCAGCTGAGAAAGATTGGGAGAAGTGAGTATAATTGATTTGCTGCTGTCTAATAGGTATTTGGCTACAATCTACAGCTAATAAGAGCAGATAACTGTTATGAGTTTGCCCGCTTTTGTTAAATCCAGTGTTCCCTCTAATTTTTTGGGGGGTGGGCGGAAACAGAAATAATAAACAAATAAACAAACAAACAAACAAACAAACAAACAAACAAACAAATAAAAAACCCACCCTGTTTTGCCTCAGAGAATTTCAAAATAAAATACTGTGCTGTGTGTCTATAACAGTGAGCTCATAATAGGGCAACTCTATCAATATCAAAATGCCACTTAGATTTTGATTTTCTTTCTCTCTTCCTTACTCCCATTCTTTTTCTTTCTCTTTTCCTTCCTCTCTTTTTTCTATCTGTTTCTCTCTCTTCCTCTCTCTCTCCTTCCCTCTCACTCTTTCCCTCTCGGCTTCTGGGCAGGTTTGGAAAACTCTGAGTTGATGATGATTTTTAAGTGAGCGATTGCTCACTGCTCAGCTTAGAGGGAACTATGGTTAAATCTATTAGTTATCATACAGCAATTTATGGAGAATGAGCAGATATATTATTATCTTTCCCAATCAAATTCCTCATATGACAGAACTGGATAAAAATATTTCTTGTCAACTTCGATTTTTTTTTAAAAAAAAATATTGCTGATATTTATTCATATTGAACCAAAGTTATGTTTGGCATTCATCATTTCCTCTAACTAGGTCATTTGGTCACAATAGTTATTATGAGAACAGGTCACTTACACCCACTTCGTCCAATCTCTCCTTCCTGCAGGTGGAACTTTTGGTATGCAGTAGTCAGTGGGTAACTTCCTATGCACTTAATTGTTATTTATCATTGACATCGTAAATGGATAAAAAATACTGTGTGATTTTCATTTGGCTATCCTCGTAATGAACCTTAAATGTAAATCCCTGTCCTACTACATTTGAGGAACTGAAGAAGAGACCATACCTGGAGTATTGAATCCAGTTTTGGTCACTACACTATAAAAAAGATATTGAGGCCCCCGAACCGTTTCCGTTTTATGTATGGTTTGTTTGGGATATATGACTGTTTTTATATTAAGGATTTTAAATTGTTTTTTTAATCATTGGATTTGTACTATGTTTTGTTGCTGTGAGCTGCTCCAAGTCTTTGGAGAGGGGCGGCATACAAATCTAATAAATAAATAAAAAAAATAAAAAATAAAAAATAAAAAATAAAAAAAATAAAAATAAAAATTAAAATTAAAATTAAAAAATTAAAAAGTGCAGAGGAGAGCAACCAGGATGATCAGAGGACTGGAGACTAAAACATATGAAGAGCAGTTGCAGGAACTAAGCATGACTTGCCTAGTGAAGAGAAGGACTAGGAGGGACAAGATGGCAGTGCTCCGATATTTGAGGGGCTGCCACAAAGAGGAGGGAGTAAAGCTATTCTCCAAAGCACCTGAAGGACAGGCAAAGAACAATGGATGGAAACTGATCAACCTAGAAACAAGGAGGAACTTTCTAACAGTGAGAACAATCAATGAAACAGCTTGTCCTCGGAAGTTGTGGGAACTTCATCACTTGAGACATCACTGTCCACTGTTGACCTCACCCAATTCCTAAGAGGTCAGTAAGATTATTTATTATTATTATTATATTATTATTGGATTTGTATGCCGCCCCTCTCCGCAGACTCCGCAGTAAGGGGCGTGCATAAGCGCATCAGCGTGCCTACCGTCCCTATCCTAATGTCCCCTTTTATGAGTATCCATCTTATAATATATAAACTATGTTATATCTATGTATATTACCAATACATACTTGACAAATAAATAAACTTTCAAGAAGAGATTGGACTGTCACCTGTCAGAAATGGTGTAGAATCTCCTGCTTGAGCAGTGAGTTGGACTAGATGACCTACAAGGTCTCTCCCAACTCTGTTAATCTGTTAATCTGGGAGAATTAGTGGCTCTTTTTTAGCCTTACTCATTTGGTATTTGGCACAAACCTACCAACTTCATTACTTTGTCACTGTTCATAATTATTTCCTTGTAGCTAAGAGAAACAAATAGTGCTAATGAAAAAGAAAAAAGCTTGAATCCAATAAACTCAAGTATAAGAAAAAGAAAAAGAAAAATCTTAAATATAAGAAAAAGGAATAAGACTTTCTTTCTTTTGAAAAGGGTCAACATTGCATGAACTCGGATTCCCCCCTGCTATAGTTATCATGCTATGTCAAACCTCCACTGTTCGGCTCAAGAATGAGCAAGAAGAATTGATTGCCAAACTGTTTCATTGGCTGGCACCGGATACCTTCACATCCAGAACATCACTTTAACCAAGAGTGGCTGGCTCGTAGAATCAAAAAATGGAATAAATGCATAATTTAATCCACCTATTTTTGAAATCCTTCATCAGATACCACAAAGATATGTTGTTCAGCTTGTTTTTTTTGAACGAACCACAAATGGAGGAGTTAGCACGCTAATCTGAATCCAATCCAAATGCAATTTCGCTTAGAACAATGTGTCAACCCAGCCACTAAAGTGGTAACACCCGTTACAGAGTATGAGTTGTGTATGGTAAAAAATATGGGCAAAATTATAACAGCGATTAACATCTAGAGCAGTTACATAAACATTAAATAAATAACTTGTATTTATTTCATTACAACTTTGGAGATGAGGTTACCCTGATCAGTCTGTTCAAATAGTTCTTTAGTCAGCTTTCATTCTTTTTAATGATTACTTAATTCACCTTTTCCTAAAATTAAATGTTCATAGTACCTTGCATGGAGAATGACAGTCTATTTCATGGTGTTGGAGGTCTGGGCTTGCTACATAGGATTCATTTACAGAATAGTCCTGGAAGGGGGAAAAAAAGTTCATATGAATATGTTAAATAATACACACACTCATGCACACGCAAGTCAACATTTTTTTAAATGTAGTACATCAGGGGCGTCAAACATGTGTCAATATGCCATTGTCACATGACATATTGTGACTCCCCCCCCCTCAGTATACCAGGCAGGGGTATGGCCAGTGCACGACGCATTTGACACCACTGTAGTACACAATACACCAAATAAGAACTATTTTAGTAAATACTGAAATTCTGAAATACAATATCGGGGTGGGGGGTGGGGGTAAATGTGGAAATGCAAATTTTGTTTTTTATGTATCTGTGCATGGCAAATATGAAAGTGTGGAACTTGCATTGTGACATAAAGATAGGCATTTGGCATCATCATAGTTAGAAACAGACACTTCGAGTGAACAGTTGATGCTAGTTTCTTCTAGTGGTTAAGGGACCAGGCTAGAAGCCAACAGGCCATGAGTTCTAATCCCACCTTAGGTACAAAAGCCAACTGGGTGACTCTGGGCTTTCTCTCAGTCCACTTTACCTCACAGGATTGTTGTGGGGAAACTAGGAGGAAGAAGGAGTATTGTGTATGTTTGCTGCCTTGAGTTGTTCATATAAATAATAAAGACAGGAGATAGATAGATAGATAGATAGATAGATAGATAGATAGATAGATAGATAGATAGATAGATAGATAGATAGACAGACAAACAAAGTAGAAGAATTAAAAGCAGGACTTTAAAAAAAATGACAAGAGGACAATTATCCTTGAATGAAAAAGTTGAACTATAAAACAAAAACAACACAGGTAAAATTAATCTTGCTTTTTATAAAAGGTGATCTTTCAAAATTAAAATAGTTAAATCCAAGAGCTTTGAGTGGACTCTATTTCTAGATATGACTGTATAAAATTATCACTTAGATTAGGGATAAACTATGAGCATAGAATAATATTGTTTGTTTGTTTGTTTGTTTGTTTGATTGATTGATTGATTGATTGATTGATTGGATTTGTACGCCGCCTCTCTCAGAGGATGGTTGGAAAGAACCTTAGAGTCTTCTAGTCCAAGCAGGAGACACTCTGCTGTTTAACACACATAGCTGTCCAATTTCTTCTTGAAAACCTGTAACGTTGGAGCACCCACAACTTCTGGATTTAATCCATACCACTGGTTAATTGCTCTCATTGTCAGGAAATTTCTTCTTAATTCTCGGTTGGATCCCTCTTTGATAATCTTTCACCTGTTACTTCTTGTCCTGTCCTCAGGTGCTTTGGATCAACTCGCTCTTATTTATTCATTTAGTTAGTTAGTTGGTTAGTTAGTTAAATTTGTAGGCACCAACTCTTCTCTGTGACAGTCATTCTGTCACCCCTTACTTCTTCTCTTTCTTAGACTGGCAATCATTCATTGCATGGTTTAGCCTCCAAAGCCCTTACCATCATTGTTGTTTTTCCCTGCACTCTTTTTAAAGTCTTGGCATATTTTTTTGTATCATGGATGTAGCACTCCAAGTGTGGCATTACCAGTTCAGTACCAAGTGCTTCTACTACATCATATGGTCTTGATACTATCCCTCAGTTGATGAACCCTAGGAACAAATGGGCTTTTTTGGCAGCTGCAACATACTACTGGCTTATATTTAAGTGGTTGTCCATTAGGACCCCTAGATCTCTTTCAGTCATTACTTTTGAGCATGTATCACCTATTTTATACCTGGGCATTTAGTCTGCAACCAATCTATTTGCTTAAATAGTTAATGATCCAGGTTAGTGTGTCCAGTGAAACATTATATCCAGTCAGCTCTGGGATTAGAGCAGAGCAAAATAACAGAGTTGGAAGTGACCTTGGAGGTCTTCTAGTCTAACCCCTGGCTCAAGCAGGAGACCCTATACCAATCTCTCATTTAAAGCTCCAGTGATGGAGCAGCCCCAACATCTGAAGGCAAGCCATTCCACCTGTTAAAGAAAGTTTAACTCGAATAATTCATTAGAATTGGACCTAATCAGCCATCATGTGTGGGAGATGGTTCCTTGCATCAAAAGGGCTTATCTAGGAATTGCATCTCTGAACTTTTTACTGTCTCAGCTGGATTGTCTTAAAGAGAATTTTGGTGGCATTGAGTCTCCACTAATTCTAATCATAGCAATTCTGACCTTGGTCAGATTTCTTATACGGGGAAGAAATTAAGCATGAAATGATAGCCACTTCTGTGGTCATTGAGTTTTCTTTTCAAGTTGGCTGCTTCCCATTTAACTGGGGCATATTTAGTCTTCTTACAGGGATAATCTCAGAGATATCAGATATCAGTGTCCTATTGTACTTAGCTCTTGTGCAGAAAACAAATAAACATTTATTTTCTAACATCTTTTTTCCCCAAAAAAATCTCAGCACAAATAAATAATAAAAACACAGATGACTCTTTCCCAGAATAAATAATTCCTTACCTGAAAGAATGGTCCTGCTATGGTCTCACTCAGATCAGATGTTGCTTGAAAAGCCAACTTAATTGGCTGGTGCTGCTGATACATTCTTACAGTTATGCCGGCAGCAATCACTATGAAGGTACAGTACCTTAAAACTAAACATTAGGCCCGCCCATTTGGATTGCAGAAGAGAAATAGGGATCCCAGCCCATTTTCTCCTACTTCACTAGATGGGAAAAACCTGCCAAATAATAGCTCGTTGCCTTGAGGAATGAGGTTGTGAAAGAGAATTATGTCTGTTTCTTTCTTTCTGTTCTGTATTATAGAGAAATATATGTAGGTACCTTGGAAGGATCCTTATTAACTTTAAAAAAATCCCCACTACCTGTTGCATTTATGCTTTTGGGATTAGACTTGTGGAAATCAAATTTATGATTTTTTATTATTGCTGTGAGCTGCCCAGAGTCTACAGAGAGGGGCGGCATACAAAACTAATAAATAATAATAATAATAATAATAATAATAATAATAATAATAATAATAATAATAATAATAAAATAATAATAATAATAATAATAATAAACAACTCCTCACTTCCTGATGTGTGTTTAGTTCTTAGTTCTGCATTTGTATCCCACCCCATGTATACCTCTGTGACTGAAGAGATGCTTACAGCATGAAAAGTTTTATGACTGTCAAGTGTAATTTAAGAGAAATCGTGTCTCTACTAAATCTCAATTTAAAAAAAATGGGTTGCTCCCAAACCTTGTCATGAAATGCAACCTACTTTCCTGGGAGGACATTCGATCGTGCTTCCTCATTTGCACTTGAAAGTGGAAATTAAAGCCGAGCTAGATAAGAATAACAACACTATTATTAATAAATAATGGCAAACCCTGAAAATATCATATACAAGTTCTAAAATACAAAATAAAATTGTCAACAAACTTCTTGACTATATTGCATTTACCTTTATGTAAATAGAAACATAGAAACATAGAAGATTGATGGCAGAAAAAGACCTCACGGTCCATCTAGTCTGCCCTTATACTATTTCTTGTATAGTATCTTAGGATGGATATATGTTTATCCCAGGCACGTTTAATGTTGTGGTTAGCTCTGGCCCAGCTCCTGCCCCAAGGAATGTGCAGGTGGATGTGGGGCAGACATCCACAAGCCGCAGGCCTGTTTTACTCCCACTGGAATCTGCCGATGAAACCGCCTCTGACTAAGGAAGCATGAGTGACAGGGAAGAGGGGAGTTTGGCAGACAGCCCAGGAGGAGATCAATCATCTGTATCATCCTTGGATTCGGAACAAGAATTAATGACACATCCACACATGCGTAGAGTGATGCATAGGAGACAACAACTGAAGGATTATTACAAGAGAAAATAAGGCCACCTGTGGTTGGGTGGGGCTCCAGTAATTAGGGCTGCTGCTATAAATAGCAGCGTGTGGGTTTGACCGTTGTGAAAGAATATCTGATCGCAATTCTTCAGGAATCGTGTGTTGCTGTTTTCTGGACTTTGTTGATTTTTCACGTCTTTGAAAACAAAGCAGAGCAACGTGTGTGTGTCTCACTTTGTTGGAAGAAGAAGGGGTGTTAAACTTTTCTTCACAGCTGCTAGCTAAGTACTTAATGACTGCTTAAGGGAAATTGTACAGACTACCCCGTTGTTTTGGGATGAGTGCTCTTTGCAATACAAAAAGAGTGCTTACTTTATTTTGAATTTTGTGATAAAGAACATTGTTTTGAATTTTCAGACATGTGTGTGTCTGAAATTTGTACCCTTGAATTTTCGGGAGGCTCCTACCAGAGAGTCCGGCAGAACATTTAAATTCAGTTACTGTGGATTTATTTATTTAAATGCTTTTGGTTTGATTTTTAATGTTACACATTCATTCTGTTAAACTAGGGGTGGGTTCCACTTGCCTTCAGCACTGGTTTGCATCGCGATGAAAATTCAGAAAAAAGATGGCGACAAGCACGAATCGGCACAGACGCAACCAGATCAGTGAAGCCAAAATTACACTATTGTTAGCGGGTCGCCAACACTTCGGGCAATCTGGTTTGAACCAGGAGGAAC
The DNA here is from genome assembly GCF_031021105.1 of Erythrolamprus reginae. Classification (NCBI taxonomy): domain Eukaryota; kingdom Metazoa; phylum Chordata; class Lepidosauria; order Squamata; family Dipsadidae; genus Erythrolamprus; species Erythrolamprus reginae. The sequence continues at coordinate 86,461,348 of NC_091950.1, forward strand.
CTACCCCTGCTTTGAATCACATAACATCAGTAATGGATTGCAGCCGGTACAGCTGGGATCGGGGCTCCAGTGGTGGAAATTGAGATGCACACACATCTTCGCGCCCCCCATGCATGCACACACATGCACAGCAAGCAAAATAATAATAATAATAATAATAATAATAATAATAATAATAATAATAATTTATTATATTTGTATGCCGCCCCTCTCCGAGGACTCGGAGCGGCTCACAACAGCAAAAGACAATCTAACATTAAAAGCAATTTAAAACCCTTTTTATAAAAAACAATCACACAACCTAATGAACCATACATAAAAACCCATAGTAGCTAAGGGGTGTATCAGTTTCCCCATGCCTGGCAACATAGGTGGGTTTTTAGGAGCTTTCGAAAGCCAAGGAGGGTGGGGGCAGTCCTAATCTCTGGAGAGAGTTGATTCCAGAGGGCTGGGGTCCCCACAGAGAAGGCTCTTCCCCTGGGTCCCGCCAGACAGCATTGTTTAGTCGATGGGACCCAGAGAAGGCCAACTCTGTGGGACCTAATCGGTTGCTGGGATTCGTGCGGCAGAAGGCGGTCGCAAAGATAATTTGGTCCGATGCCATGTAGGGCTTTATAGGTCATAACCAACACTTTGAATTGTGACCGGAAACTGATTGGCAGCCAATGCAAGCCGTGGAGTGTTGACGAGACATGGGCATATCTGGGAAAGCTCATGAAAGCTCTCGCGACCGCATTTTGCACGATCTGAAGTTTCCGAACACTTTTCAAAGGTAGCCCCATGTAGAGAGGATGCTCTCGCGCATGAGATTTTGCTAATTTCCTCTGAAAATGGATGAAATCTCACGCGCAAGGGCATCCTCGCGCAAGATTTTGCTTGCTGTGCATGCGCAGAAGCCAAATCTCACGCCAATGGGTGCACGCATGCCCACCAGGTGTGCTTGCACCCATAACGATCCCAGAGGGCATACCGATAGCGGCCAGTAAGTGGAAGCCCCACCTGCATAACATGAATTGAACATGAAGGCGCCCCAACTCCTCAGAGAACAGCAGCATAAAAATCAAATCAAATAAACAAACAAACAAACAAATAATAGAACTTCAGTATGAAAAGATTAATGACTGCACAGGTAGTCCTTAACTTATGACTGATTGCTTATCAACTGTTTGAAGTCCATATGCTGCTTATGGCCTGTTTAGAAGCTACTGCAGCTCCACTGCAATAATTCACTCTTATGAGTGAATAATGCTCTAGCGTCCCTCCTCCTTCCTCCCCCTTCCCCCCCCCCCAGCAAATATCTACAAGCCTTGGACCTCTTCCCCAGAACTTTACACAGCACTGCACAGACAGGGTTAGGGAAGCAGAATGTATCACTTCATATGCTGTGCCATGTGGCCCTATCACAGACGCAGACGCCATTTCAGTGTGGCCAAAAGGGAGTGTAATTGTGCTGAAATGGAGGTTATGTGACTCAGGGACATGGAAGGTTAGAGTGGCATGCCCTCCTTCCCCAATAGGAGGTCAGGAGCTCCAGAGATCGTTAAGTGTGTGATGTATAATGGGGGAGCAGGTAGGAGGCCCAAGCTTTTCAGAGATGTTGCAGGGGGAGAAGGTCTGTGGGGAGCAAATTCAAGTCATGTGGGGAGCCTGAGGGGTGGGAAACAGAGCACAGAAGGTTTCGGGGGGATAGGGGATGTCTTGGGAAGTGCAGTGCAGGCAGGCTAGATCTGTGCTAAGCCTCCCAGGATCCTCCCACCCCTTAATGACCCACAGGGTTACCATATTTTTTCGGCCTATAAGAAGCCCGAAGACTTGGGGCAGTTCACAACAATAATAAAAACAATATTCCAGCGAAAACAAATCTAATATTAAAAAGCACATAAAACCCTATCATGTTTAAAAAAGCAAACAATATATACATACCCAAACATAAATATAGAAAAGCCTGTGGGAAAGGTGTCTCAACTCCCCCATGCCTGGCGGTATAGATGGGTCTTGAGTAGTTTACGAAAGACAAGGAGTGTGGGGGCAGTTCTAATCACTGGGGGGAGTTGATTCCAGAGGGCCAGGGCTGCCACAGAGAAGGCTCTTCCCCTGGGGCAAGAGAAGACCAACTCTGTGGGACCTTATCGGTCGCTGGGATTCGTTCGGTAGCAGACGGTTTCGGAGGTACTCTGGTCCAATGCCATGCAGGGCTTTAAAGGTCATAACCAACACTTTGAATTGTGACCAGAAAATGATCAACAGCCAATGCAAGCCACGGAGTGTTGCAGAAATGTGGGCGAATCTAGGAAGCCCCATGATGGCTCTCGCGGCTGCGTTCTGCACAATCTGAAGTTTCCGAACACTTTTCAAAGGTAGCCCCATGTAGAGAGCCTGCAGAGAGTTCCTGGGAACTGGGGGAAGGCAAAAATGCCCCCATTTTGTGAAAAACCAGGCAAACAAATGGCCTGTTTTGGCAAAACCGGGGGCATTTTTGCCATCCCCTAGCACCCAGGAGCTCTCTGCAGGCTTCCCAGGCCCTTCCCATCCCATCCAAAAACAAGTTGAAAAATGACCTATTATTCACAAAAACAGAGGTGTTTTGCCTTCTAATTACCCTATCTAGCCTGACTGGAGGAGGAATTCTGGGAATCCACCAGTTTTACAGCTGTCAAATTTGAAGATCCCTGAATTAGGGGTTAGAGGTGTAAGGCTCTTCAAACCTGGCAAGTTTAACACCTGTGGACTTCAACTCCCATTCCTGAGCTAGCATGACTCAAGGAGGAATTCTGGGAGTTGAAGTCCACAAATCTTAAAGCTGTCAAGTTTGTAGTTTGTTTGTAGTTTGTAAAAAGTGTACATGGTTGTAAAAAGTATTCTGCTACACTGGTGTTTCATTAAATAACATATTACTTGCACCATTTGGTTCAGAATACTTTTTTCTTTTTTCCTCTTCTAAAATCTAGATGCGTCTTATACTCCAAAAATATAGTATTTAATGTCTAGATCAGGGAGACCAGGAGGTGAATTCTGGTAATGGGCAGTCTCCATTGAGGACTACCTGTAGTATTCCAGCTGCAAAATAATAAACTATGAAATGATAGTAACTATACTATTGAAGTCATCTAACAGCTGACCTGGGATAATGAAATCAACCACACGGAAGCTACACTATAGAAAGACAATTCATTTCTAAACAAAACTGCTGATCTATCTAGCTTATCTTCCATTTGGTCACATGCAAAAGCAGAATGACATGAGATGAACTGTGAAAGGGGGAAATGCAGAGCTTTGCAGAACAAAGTAAAGCCAATAACCTGTTTTGTGACTAAAAGTTTGTCACTGCCCAGATGAAAAACAGGTTTGATGATATGAGTAATTTTTAAATGCTTCTTCACAGCATCCATGGAAAAGCCATAGCGTCAATCATTTCTCGGTGTTGGCAACATGCGAATTCCTTAAAAGATAAAATAAATAGTAACAACATTATGGTGGTATCTTCAAGGGGGGGGGGTCAAAATAGGCAAGATGGTTAACACGGTGTTTTTCTGTTTTTCACAATGTCATACATGTCTATTGGAAGTTCTGTGTTAGCAGAAACTTCAGAAGAGAAGGATTTAGGGGTAGTGATTTCTGACAGTCTCAAAATGGGGGAACAGTGCAGTCAGGCGGTAGGGAAAGCAAGTAGAATGCTTGGCTGCATAGCTAGAGGTATAGCAAGCAGGAAGAGGGAGATTGTGATCCCGCTGTATAGAGTGCTGGTGAGACCACATTTGGAATACTGTGTTCAGTTCTGGAGACATCACCTACAAAAAGATATTGACAAAATTGAATGGGTCCAAAGGCGGGCTACAAGAATGGTGGAAGGTCTTAAGCATAAAACCCATCAGGAAAGACTTCATGAACTCAATCTGTATAGTCTGGATGACAGAAGGGAAAGGGGGAACATGATCAAAATATTTAAATATGTTAAAGGGTTAACTAAGGTTCAGAAAGGAAGTGTTTTTAATAGGAAAGTGAACACAAGAACAAGGGGGCACAATCTGAGGTTAGTTGAGGGAAAGATCAGAAGCAACGTGAGAAAATATTATTTTACTGAAAGGGTAGTATTTGCTTGGAACAACCTTCCAGTAGACGTGGTTGGTAAATCCAGAGTAACTGAATTTAAACATATATTCACCCTAAGATAAAATAAAGGAAATAGTACAAGGGCAGACTAGATGGACCATGAGGTCTTTTTCTGCCGTCAATCTCCCATGTTTCTATTTTTCTATGTGTACAAATTGGGGGACCTTGGACTGAGGCATGTGTCTAAAATCTTGCCTGTTTTGAAGCTTCTCAGTTGGTGCCCCTGGTTGTATTGATGGCCACAATGGGAATATGGGGAGTGGGTGGGAATATGTCTGGAATTACTTATAATGGTTATGTTCTATTACCCAAGTTAGAAGTAATATGGTGTTTTCTGAGCTTGGTTGCTTTTTTGCAGACATTTCATTACCCAGGCTAAGTAACATCATCATGCTAGTACTTTACTAGGACAAGCACTGATGATGTTACATTTGTGTAATAACAAGAGAAAACAAACAAACTAAGAGAGAACCAGCTACAAATATTCACCTTCATTTGTAGAAGTAATATGCCTATGAATAATAGATATTAAGAAATAACAGTAGAAGTGGACAATTTTCCTCCAGCCTTATACAAATGTTTCCTAGAAGCCTTGACTGACCATTCTGCAAGGTATTGGATTCGATAAAACAGTTTTTTAAAAAAATAGGATTACCATATTTGCACTCACAAACAATGATTTATGTTTCCTTCCTGTCGTATATAATTCTCCAACTTCATATTGCAACACTGGACTAAGTTGTGAAAGATTGAAATGATTTCAACCCACGTGAAAACAATTTATCAAAGGGAGAGGTTTGAGATACTATACAAGATTCAAAGTATGTAAATTAATTACTGCTTACAGTGTTTCCCATTTTAACCGGAAGTTAATTTTACAAACTAAAACTTTTAAAAAATGAAGATGTGTGTTTAGTCACAGTAATTGGAGCGCCAACTTTTATAGACCATGCTACCCTGTTTCCCCAAAAATAAGTCACCCCCGAAAGTAAGACATAGGAGAGGTTTCATAGAATTGCCTAATATAAGGCATCCACTGAAAGTAAGACATAGGAGACCTTTTGTTAATCAACATTCCTGAACAGAACATATATAACACTGCTGTCCATAGATTGCATTCCCAAATCAATTAGTTTTAAAACACATCCAATATGCATCCAACATACGGCTGTATGTTTGGATGCATTTTTGCTGCAGCAGGATACAGGATACAATTAATTGAAAAAAAAATAAGACATCCCCTGAAAGTAAGACATAGCACATCTTTGGGAGCAAAAATTAATATAAGACGCTGCTTTATTTTCGGGGAAACACAGTAGAAATGGATAAATACAATAAAGTAACAGCAAATGATGTATTTCAATTTATTCTGTCTATTAAGGCAAATTCCTGTGAAATTACCTGTGCTATACAAAGATAACATCTCAGAATTATCCACCCTATTTTCATTCAAGAAAGCAGTGGGTGGAAGAAAAAAGAACAGGAACCAAATGGTGACTTTTCTCCTTGAAAACTTAAACAATTCAATTATCACATCTAATGTGGCTTCTCCCTATGTTGTCCCCACCCAACAAACAAATATTAAATATTATTTTTTCCTTGGAAATGTGTTGATGGTCTAGCACACTTCAGCAAACTGAGTTTGGAGGTAATTTAATGTCATTGAAGGACAATATTAACAAAAGCTATTTTTCAGACAAGACCAAAAAAGCCAACTAGCCCAAATTAGTCCCACCCCACTGTAGGATTTTCCCTTGTATCTTTTATCTAATTCTCACAATTTAAATTCATTTCACATTTCCAGAAAGATGCTTTCCTCCCCCGAATCTTTTCTTCTTTCATAATACCTTAATTATCCATCCCAATATTTCAGATTAAATGAGGTTGCTTTTCTTCTTCTTTGTCAAGAACTGGCAGTTCTTGCTCCTCTTGCCATGCAAGTTTTAAAGTTTATTTTTTATATTGATATAATATTGGAGTATTTTAATCCCCCAACCTCTTTTGCTGATGTTAATTAGATGACGCTAAACACTTCGGAGGCCCAAGGGACCAGTTCCTGCTTAAATAATGGCATCCAGTTGCAACTTATTTTCTCTTTAGTTTATTTATTGAGAACCAAGGAAAAAGAGTAATGCTATCTTGTTGTTTTAATCTTTCATAGATTTTTAAAAAATATTTGTAAACCGGTCAAAGAATATTGGCCCCTAGAAATACATAATATGCTTATTATATTTATTACATATTAAATTTGAGATATAATAACATGTAGTAACAGCAATAACAATCCAAATAATATCAAGAATAATAAGGGTCTAACATTTACATAAAGGAAGCAAGCATTACAATTGTGACTCATATTACTTAAGGCACATTTTGAATATTCCTGGGAAAACTTTCCAAAATTCAGATGCTACTATATAGATCAAATGGCCCAAGATCTACTAATATAATGTCATAACCAATATATATTATGATTGTTAAATCACATGACCGAGCTCATGGTTGCTTAGCGGGAGTTCGACCTCCTCGTCGCCACTGTTAAATCACTGCACCGGAGACTTCTGTTTGTTCAAAACATATTTTATTTCTAAATATAACAGCCAACTGTTCCTCTCAATAGCAACTCCCAACAAGGGCAATGGCTAACGCGTTGCCCTATTTATACCTTTACTTTCGCGCGGGCTTTTTTTACTGACAACCATTTGTTTTTGGCGGCAACCTGAATTTAGCCGCGTCTTAACCAATCAGCTATTTTCTATATTTCTTTAAATGAACACAACAATGATCTTTATGTTTAGTAAACTGACATAATCATTAATAATAAATTAATCCACAGAAATTGCAACAGCAGTCTTCCAGTCATATTTGAAAAGCTGTCTATTTCATCTGAGGCTTTTTTCTCTCTATTGCTCTTTGTAAAGCTTGAAGGATTAAGTTTTTGTTATTCTGAATGTTGTAACTAGTTAGCTCTATTAACTTATCAAAATTCTCCTCAGAGTATTGAAAGTGTTGTATTCCATATGGAGAAAGAGGACTAGTTACATCAACTTCCCCTTGCTTCAGTTCAGTGGGACCACGTTTCATACCTGCAAAACACCATTTACCATTAAATGTATTAAATCTGCACAACAAAGTTGGTATCTTTTTATTAGTGCAGCTATCCCTATTACAGAAGCAAGTCAATATATTATGGTTGTTTATCACAAGATCTGATCTAAATCTTTTACTGCTGGATTACATCAGGAATAGGGAATGTGTGGCTTTCTGAATTACAGCTTCCACCATATTTCAACATTATCCATACTTGCATAATTTTTTTTTAAAACCAAATCACAAAATACACACACTCATCAATTCCAAGCAGGCTTAAATCTGTTTGTTTGTTTAGATTTTTATGCCACCCTTCTCAATCGACTCAGGGCAGTTTACAACAGAATAAATACGAATGCAAAACATGTAAGAAATCTAATATTAAAAATCTAAAAATTCTAAAATCCCATTTTTCTTAAAAACACAATCATCCACATTCATCCAACTGGATCTAGCCATTTGTGACATTGGCTGGAGTTAGTTCTTAACATTCACAGCCCCCTATGCTTGCTGGCAAAGATGGGTCTTCAGGGCCTTGCGAAAGGCCAGGCGGGTGGGGGCAGTATGAATCTCTGGAGGGAGTTGGTTCCAAAGGGGCAGAGCCACCACAGAGAAGGCTCTTCCCCACCAGATGACATTGCCTGGCTGACGGGACCTGGAGAAGGCTGACCCTGCGGGACCTGACTGGTCTCTGGGATACATGGAGCAGAAAATGGTCCCTTAGGTAATCTGGTCCTAAGGCATGTAGAGCTTAATAGGTCATAACCAACACTTTATATCCATTATATTAGAATGGCAGGAGTGTTGAGGCTTCTGCTGAGACATTCAGCAAAGCATATATTTCCCTAAGTTCAGTTTTTGCATCATCAGAGTGCTATTCCATCCAACAAACAAACAGGAACTTCCATTCTTGCTAACTTCCTGTTTGTCGTGGGATGGAGTAGCATTGTAATGATGCAAAGACTGAAGACTAAAACAGGTCAGAATGAATGTTGGAGAGGAAGGAAAGACATGCACTTCAAAGGCATGATAATGCCAATACAGTGATCCCTCGATTTTTGCGGGTTCAAATTTCGCAAAACGGCTATACCGCGGTTTTTCAAAAAATATTAACTAAAAAATAATCCGCGGTTTTTTTCTATACCACGGTTTTTCTCACCCGATAACGTCATACGTCATCACCAAGAGTCACTTCTCTCTCTCTTTCTCTCTCTTTCCTGTCATTCTCTGCTTCAATCACTTTCTCATTTCTCTTTTTTTCTCTCCTTTTTTCTATCATTTCTCTCTCTCTCTCTACCTTCCACTCTCCCCCCTCTTGCTCTCTCTCTTTCTTTCTCACTCTCTCTCTCACTCTCTCCTTTCTATCTCGCTCTGTCTGTTGCTCTCTCTCTGTGAGAACGCCTGCCCCGCCTATCCTGCAGCCCCCTCACTGACAGCTGGGACGAAAGCGCTCTCAGCTAAGGGACTGCAAGAGGGGCGGGGCGGGCATTCTCAAAGTGCTCAGAGTGGCTAGCGGCCAAATGAAGAGGACGAGAAGCCGTAGCCGCCAGCACTGCTGCAGGAAGACCTGTGCCCCAAGAAAGCTGGTGAGAGGGGCAGATCAGGCGGGCGGGCGGTAGTGGCGAGGGGGGCGGAGGCGCTGGGGGGGCAGGGGCAGCCGACATTCAAAACAATCTTTGCCGGCCTCTGCACTTTCGTCGCTCCCCGCCCCCAACTTCAAGCCCGGCTCCTTGAACGGCCTTGGAAAAGGTTGCGCGGGGGTAGTTTTTGGCTGTCCATAGCAAAAAATGGTGTTTTTACTTCCGCATCTCTACTTCGCGGAAATTCGACTTTCGCAGGCAGTCTGGGAACGCAACCCCCGTGAAAATCGAGGGATCACTGTAATATCAGATTTGTTTAACATAAGAAACTTACTTTGCAGGGGGAAGGTGTAGCAGCCTTTAGAATGTTGTGCTAGGGAATTGCATTCAAGAAGTAGAAAAAGCAAAAGAAAGATATGGGGCAAATCTTTAATTTAATTTAATTAACAATCTTCCTCCACTGTCGTTTTAAGCAGTACAATTTGGGGACAAATTTACCAAGACTCCTTTGGATCAACCCCAGAATTGTAAGCCCATATATGTCTGTGGAATTTTGGACTATACACCACTGACTTAATATAATTGAAACAGTTTAATATCTTCTTGACAACTCCAACGTTGTCCAACTGACAAGAAGCTTCTTGAATGAGAAGCAAAACATCTTCAGGGATAAAACAAAGTCCAGTTGCCATTTGAAAAGCACCTTTGGGACAACTAACAAGATTTCTTCTTCAAATAAAGAGTTATCTAAACTTAGAAAATGAAGGGTAACTTAGCAGTAGGATTTGAGTAATGGTGATAGCCTTGTGTAAACTTCCAAATTTACTGATTTATAATAGCACAAATGTAGTAGAGGGTTTAGTTCACCAAATGTGATTATTCACCTGTGAAAAAATTATTGAGTGTGTTAAAGAAACAAGGAACTTACCTGGTGCTTTGTATTTCTTGAAGGTATCATTTATTAGTGGGAAAAAAATCACAATAGGTGCTTTGGAATCTGTAGCATCTTCAAAAACATAACACTCCTTCAGATTCTTTTCTCTACTGAGGTCTATTTTGGGGAATGGGATCCCTTGCTTTGCAAAATATCTGGAGGCTTCATCTAAAGGCTAGAATATCACATGATAAAGCAAATAATAACATTCATAAGAATAATAATTTGCATGTCAGGGGTCCAGAACTAAATCAGAGTCCAAGGCAAATTATTCCTCAAACTTGCAATTTATTAGCAGAGCCACATTGGCACATCTGGGAGAAAGCCAAATCTGAACTCCCAGGGTTTCTCCACCCAGTTGAAAGTTCAAGCTCTTTAACACACACTCAAAATCCATCACGTTGAGCATTCTTCAACTGCCAACCTGGCAGAATCCACCCATCTCCTCCCGTGCAGGTGCAGGAGTGCGAAGACAAAGAATGACCTTGACTATCTAGAAATAATTTGTTATGGCTACATACAGACAGCCCTCATGTAATTCCCCCTCCCAAATTCCCACCATAAAGAATACATATAAAAATAGTATAAAGTGTGGCAGGCTAAAGACCCCAACTAAAATGACTTTGTCCTGACATTGCGATAGTGATAGTCAGATTTCTTTCTTGATTGATGCAGCTTATTTCTTGATCTTTTATCCCAATTCATTTCTACCTAGGAAATCAAGGTAAGGCATATAAGATGACTAGGTTGAGCCCAAAGGAGGGATCAAGCACATCATCAGTGTAGAGGCCCTTTGTGCCCACAAGAGATCTAGGTCCAGCCATAATTAAATTCCGTTGACTCTTAGCTACCACCAATTTAGATGTACCACTGTTAGTAGTACAGATTCTTGTCTAGAGATAGCATGGAATAATCTTGTATTCATTTGAATCACCCTGGTTCCTGATTTCTTAAACCTGCCAGAAGACTTTATAGGGATCTATTAGATAAGGATAATCTCCCTTGGCACACAATTCAACTTATGTGTGCACAAAGAATGTGTCTGGGTAAATGAACATTGTTCGACTGAGCCTGTATAATGGTATATGGGAATGGCCTTGGGAGATGTGGTAAGAAGACACAACCGAGGGAACAGTTGCATAAAAGGCAGCTTATCAGTCTACAGCACGAATGTGGGCAGAGCAAGTGGCTCAGAAGAGATCCTCCTGGTTTTGAGGCTGGACAGGGAATGGGGAAAAGAAGTATTTTCAGACTCGCAAGATTGATGTTAGCTTTACGAGATAGATCAGTCAAAATATAAGACCAGATGAGTTAATTCTACTTTAAGGGAAGCTAATTCTGTTATTGGAATTATTATTATTATTATTATTATTATTATTATTATTATTATTATTATTAATTAGATTTGTATGCCGCCCCTCTCCGTAGACTTGGAATCATGTTTGTGTCTTGTCTATATTATTCCTACAAACATAGAAACATAGATTGACAGCAGCAAAAGACCTCATGGTCCATCTAATCCAGTGTTTCCCAACCTTGGCAACTTGAAGATATTTGGACTTCAACTCCCAGAATTCCCCAGCCAGCATTCTCCAAATATCTCCAAATACAGTGGTACCTCATGATACGAACCCCTCGCCATACGAACAACCCGAGATACGAACCCGGGGTTCGGATATTTTTTGCCTCTTCTTACGAACGTTTTCCATCTTACAAACCTGCCCCCGCCGCCCAGCTGTCACTTTTTGAAACAGCCGGGGGGCTTCCCAGCGTTCTCCTGAACCTGAACACCAAACCCGAACTTCCGGGTTCGGCGTTCGGGAGGCCGCCGAGAAGCCCCCCGGCTGTTTCAAAAGGTGACAGCCGGGTGGCGGGGCTTCTCGGCGGCCACCCAAACCTGAACTTTTGCCGAACTTCCGGGTTCGGCATTGGGAGAACGCTGAGAAGCGCCCGGCTGTTTCAATTGAAACAGCTGGGTGGCGGCGGTTTTTTGCTCTTTTTTTTCGTTGCACGCATGAATTCATTTTTCATTGTTTCCTATGGGGAAAAATGTTTCGCCTTATGAACTTTTCACCTTACGAACCTCCCCCGGGAACCAATTAGGTTCGTAAGACGAGGTATTACTGTATCTTCAAGTTGCCAAGGTTGGGAAACACCAATCTAATCTACCCTTATACTATTTCCTTTATTTTATTTTAGGATGGGATGTTTATCCCAGGCATGTTTAAATTCAGTTACTGTGGATCTACCAATCACATCTGCTTTAGGTTTGTTCCAAGCATCTGCTACTCTTTCAGTAAAATACCATTAAAGCCTATGAGGATCTTCTGTGAAAATAATCTGTGTCTTGATTTAGACTGGATTGTGAATTTGGTCCTTTCAATGATTAAATTGCTTTGTGTAGATCACCTAATTAATGCACAGGAGAACTTCATTGGCCCCTTTAGGCAAAAATGGAAGAATGTTCATTTGCTTGGGATACTTAGGTTGAATATTTAACCCAGAAGTAGACTATTGTTCCTGAATAACCTGAATTTTGTAATCAGAACTGATCAGTGCATAGATGGATTCTCAGGGTTTCTTGCATTTAAGATATACTTAAGTATAGGGTGGCACTGGAACAGCTTCCTACAATTTCCCAACTTTCTGTGCTCCATAACTTAGCTTTGTGCTCTTCAAGCATAAAAGCATCCTAAGAGACTTTGGTATCTTTACTGGGTTTTACAATGCCTCATGCTTTGCTCATTTCATGATGACCAGCAATAAAAACCTGTATATTTGGAACTTGCACTACACACTAGGATTAGCATCTAAGCTAATGACTTCAACAGTGAATACCCCTGCTAATTTTTAGCTCTGGGCTGTTAATCACTTTACTAAAATCTTTGGCCAAACAAATTGCAGAGAGAAGACACTGATATGGAGGTAATAGCAAATAATTTTATGTCCGTACTTTTCTTTGTTAAAGGGTTAAAAGTAATAGTAAGAAATGTACATGAAATTCAATTTAAAATCTGTATTAGTTAATAACTTTTTAAATACATATAAGAAATTTGACTAACTAGTCTTCTCCAGATGTCAAATGTAAAGGAAGCAGCATTGGATGGATTATGAATACTGAATTTAAAAAATTAATCATTTAATGTATTTCGAGATTGATGGTATGCTATTTTGCATATGTGATTGAAGTGAAAAAGAAAAAAATATTTGCCAATTTTCTATCTAGTTTTGTGGCCTCCACAAATAATCTCCAGGAATTTTAAAGTGGTTTTCTTATTGCCAGTACTACAATAACAGTTTAATATGAATTAAAATTCAATTGTATGTTTATCCGTGGCGGAATGATACCATCCTTTTAAGCCCATTTAATGCTAGCATTCTCAGATGAAGCAAAAGCACGTACTATTATATATGGACAGGCACATGACCACTCAGTATTCAGATTAACTTATTAACAGAATTGTAAGGGCCATCTAGTGCAACTCTCTGCCCAAGCAGACCCTATACCAGTGATGGCGAACCTATGGCACAGGTGCCACAGGTGGCCCGCGGAGCCATATCTGCTGGCACATGAGCTGTTGCCCTAGCTCAGCTCCAACATGCATGTGTATGCTGGCCAGCTGATTTTTGTCTCTCACAGAGGCTCTGGGAGGGTATTTTTGGCTTTCAGAGAGTCTGCAGGGGAATGGGAGAGGACATTTTTACCTCCCCCAGCTCCAGGGAAGCTTTTGGAGCCTGGGGAAGGCAAAACACGATCCTACTGGGCCCACCAGAAGTTGGGAAACAAGCCATTTCCGGCCTCCAGAGAGGCAGGGGAAGCTGTTTCCCCAGGCATTGATTTATGGGTATGCACGCCCACCTCTTGTGGCACCCGAGGAAAAAAGGTTCGCCATCACTGCCCTGTAACATTCTTTTTTGTAGTGTAAGACACAAACTAATTACACAAAAACAACACTTAATTGTAAGTCAACTCACTGTTGTTTGTGAGCCTGTAGAATAATTCAAATGTATAATGACATCCACTTTTCTCTCTGGTCTCATCAGTGGTGCATAGCTGGTGTCTATGAAAGCAGCTGTATCTACAAGGTTCAGATATTCCAATGATGTCATCAACTGGTTAGGAAAAGAATCCAGTGTAATATCTGAAAGGCAAACATTTTCAATAGCATAGCATAGCATAGCATAGCATAGAATAGAATAGATTGATCAGTATTTCCATAATATTGAGAGGTTGTCAGCACAAAAAGCAAATATGTCTCAGGAGTTCAGATTTAAACCATATTGATCTTTGTAATAATATATTTGTAGCAGCATATACAAAGGATCTTTGTAATAGTATATCCAAAGGACACCTCCATCTGTCTGTCCATTACTCTGGGGGTGGGTGGGACCTTTGACCCCCTCAGAGAGGGTCCGCAATTTGGCCGTCCTCCTCAATCAACAGCTGACTTTGGAACATCATTTTGCGGCTGTGGCGAGGGGGCATTTGCCCAGATCCGCCTAGCGTTGAGGCCCTATTTGGACAGGGAGTCTCTGCTCACTGTCACTTATGCCCTTATCACCTTGAGGTTCAACTACTGCAATGCTCTCTACATGGGGCTACCTTTGTTGTTGTTGCCGTTTGATTGATTGACTGTGTGCCTGTTTTTTATATACATTGGGATTGTTTTATGAATTTTTTAATTTAAAATTGTAATTAGATTGGTGGGAATTGGATTTGTTACTATGTACTGTTTTTATTATTGTTGTGAGCCACCCCGAGTTTGCGGAGAGGGGCGGCATATAAATCCAATAAATCTAATCTAATCTAATCTAACCTTTGAAGAGTTTTTGGAAACTGCAGATCATGCAAAATGCAGCTGCGCAAACGGTCATGAGCCTTTCCAGATGTGCCCATGTTTCTCCAGCACTCTGTGGACTGCATTGGTTGCCATTGGACCTATAAAGCCCTACATGACAGATTTCTTGCAGGACCGCCTCCTGCCGCATGAGACCTAACGACCGGTGAGGTCCCACAGAGTTGGCCTTCTCCAGGTCCCGTCAACTAGACATTGATGGCCTAGAGGAAGAGCCTTCTCTGTGGGGGCTCTGGCCCCCTGGAGTCAGCTGCCCCCCAGAGAATCGCATTGCCTCCAATAGATTATAATAAAGGGAAATATAATAAAGTTAATTCCCTGTAGTATCCAGTAAATGTGAAAAGAATATTTCATTAAATTAGTCTCAAAATCACATCCCAATAATACAGCTGAGCCAGATTCTGAACTCATGAAACTCTTTCTTATTTTGGATCTTGAGTTTTAGTGGCTAAACTCACATAGTGTGCAAAAGCTATTAATATATTTTGTTTGATTTGGGGAATCATAGTTTATTTGACAATTTCTATTTTCAAGGGAGAGATATGTCCAATTTTAGACATCTTACTAACTATATATTAACATTAAGTCATGCATTTTATTAAAATCAGGTCATCATCTTAATGAGCATACTGATACAATTTTTTTAAGCACTTACTAAATACCTTTCCATATATTAAAATTTTTATTCTCTAGATATCCATTGTTTAATTGGAATCCATTTAAGAAATTGTAGACCTCCGATGTTGATACACGCTCTGTTATGACTTCATGAAGAAACTTCAAAATCTTAGGCGTAGGCATGACCAGGTAAGTATTCACTGCTTCTGCTACTGGTGGCAGAGGTGGTTTTTCTTCTGAAGAACAGAAGATACGTAAGTTAATTTAACACAGCAGGTACTAAGAGACTGATTAATGCATATTGCAAGATTTTTCTCATTGATTATCACTTCAGAGCAGTGAAGTTCCACCAAAATTTTTACTACCACACTGTGGGTGTGTTTCATGAAGGATGCCCTGCATTTTCTTTCAACTTTCAGGGCAAATTGGGTGCTCTGGGATAGAGCTCCATTTCTGCTACCCCACTGCATTCACCCCTGTTATGTCCCGAGGACAGCTGGGAAATATGGGCCATCCCTTTTATTATTATTATTATTATTATTATTATTATTATTATTATTATTATTATTATTTATTAGATTTGTATGCCTTGTCCTAGGCGGGAAAATACAGAGCCAGGATTGGCTGGCTCAGCCTGGCAGCGGGAGATATAAATAGCTGCCAGGCGCGACCATGTTGTTGTTGTTGTTGTTGTTGTTGTTGTTGTTGTTGTTGCCAGATTATTACTGCAAGTTGCTGTTACTCCTTCTCAATAAACCAAGTGTTGCCAGTTTCCCGTGTCTGCCAGTCTTTCACTGAGCCGATTTGACACAGCCCCATCCAGGCAGCAGCCCACCCCTGTTTCAGAGTACAGTATACCAAAAGCCAAGCCCTATCAAAAATTTATTATATGCATTACTATCAGTGGTGGGAAAAATTAAAAAAAAATTATGGTTCTGTGGGCATGGTTTAGTGAGCATGGCAAGGGAAGGATACCGTAAAATATCCCTTTCCTCCCAATCAGCTGGGACTCGAGAGTGAGAGAATAGATGAGGGTGGGGCCCGTCAGGGGTGGTTCTCCGAACTACTGAAAATTTCTTCTGACTGGTTCTCCAGAACTGGTCAGAACTTGCTGAAACGCACCTCTGATTACTTTATGTTTAAAATGTTTAAATTGGTTTTTCTTCTAAACACTCTTGTTACTTGACCTTTGAACATTCCTTAATACAGTAGCATTTTCTGTGGAAAAAATAAGAGTAAAAAATATTGTAATTTGTCTGTGGCGCTCCCTTTTCCTGGCAGTGGGGTGGGGGAAAGAGACAGAGATTGTATGCCTGTGTGTGTGTGTGTGTGTGTGTGTGTGTGTGCATGCGCGCACGCACCCGTGTATACAAGATCATATGCTGCAACATCCTGCCTGTCAACAACTACTTCAGCTTCAACCGCAATAACACAAGAGCACGCAACAGGTTCAAACTTAATATCAACCGCTCCAAACTTGACTGTAAAAAATATGACTTTAGCAATCGAGTTGTTGAAGCGTGGAACTCATTACCAGACTCCGTGGTGTCAACCCCCAACCCCCAACATTTTTCCCTTAAACTTTCCACAGTTGACTTCTCTAGATTCCTCAGAGGTCAGTAAGGGGTGAGCATAAGTGCACTAGTGTGCCTTCCGTCCCCTGTCCAATTGTCTCTCCTATATTTTATATATCTTCTCTCCCATCCATATATCCTTCCTCTACTCTTCATTGATGTATTCTATTCTCATATCTCTTCTTCTATCCCTTCCCTGATATTTACTACTACACGTTTTTATTCTCCTTAACTTTCAATTTGTATTGGACGAAATAAATAAATAAAATAAATAAATAAATAAAATTTGCAAACATAGAAGCATACATACAGTCATACATATAAATAAATGCAACACGGATATTTTTTATATGCTCATTAATATAGAATTAATATAGTAGGTAGGCTAGTATCTGACTATATGTGGAATAAAATTCATGCACATTCACGCACATGCAGCTGCCTAAGTGGCTGATAAATGAAGCTTTTTTGGGTGTAATTAGGCATGATACAGAGCTGGCTATTTGACATTTAAGCTTCATCCTTGTCATAATTATATTGATTATCATAATCATAATCACAATCACAATCACAATCACAATCATAATCATAATCATAATCATAATCATAATCATAATCATATAAAAAATAACAGCAGCAGCAGCAGCAGCAACAACAACAACAACAACAACAACAACAACAGATTTGGAAGGGACCTTGGAGGTCTTCTAGTCCAACTCCCTGCTTGGGCAGGAAACACTACACTACTTCAGACAGATAGTTATCCAACATCTTCTTAAAAACCTCCAGTGTTGCGGCATTCACAACTTCTGGAAGCAACCTGTTCCACTAATTAATTGTTCTGACTGTCAGGAAAGTTCTCCTTAGTTATTTCTCTTTGTTTAGTTTCCACCCATTGCTTCTTGTTCTACCTTCAGGTGCTTTGGAGAATAGCTTGATTCCTTCTTCTTTGTGGCAACCACTGAGATATTGGAACACTGCTATCATGTCTCCCTTAGTCCTTCTCTTCATTAAACTAGCCATGCCCAGTTCCTGCAACCGTTCTTCATATGTTTTAGCCTCCAGTCACCTAATCATCTTTGTTGCTCTACAGTTTTCTACAGTGTCAACATCAGTTTTGCATCTTGGCAATCAAAACTGAATGCAGTATTCCAAGTGTGGCCTTACCAAGGAAAGTACAAATTTGAGATTAGAATCTGGGCAGATGAAGATAGTGGTTACAGAATTAAATATTAATATCTAATTGCTAACTTAAATCCATTATTTTTCAAATGGGCTGAGTCTCAGATGAATTTGAGACTTCGTGGATTCAAGCAATACTGTATATAAACAACTTTCATCATATGGTATCTGTTGTGGTTCAGCCTGGGACCCCTCCGGGAATGGCTGATTTGCTGTCGGTGTCCGGCTCAGAGGCTGAGGACCAGGAGGGGCAGACTGATGAAGAAGCTGAATCCCAGGCTGAAGATGAAGGACAGCCAGAGTTCCACCAGGGGGAGCTCTCCCCAGCAAGCAGCCTGGATTCCCTGGGGGAAGATGCTAGTGACTTCATAGATATGCGACAGAGGAGAGCTAACGAGAGAAGAACGCAATTGGCCAGATATTTCCAGCATTAGGGGTCGCAGCTGGGTTTGGGTGTGGTGCTTGGGAAAGGATAAAAGGCGGCCCCACCCTTCCTGGCTTGTGGAGTTTTATCTTGGAGATTCGTGAGACCTGTTTGTGAACTTTGGTGGCTACAATCCTGGTTTGTGCCTTTACTCTTGAAACCTTGGGGGGGGGGTGCCAGCAAGAAGCTTTTGGAATTGACTGGACATCAGGACCCTGTTGTAAAGTATTGTAACCTGTCTGCTGTGAAGACAGGTTTTCCTTTGTGCTTATTTTTTCCTGCTATAAATTACTTTTGGATTTTACCAGAGTGTCTGGCTGTTTTTCAGTGGGTGTGAAGGTCTGGGAAAACCCAGACAGAACAGAATAAAACTCCACCAACCACCAGACACCTGGTGCTCATTTTGGAGGGGTGGTTTGGTTGTTTTGTTCCTTGCTCTTTGCTGCTGGTTCCTGGTTGGACATCTTTTGTTTTTCGGCTTCCTGTTCTTGCCTGTCACCATGGATGTTGCTGCAGCTGACATGCAGGCTGTCTTTGCAGAGTTGCGAGGGGACATTGCTCACTTGACCCAGACAGTCTTGTTCTTACAACGTCAAGTGGAGGTTTTGTCCCAGGCGGCCCCACCCCAGGCGGCACCTGTGGTACCACCTCCAGCACCTGTGCCCAGAAGGAAATGTTTTGTGGCGATGCCGGAAAAGTTCTGGGGGGACCGGCGGCTGTTTTCTGCGTTCCAGAGCCAGGTGCAGCTTTTTATCAACGCGCAGATGGTGCACTTTCCAGGGGATGACCACAAGGTGGCGTTTCTGTGCAGTTTATTGGCTGGCCCTGCAGCGTCGTGGGTGGCACCGTACCTGACCCGGGATGATCCGCTACTCCAGGACTACAATGCTTTTTGTGACTTGCTGCGTCACCAATTTGCGGACCCGGTGCAGGAACAAACGGCCACGCGGGCGCTGAAGCAATTACGCCAGGGTTCGCGCCCCCTGGTGGACTATATGGCTGACTTTAGGTCTCTGGCCGGGCACGTTCAGTGGAATGAGGCTGCCCTGATCGAGGCCTTTCAAGATGGACTATCCGACACGATGTTGGACGCCTTAGTGCATGAGGTGATGCCTGGCACGTTGGACGGTTTGGAGCGGCATTGCTTGGCAATAGAGGCCAGGCTGTTGGCCAGGGAAGTCCGTCGAGCGGGACGGTCCAACCCCCGTGCGTCAGGCGTCCCGCCGACACCTGTTTCGCGGCGGGGGTTGCCAACCGTAAGCACCCCGGCTCCGGTCCCTGCGCCCCGACGTTTTTCACCAGCGCTGCCTCCACGCTTGATGGATCGTGTTGCTGCCGGAGAGCCGATGGACGTAAGTTACGCCCGACCCCGACAGACCCCGGAGGAACGAGGGCGTCGGCGGGCAGCTGGGTTGTGCTTCTATTGTGGGGCCCCGGGACATTTTGCTGTTGTTTGTCCCCACAAGAGGCGGAGCACCGTGGCTGCCGTCGTTCCTGTACCCTACAGCCCTCCCGTGCTTCCCATGGCGTCTCCTGTGCAGTTACAGGAGACAACCCCTGGTGTCCCCGTTCCTGCCCTGAACTCTCCGATGGCGGGGCCTTCGTCTGGATGTCCCCCGTCGCCGGAACGATCGGGAAACGAGGGGGGCCCGGCTTGGTGGCAACACTAGGTCGGGCGGGGATCCCATTTTCGTCTGACTCCACGACTCCCGAATTCGGACCGTCTCGACATTTGACGCTTGCGGTGACCTTGCATATCGCGCAACGGACTCGGACTTACCCCGCGTTGGCCCTCGTGGATTCGGGGGCGACGACAAACTTCTTAGACGAAGCCTTTGCCCAACGTCATTCCTTGCCCCTTTGTCCTGTTACCCCGCCATTAACTGTGGAGACTATCGATGGGCGGGTTTTGTTGGCTGGTCCCATCCGTTTCCAGACCCTGCCGGTGCGGATGTGCATCGGAACTCATGAGGAGGCCCTACAGTTTTATGTTACCAAGGGGCTTCATTTTCCCCTCGTGTTGGGGTTGTCATGGCTGCGTGCACATGATCCACAGGTGGTGTGGTCTCAGAACTTGGTCACCTTCTCCAGTTTGCAGTGCGTGGACCATCACCGACATGTGTGCGCAGCCCAAGGCCCAGTAGTTCCCGCGATTCAATTACCCCGTTGCCTCGAGGAATTCGCCGATGTGTTCAACGAAAAGGAGGCGGATCGGCTACCACCACATCGGACGTATGACTGTGCCATTGACCTGCTTCCTGACGCCAAGCTCCCGGCTGGTCGTTTGTATTCCATGTCCGAGCCGGAGCTTGTGGCGCTCAAGGAGTTTGTGGAAAAGAATCTGGCCAAGGGATTTATTCGGCCATCCAAGTCCCCTTTGTCTGCCCCTGTTTTGTTCGTGAAAAAGAAAACAGGCGATCTTCGCCTCTGCTGTGACTATCGCCGCCTTAACGCCATCACAGTGCGGAATAGGTACCCCTTGCCCTTGATCCCTGAACTCATGGACCGGTTGCGGACGGCAACGGTATTCACCAAAATCGATTTGCGCAGTGCGTATAATTTGATCCGGATGCGGGCCGGGGATGAGTGGAAGACAGCGTTTGGCACGCGTTACGGCCACTTTGAATATACAGTGATGCCATTTGGCCTCACCAACGCCCCGGCCGTGTTTCAACATCTGATGAACGACGTGTTCCGGGACATGTTGGACCATTTTGTGGTGATTTACCTTGATGACATTTTAGTGTATTCCCCGAACCATGCCTTGCATTTGACCCATTTGCGCCGGGTCCTGCTCCAGTTGCGGGAGCAGCAGTTGTATGCCAAGCTGGAGAAGTGCCAATTCTTCCAGACTACCGTCGAATTCCTGGGGCACATTTTATCTCCAGGTGGCATTTCCATGGACCCGAACAAAGTGGCCGCACTTCAGTCTTGGCAACCTCCACGACGGGTGAAAGACGTACAACGTCTTTTGGGGTTTGCAAACTACTATCGGGCTTTTGTTCCGGGGTATGCCACGTTAACCACGCCCTTGACTCGGTTGTTACAGAAACAAGTCCCATTTGGTTGGGGGGAGGCGGAACAGCGGGCTTTTGATGCCCTGAAAGCGGCGTTCATGGCGGAACCGCTTCTGCGCCATCCTGATCCCGCTCAGCCGTTTGTGTTAGAAACCGACGCTTCAGATGTAGCGGTTGGCGCAGTGCTTCTCCAAGCCCAGCGGCCCGGTGACATGTTGTTTCCGTGTGCCTACTTCTCCCGGAAGCTGTCTCCCTCGGAAAGGAACTATACTATTTGGGAGAAGGAACTTTTAGCGGTGAAGGCCGCCTTTGAGCATTGGCGGCATTACCTGGAGGGGGCCCGTCATCAAATCGAGGTACGGACGGATCACCGGAACCTTGAGTATTTGCAGACGGCCCGGAAATTAAACCAGAGACAGATTCGCTGGTCTTTCTTTTTCGCGCGGTTCAATTTCCGCATCAGGTACACTCCCAGTGCCCAGAACCCCCGAGCGGATGCCTTGTCACGCAAGCCAGAATACACGCACCCGAAAGAGCTGGCTCCTCTGCAGACAGTGTTACCCCCTGCAGCGTTGGCTGCCACTCAGGACCCAGTGGACTTGCGTCACCGTTTACGGGAGGCGCAGCGTGGGGATGGGTTTGTAGCGCAGAGAGTGCGGGAGTTAACACCCAATTCCCCATGGACGTTTCAAGACGGGCTGCTTCGGTACCGGGGGCAGCTGTATGTTCCCGCCGGCCCAGTGAGAGGGTTGATTATGACCCAGTGTCATGACTGTCCAGTGGCGGGGCATTTTGGGCTGTTTAAAACATTGGAGCTAGTCTCTCGGACATTTTGGTGGCCACGCCTTCAAGATGATGTGCGTTCCTATGTGGCCACCTGTGTCCAGTGTCGTACGGCCAAGGGGGTGACTGGAGCCCCACCGGGATTACTGCGACCTTTACCCACGCCTGAGAGACCCTGGGGTGCCGTGTCCATTGACTTTGTCACTCATTTGCCTGCCTCTGCTCGCTTCACGGTAGTCATGGTGGTGATGGACATGCTCACCAAGATGGTGCATTTTGTCCCTTGCACTAGGGTGCCCACTGCCCAACTCACGGCTCAAATGTTTATTAGTCACGTGTTTCGGTTACATGGGCTTCCGGATCGAGTGGTCTCTGATAGGGGCACACAGTTCACAGCCCGGTTTTGGCGGGAATTGATGTCGGCCCTGAATGTGTCCGTGTGCCTCGCCTCGACGCAGCACCCCCAGACCGATGGCGGTACAGAAAAAGTGATCGGGATCTTGGAACAATACCTGCGGTGTGTCGTGGCGGATCGCCAGACGGATTGGTCCCGGTTTATCCCTGTCGCGGAGTTCGCGTTCAACAATTCCCGTCACTCATCGACCCGGCTCACGCCCTTTTTCGCAAACTATGGATTTCACCCTCGCTTCTTTCCCTTGACCCTCCTAGATTCCCCGGTGCCTGCTGCTGAGGACTTTCTCTCAGAGCTGCAGGCGGTTCACGAGATGGTGAAGAGATACCTGAATAAAGCCAAGGAGGACTACAAGAGGGTGGCTGATCGCTCCAGGCGGGATGTGCCCCCCTTGGTGGTGGGGGATCAGGTGTGGTTGTCCACAAAATATGTAGCCTCTGAACTACCCCGGCACAAACTAGATCCCCGGTTTCTGGGTCCTTTTCCCGTTGAGCGGGTGATTAATCCGGTAGCTTACCGGCTCACCCTGCCGGACAATTTGCGGGTTCACCCTGTGTTTCACCGTTCGCTGCTAGTCCCTGTCCCTCCCGATTGTCCGCTCCGTCCCAATGTTCCCATGTTTCCTGCCCCGTGTGTTCGTGATCACCTCCCTGAAGCTATGGTACATGACATTGTGGATTCCCGTTGGGTGGATGGGTGTTTCCAGTACAAGGTGCAATGGGTAGAGGGGGATCCGGATGATTGCTCCTGGGTGGAAGCGGCGTTGTTGGACGCTCCCGATCTTCTTCGGGCTTTTCACGCCCAGTTCCCTCAGAAACCGCGTCCTCTCCTCTGGCAGGTGGGGAGGGGCCTTCCGCGGGGGGATGGTGTTGTGGTTCAGCCTGGGACCCCTCCGGGAATGGCTGATTTGCTGTCGGTGTCCGGCTCAGAGGCTGAGGACCAGGAGGGGCAGACTGATGAAGAAGCTGAATCCCAGGCTGAAGATGAAGGACAGCCAGAGTTCCACCAGGGGGAGCTCTCCCCAGCAAGCAGCCTGGATTCCCTGGGGGAAGATGCTAGTGACTTCATAGATATGCGACAGAGGAGAGCTAACGAGAGAAGAACGCAATTGGCCAGATATTTCCAGCATTAGGGGTCGCAGCTGGGTTTGGGTGTGGTGCTTGGGAAAGGATAAAAGGCGGCCCCACCCTTCCTGGCTTGTGGAGTTTTATCTTGGAGATTCGTGAGACCTGTTTGTGAACTTTGGTGGCTACAATCCTGGTTTGTGCCTTTACTCTTGAAACCTTGGGGGGGGGGGTGCCAGCAAGAAGCTTTTGGAATTGACTGGACATCAGGACCCTGTTGTAAAGTATTGTAACCTGTCTGCTGTGAAGACAGGTTTTCCTTTGTGCTTATTTTTTCCTGCTATAAATTACTTTTGGATTTTACCAGAGTGTCTGGCTGTTTTTCAGTGGGTGTGGAGGTCTGGGAAAACCCAGACAGAACAGTATCTACCCTTTTCCCTTATATTCTCTTGATTTCACTCAGGCAAGGAAAGACTTTTTTGACATTGAAAGAGGACTCAACCCATATTATCTCTGAACTTAGATTAACCATAATACATGAAAATCAGCCAGCTGCATCAATTCACTCATCTCTCCAGCCCAACAAAATTATTCAGTGAGATATAATAGTTTACCTTTAGTGCTTTTATATGAGAAATTCAATAATTTCCCTTATATTAACTCAGGGGTCCCCAAACTTGGCAATTTTAACACTTGTGGACTTTAAGTCCACAAGTCTTACAGTTGCCAAGTTTGAAGACCTCTGTATTAACTGTACCTGACATTGGGACCAGTGTTCCCTCTAATATTTTGGGGGGGTGGGCGGAAAAGTATAGTGTCTGAGCGGCAGTCCCTTCAGGACTGGGCGGCACAGAAATAATAAATAAATAAATAAATAAATAAATAAATAAGCGAGCAAGCAAACAAACAAACAAACAAACAAACAAACAAATAAAAATCCCACCCTGTTTTGCCTCAGAGAATTTCAAAATAAAATACTGTACTGTGTGTCTATAACAGTGAGCTCATAATAGGGCAACTCTATCAATATCAAAATGCCACTTAAATAGTTGAGCTAGTTTCAAACTAGATTTTGATTTTCTTTCTCTCTTCCTTACTCCCATTCTTTTTCTTTCTCTTTTCCTTCCTCTCTTTTTTCTATCTGTTTCTCTCTCTTCCTCTCTCTCTCCTTCCCTCTCACTCTTTCTCCCTCGGCTTCTGGGCAGGTTTGGAAAACTCTGAGTTGATGATGATTTTTAAGTGAGCGATTGCTCACTGCTCAGCTTAGAGGGAACTATGATTGGGACGATAAATAGTTAGAATCTATTCTGTAATGGTCTTTCTACAATGATATCCAAAGAAAACATATCTTCCCTGCTTTGCTACATGCATCAAACTATTCTGAAGAATTCCATTGCAATTTCCTATTATCCTATTATTAGTCAACAGATGTACTTATCATCCATCATGTGTTCTATAATAGCTGCTGTGAATGTGTGCAAACCTATTATCACACATGACTGTTACCTTTGTACTTCATTATTATATTCTCAGTTTACTAATAACTTTATTATTTATTATTAATTATGTATTAATTAGATTTCTATGCCGCCCTTATCGAGTCGACTCAGGACGATGTACAACATTGTTTAATGGCGTACAACTTCTTTTTTTAAAAATAGTTTATTAATTTATAGAAAAGGGGAAGGGGAACAGGGAGTACAAAGAGTAAGAAAAATAAAAAGAGAGCACATATCCAAATAACTTCGGTAACATATATAGCTTGGTATACATCAGTTCAGGGTATTAAACTATATTATATTCAAGAATTAAACTTGAAGTAGAAAAACGAAAAATACATATCCAAATAAGATCAATAGCGTATATAGCTTAATGTATATCAATTCAAAGTATTAGATTATATGTAATCATATTACATTCAATACTTAAACTATATAAATACAACAACGTTATACAATAACTTTAATAATTTGACAGATATTGACCTTTTAAAATATTTCACCTTTTTCAAAGTGCATAATTATATGTCTACAGAGATTCTTGATCATGACTTTTTTCAACAGGGAACCTGATTTTCTTGTTTTTCTTTGAAGATGTTTCACTTTTCATCCAAGAAGCTTCTTCACTTCAAGAATCTTGGATGAGAAGCAAAACACCTTCAAAGAAAAACAAGAAAGTCCAGTTGTCTCTAAAAAAAAGCACTTTGGGATTTCACTTTTTCAATTTCTCAGGGCTCAGTGGATTGTTTGTATGATTGTTCTTTCTTTGCTGTAATTAGTTTACTGTATGTTTTATTTAATCTGGCCACTGGATGAAATAAATATTATATATCTATCATTTGGTACATGAACCCTTACACATCACTGCAGTACCTGCTCATCATGATTTATGGAGGAATGGTGACTGATATCCTGCTTCACTTCAGAAGAACTAAGGAAATAAATGCATAGTGCTTTAAGTATGCATTTGTGAAATCAGTTCTGTTACTACCAACTGTTATACTGATCAGCATTTTTGTTGTTATTCTACAGCAGTATTTCTTAATCTCAACAATTTTAAAGTGTTTGTTTACAAATGAGATCTATCGACTGAAGTATGCCTCTATCTATCCCATAGCATTTTTTAAAGAAAGATTACTGTGGTTATAAACCTAAACATCTGAAGTTCAATAAAGGAAAACATAGCAAAGACCAGTAAAGTTCTGATAAGTAATTTGCTGCAGTGGGTTGTTGAGTCTTTTTCATTACAGTTTAAAATTAACTTTTTTTGCAATAATATAGCCACTTTTGAGTTCATTTAATAGAAATTTATACTCAGGATTTTATCACTAGAATTGAAGAAGAATTGATACTCTAGAGCAGTGTTTCCCAACCTTGGCAACTTGAAGATATCTGGACTTCAACTTCCAGAATTCCCCAGCCAGAATTTGCTGGCTGGGGAATTCTGGGAGTTGAAGTCCAAATATCTTCAAGTTGCCACGGTTGGGAAACACTGCTCTAGAGAGGTATTACATAAACTAAATAATTAAGATCCATAATCAAATTTGAAGTGAGTTGTATTTTACTAACCTATTTGTTTTATTTTGTTCTCGGTATAGCTAGGCCAAAAACTATCTTCTGAACTGTCAATTCTACGCCATGCATCCAAGAGGTTATAGGAAAACACATTACTCCACATACCTAAAGAAAAATCAAGAGTTAATAAGTTATTCGGGTTTAGTTATGAATTGTATATATCAAAAGGTCTGTTTTCCAGACAGTTCTTCATGAGAGCCATAGGATTGCAGTCTTAACATTGAATTAGAACTGTTTGGAGAACAGGTCTACCGGAAGTCCGGAGGCCTCAGTGAGGTCTGTATGCAAGAGGGCAATGTGGAGGGTGGGGGGTTGTGCACACCCTTTTGAAACCTGAGCCGAAAAAGGTTCGCCATCATTGCTCTAAGGCAGCGGTCCCCAAACTATGGCCCACGGGCCACATGCAGCCCACTGAGGCCATTTATCCGGCCCACTGGTGAGTGACAAGAGCACAGGGAAAAGAGAGAGAAAAAGAAAGAAAAGGGAAAGAGAGGGAGGGAAGGAGAAGTGGAGAGGAATGAAGGAAGGAAGGAGAAATGGAAGGAACAAGAAAGAAAGAAAGAAAGAAAGAAAGAAAGAAAGAAAGAAAGAAAGAAAGAAAGAAAGGAAGGAAGGAAGGAAGAATGAAATGAATGGAGGGACAGAGGAAGGAAGGACTGTTTTGGGGGGGTAATTTTTTTAAATTTTTCTCTCAACATACATTCAAACGACACAGTGTACCATCTAATTTTCCATGAATAAAATGCAGTATTTTGTTAGTAACTAATATCAATCATCAAAAAAGTTGCAAAAGTTTTTTTTTCTAATTTTGTCATCCAGTTACATTCATTTTTTTAAATTAAATTTCCTCCTTAATGTTCCTTCAAAAAGTGTAACACCAATTATATTTCTAATTTATTAACCATTATGAATTTTAGACCTTCTCCCCCCTCTAAATAGCACATTCCCATTTTTTTTTAACTTTAAAACAAGGTATGTGTAGTGTGCATAGGAATTTGTTCATAGTTTTTTTTATAGTCCGGCCCTCCAACAGTCCGAGGGACAGTGAACTGGCCCCCTGTGTAAAAGGTTTGGGGACCCCTGCCCTAAGGGTTCAAAGCAAACTTCCACCTCAGAAATGCTGATTCCTAAACATCCACGTGACCTTTGGCCTGGATGATTCCCCAGAGAGTCCATTTTGAAGTCCATTCCATATTTGAATAGCCATAGAAAGGACAAATGAAAGACAGTATTATTTGATGAGGAGCACAGTAACATTTTAAGGTTTTGTACTGAACCCACAAGGTTCAGTATGATAACAGATTAGGCAAGTAGCTCAATTTTCTTTAATTACTATAAAAGTTCAGTCCTAGATAATGATTAAAATGATTAAAGCATTTATGAGTAAAAACATGCTATTTAATTATTTCTTATTTTAAAGAAGGAACAATTAAAAAAAACTATTAAGTATTCCATAAATAGTGCATAAACTGACTACCCCTACTGCATTCTCCCCTTCGTGGGTGTAGTGACAGTTTGATCACAGTCCAGAGCATATTTTAAAAAATTCCTGGTTAGAGGACTCTCCTGCTTCCTTATTTCCTCAGAACCAATAAAGGGAAAGGAAATCTCTAGGACCGCCTTCTGCTGCACGAATCCCAGCGACCAGTTAGTCCCACAGAGTGGGCCTTCTCCGGGTCCCGTCAACTAAACAATGTCGTTTGGCGGGACCCAGGGGAAGAGCCTTCTCTGTGGTGGCCCCGGCCCTTTGGAACCAACTCCCCCCAGAGATTAGAATTGCCCCCACCCTCCTCGCCTTTCGTAAACTTCTTAAAACCCACCTCTGCCATGAGGCATGGGGGAACTGAGATATTCTTTCCCCCTAGGCCTTTACAATTTTATGTATGTATGATTGGTTTTTATAATAATGGGTTTTTTAGTTATTTTAGTATTGGATTGGATTGTTACATGTTGTTTTTATCATTGTTGTTAGCCGCCCCGAGTCTACGGAGTGGGGCGGCATACAAATCCAATAAATAAATTTTTTAAAAAATCAGTTTTACAATTTTCCATACCACTTAGGCTCCAATGGGAAAGCAGCAGGATTCTTGTCAACTTGAAACTGGAGGTGAATTTTTAAAAGTGCATTTTCACAGATGCATCAATGAACCTGACAGGAGGAAGAGATCAGGAAAGAAAGTCCAGCTAATTTTTTTTTTTTTTAATGGCCATGAAGGAAAGAGAAGCTATTCTAGAGTGTTTAGTTTAGTTTGGTATAATTGGATTTGTATGCTGCCACTCTCCGAGGACTTGGGGTGGCTCACATTGTAACAGCCAAGTGGAGTGGAGTTGCTAAATTAAAGCAATGTGGGCAGGACCACACTGTATGCAGCAACTCCACAAATGGAGTTAGCTGCCACAAATGAAAAAAAAATGGGCTGAGTAAAAGCAGAGGGTACTACAGGGTGCTCCTTCCCTAGTAATAATCAGTGGCTCATATTTGAGGTGGTGCAAATAGTTCATAGACTATAATATATGAATCAGCCCTGTGACTAATTTAGATTCTAACACTACCGCCACAAGGAGGCAGTCTTTACTTATCTTTATCATTGTTGAAACTGGCAGACTCAAGGGAAAAGGAAGCTTTTTGGATGTTTTCTCTTTAAAAGCATATTAAAAGAACAAAAGCAATGCACCCATGCAGAATTTCCCTTAAGCAGTTCTGCTATTGTACTATTAAGTCTGATCTGTTAAGGTTCACAATCACAGGCGACAGTGGCAACATTTCAACACCACTGACAACACACTCACTCTCCAAAAAGACCTGGACTTTGTCTCAGATTGGTGTAACACCTGGCAACTTCAAATATCAACCAACAAATGCTCTACCCTCCACATCGGCAAAAAGAATCCAAACCTTATATATAAAATGAATAAACAAATTCTCACAGCCAACCCACACTCAGTAAAAGACCTTGGAATACTAATATCAAATGACCTAAGTGCTAAAGCCCACTGCAACAATGTTGCCAAAAAGGCTTCTAGAGTTGTTAACTTGATCCTACATAGCTTCTGCTCCGGCAATCTCACACTACTCACAAGAGCCTACAAAACGTTTGCCAGACCCATCCTTGAATACAGCTCATCTGTCTGGAACCCATACCACATCTTGGACATCAACACCCTTGAAAACGTCCAAAGATATTTCACCAGAAGAGCCCTTCACTCCTCCACTCGAAACAGAATATCCTACGAAAATAAACTAACAATCCTGGGTCTAGAAAACTTAGAACTATGGCGCCTAAAACACGATTTGAGTATTGCCCACAAGATCATATGCTGCAATGTCCTACCGGTCAACGACTACTTCAGCTTCAACCGCAACAACACAAGAGCACACAACAGATTCAAACTTAATATTAACCGCTACAAACTTGACTGTAAAAAATATGACTTTAACAATCGAGTTGTCGAAGCGTGGAACTCATTACCGGACTCAATAGTGTCAACCCCTAACCCCCAAAATTTCTCCCTTAGACTATACACGATTGACCTCTCCAGATTTCTAAGAGGTCAGTAAGGGGCGTACATAAGTGCACTAGTGTGCCTTTCATCCCCTGTCCAATTGTCTTTCCTTTATCTCATATATCATATATATTTTCTTCCTTTCATATATCTTCTCCTCTATTTTTACATATTATCTTTATATATATTACTTCATGTCTATTCTCTTCCATATGTATTGTGTATTGGACAAATGATTAAATAAATAAATAAATAAATAAACTTGTCAAATTTATGGTACAATATTGGAAGAAACTGAAAACGCTTCGAAGCAGTGTTCCTCAACCTCCTCTTGCTTGTGGCTCCCTTCGGACATTGTTTTCCTTCTGTGTTCCATCTGCCCAGGCCCATTACTGGATACAGAGTTGGAATACTAACCAGTGTGTTTTCTGGCATCAACGAGACAGTATTTGTAATAACTGTGAACTGCCAAGAGTCATTAACTGGCAACTATCGAGAATGAATGAATGAATGAGGTGGCGCAGTGGGTAGAGTGCAGTACTGACTTCTAGATCTGCAGGTCAGCGGTTCAAATCTCATCACCGGCTCAAGATTGACTCAGCCTTCCATCCTTTCGAGGGTAAAATGAGGACCCGGATTGTGGGGGCAATATGCTGGCTCTTTTAAAAAGTGCTATTGGTAACATGCTGTTATGCCTTTTGTTAAAAGGGCATTATTTAAAAAGTTATTTATTTATTTATTTATTAATTCATCTGTCTGGAACCCATACCACATATCAGACATCAACACCCTTGAAAATGTCCAAAGATATTTCACCAGAAGAGCCCTTCACTCCTCCACTCGAAACAGAATACCCTACGAAAGCAGACTATCAATCCTAGGTCTAGAAAGCTTAGAACTACGTCACCTAAAACACGATCTAAATATTGCCCACAAGATCATATGCTGCAACGTTCTACCTGTCAATTACTTCAGCTTCAATTGCAACAAAACAAAAGCACGCAACAGATTCAAACTTAATATCAACCACTCCAAACTTGACTATAAAAAATATGACTTCAGCAACCGAGTTGTCGAAGCATGGAACTCATTACCTGACTCAGTAGTGTCAACCCCTAACCCCCAACATTTTTCCCTTAGACTATCCACGATTGACCTCTCCAGGTTCCTTAGAGGTCAGTAAGGGGCGTGCATAAGTGCACCAGTGTGCCTTCCGTCCCCTGTCCAATTGTCTCTCCTTATCTCATTTATCTTTTCTTCCTTTCAAATATGTTCACCTATACTTTTATATCTTTTCTTCTATTCTTTTCTTTACTTACGCATATTATTACATATCTTTCTCTTCAATGTGTATTATGTATTGGACAAAATAAATAAATAAAATAAAAATAAAATAAAATAAATAATTAAATAGATTTTTGCTTTTCTATGACTCCTCAAAATATGCCTGTCCCTGTCCCATTTTTTTCTCCTGTAAATATTTGAAATATTTTATGTGCATATGCCCCACCTGTTGCTTTAAATTACAAGGTACGTAAAAATTTGATTTTTGTTTTCAACCTTGTTTTTGGCAAATCTCAGATAAGTGAAGCCAGAATTTCTGAAAAGAAATGCCATTGTTTCATGGAAGACGTATGAGTGGTTTAGCAACACTAATAATTTTTAATATTTAATTACCATTAGTCAAAATGTTATTTTAGAAAGTTGTAAAATTGCCTTGGAAAAACTAAAGATCTTGAATGCACCTTTCATGAAGCAGATTTGAGATTCTGGGATCTTCTTCATCATCCGACCCATAAAGAATTTGCTTCCGTAGTCTTCAGCACGAATGTAGGCACCATATTTTAATAATCCAACCTCAAAAGGGGTAAATTCCATCCACTCTACAACAAAATCGTATCAGTTACAAATGAAACACTGGTTTTGCAAAATATGATTTTGCAATAGTTGGATGTAACTGAATTATCCTCTTCAATGTAATACTATCAGTTGCTTTTTTGGCTGCATTTCCACTAAGCTAAGTGTACAAAATATAAGGGAGAAATGAAATGTTGAATAGTGCTGAAAAGACAAAGCACTGACACTTTTATGGCTGCCTTTTTTTAAAACCTTCACACTGTTTTTTCTTTGTTCACCTGTAATCCATCAGGTGATTGGTAATTGAAAATTTCAAGAGAACAAAGGTGACAATCTTATCCGCAAGGTTACGGATAGGTCCTTAGGGAAGGAAAGACTCATAGAATCATAGAGTTGGAAGGGGCCTCCAGGATCATAGAGTTGGAAGGGGCCTCCAGGATCATAGAGTTGGAAGGGACCTCCAGGATCATAGAGTTGGAAGGGACCTCCTGCTCAATACAGGATTCATCAAACCATCCCAGAAAGATGACTGTCCAGTCTCTGTTTGAAGACCTCCAGTGAAGCGGCCCTATAGTTGCTTTCTTGCCACTTCGGGCTGGAGGTGATGCCTTCCCTGCTCAGCTGAAAAGCTGTGATGGGGGGAGACAGGATGAGACACAGCAAGGCAAAGGCTGCTTCCTTGGGGCAGGAGAGAAGCCATGTCAAAAGACCCTCTTTAAGCGAGCAGCCGCCCACCACCCACCCTCCGCATGTGTTTTTGGGTCTCCATAGTATCATCCCCTAACCCCCAACATTTTACCCTTAGACTAAAGGGTCTCCCCATTCATGCCACAGCATGAGAAAGGGAGGAGGGTCACCAAAAGGAAAACTTGGGAGTCTGATCATTTCTCAGCACACAGAGAGAGAAGGGGGGAGAGAGGGAGAAAGAGAGAGATGAAGGAGTGAGAGGGGGAGAGAGATGGATGGAGAGCAAGGGAGAGTGTGTGCGTGAGAGAGAGAAAAAGATTGGGCTAGGGCAGTGATGGCAAACCTTTTTTCCCTCAGGTGCCGAAAGAGTGTGGGTGTGAGCCATAATTCAATGCCTGGGGAGGGCGAAAACAGCTTCTCTTGCCCCCTGGAGGCGCTCTGGAGGCCAGAAATGGCCTGTTCCCAACTTCTGGTGGGTCCAGAAGGGTCATGTTTTCCCCTTGCCAGGCTCCAAATGCTTCCCTGGAGCCGGGGAAGAGTAAAAATGTCCTCCCTCGTTTCCCCCGGAGGCTCTCTGGAAGCCAAAAAGACCCTCCCAGAGCCTCTGTATGAGCCAAAAATCAGCTGGCCAGCACACACATACAAGTTGGAGCTGAGCTAGGGCAACAGCTCGCGTGCCAGCAGATATGGCTCCATGTGCCACCTGTGGGACCTGTGCCATAGGTTCACCATCACTAGGCTAGAGAAAGAGATATAGAAAGATGAGAAGGAGAAAAGGTGATGGAGAGGGAAAGGGGGGGGGGAGAGAGACAGGTATCTTCTCATAAAAAACAGAGCCACAAAACCTGGGTAGGTGTAGCTGGGGTGAAGGGGTCATGTGACTCAATGGGAGTGATGTCAAGATGGTCATGCCCACCCAGGTTTTGTGGGTCCAGATGCTTTGTTTTCTCTGGGAAATGGGTCCAAATGGCTCTTTCACTTTTTAAGTTTGCCTCCCTTATTCTAGACCAAAACAGAACCACTGTGGTACACAGTAAAATGAAATAAACCTTTGCCTTTCCTGGCAGAACAATAAGATTCCTCATTATTGTTAAGTCACAATGAACATGGGTAATGTTACCTTTAAATTCTTGGAGGCTGTATTTGTCCCTGGTGTTCAGGACCATATACATGGGCAGAGGACTTTGGCCATGATTCAGGGCATGCTTCTGCTCTGAAAGTGTGCTGCTACATCTCTGCAAAAAATAAATCAAGAACAAGTCACAAAAAATGTCATAAATTTAATCCTATTGGAACTAGAAAGAATGGGAAGAAGGATCCTAATTTTAATTTCATTCTCCTCGTATATCTGATTCATTTTTGGAACAAATTCTCACATTAAGGGATTTTGCATTAGGTATGATAATAATAATAATAATAATAATAATAATAATAATAATAATAATAATAATAATAATAATAATAATAATTTATTAGATTTGTATGCCGCCCCTCTCTGCAGACCCGGGGTGGCTCACAACAATAATAATAACAATGTGCAATGTAACAAATCTAATATTTAAAAGAAAGCATCTAAAAACCTGTCATTTAAAAACCATACATCACAAACATACCATACATAAAACTATATAAGCCTGGGGGAGATGTCTCAACAAAGAGGTTGCTTTTAAGTTGCTTCTAAGTTCTAAGTTGCTTCTCTCCTTGTTTAGTTTCCAGAAGCAATGGGTGGAAACTAAACAAGGAGAGAAGTAACTTAGAACCAAGGAGAAATTTCCTAACAGAACAATTAATCAGTAGGACAACTTTCGTCCAGAAGTTGTAAATGCTCCAACATTGGAAGTTTTAAAGAAAATGTTGGATAACCATTTATCTGAAGTGGTGTAGGGTTTCCTGCCTAAGCAGAGGGTTGGACTAGAAGACCTCCAAGGTCCCCTCCAACTTTGTTGTTGTTGTTGTTGTTGTTGTTGTTGTTGTTGTTGTTGTTGTTAGGAGTTGCCAACAAAATATTTTACATTATGCTATGAATCTGGAAGTCCCTTTCAAAAACAGAATAATAGAATAACAGAGCTGGAAAGGAGAAGCATCGTATTTGATCTGAATGTCCCAAAGGTGCTTTCTCAAAAGGCAACTGGACTTTTTTGTATTTCTTTGAAGATGTTTCTTTGAAGAAAAAAAATAAAGCCCCGTTGCCTCTTGAAAAAGCACCTTTGGGACCACTATGACCTGGATGACTGAGAATCTCCATAAACATTTGATCTGAATGTATTGAGCAGATAAATTATATAGTGGCCCACCATGTGTTCTACCACCCAATGTCACATCTTCACCTGTTCCATTGTTGTTGTTATTATTTATTAATTATTATTTATTATTTATTAGATTTGTATGCCGCCCCTCTCCGTAGACTCGGGGCGGTTCACAACAATAACAAAGACAATGTAAGAACAAACCTAATAATTTAAAAAACACTAAAAACCCCATTATTAAAAGCAAACATACACAGAAACATACCATGTATAAACTGTATAGGCCCAGGGGAGATGTCTCAGTTCCCCCATGCCTGACAGCAGAGATGGGTCTTAAGAACTTTACGAAAGGCAAGGAGGATGGGGGCAGTTCTAATCTCCGGGGGGAGCTGATTCCAGAGGGTCAGGGCTGCCACAGAGAAGGCTCTTCCCCTGTTATGAATTGCATGATAAGTATAAGGAATATTCTATGTAAGTTCCACTGGAAACACTTAGAATCTCCTCGTAACCTTTGCATTGGATGTGAAGAAGTCAGAAGAAGAGGCAGTATAATGCAAATGTAAACTTTTGAGGGTGGGATCAGTGTAGGTAGCTTCAACCCCATATGAGGTTTTTGTACTCTGCACATTCAAACCGAATGTCTGGATAAGGCTATGGTGTTTCTTGCATTGCTTTGATCTTTCAGAATGTACACTCAGACTTCTATCAGAACCTTTTAATAATTGAGAAATTAGAAACATCTATTACCCCATTTCCTAATGCTTGGTCAATGAAAAGTCCCCAGAGATCGGTAATGCAAGTTTTGTAGCCATCCTTTTCCCGCTGCTTCAGAATATCATGGTATTCTTTTAAGCGGTCTAATGTAAAGCAATCCAGCTTGCATTTGGTCATGTTTTTGCGAGCTTCTGCGATTGGTCCTAAAAGTTCCTTCTGTGACCAACCAGGATCTTCATACAGATTTGAAAGTGTCCTACAAAAAAGACACCGCTTGATAACGAGAGTTACAATTCCCTAAATTATATTAAGGGTTATTAACATATTTTAATATTATTCAATATTTAAACAACCATCATGCTAATTTAAAAACTTTTTTTTAAAAGAACAAGAATTGTGATGCAACTTTAGGATTTTTCTGCCAAAATACCTTTAAATGTTCAATAATAGTGAAAATAAGCATAACAAAACCACAATTAATTCACTCTATCCGAGAAATGCAGACACAAAGTTTTGGCCAAGTCAGCCAAAGGAAAATTTTAAAAGTCATTTTCAAGTTTGTAAATTTTTTCCTCTGTTTTTGAGCTATCAATAACAACGAATTATTGCTAATCTGCCAAAGATGATTTTTTAAAAAATATAACAAGACAATATAGGAATATTTTAAATAAATTCTAAACATATGAATTCTGCCCATCAGTCCCATTTCCTCATCAAATTAGAGGGATATTTAAAAGATTATGTTTATTAGCAAGCGTATAATATGAACAGCCAAGATGAATGTATGTACTGTATGTATGTAAGTATGTATTTTATTGATATATCACATTTATGGCCATCCATCTCACCATAAGGCAGGGCTTCTCAAATAGTGGGCCGGCCCCCCTGAAGGGGGCATGGAGCAATGCTGGGGGGGGAGACACATGACCCCAGGAATGTGCTTTTTTTGCCGCAGGGAGTAGGGGTTTTTTGCACTGAACAATAGCACACAGCACAGAACAGGAGATATAAAGTGTAGATAACAAACCCTTAAGAGACACCATGGAAAAATATTTAACAGGGATGAAAAGAAAGGAGGAGAGAGACGGAGATAACGAGATAAATGGCAAGTCTCCCGAAAGCTAAGACGAGGAAATATGACGAAGAGTATGTAGCGCTTATTTTCACTGTGACTATGGTGGGAGACGAGGAAAGACCAGTATGTTTACTGTATCTAAAAATGTTGGCAATGGACAGCATGTAGCCAAATAAATTAAGGTGTCACTTAAACACATTATATCCCAATTGCTTGAGGTTTTTCAGCGAAAATGTGCCAAAGTGGGCGGGGGGGGGGTATAGCAGAAAATAATTGAGAAGCACTGCCATAAGGCAACTCTTCTTATCAGAATATGTGATAGGTTGAAGGGTTAAAAAAAACTTCATTTATATTGTTCTTACCAAGTAGAACCAGAAGATCCAGAAATGTACATGAAACAGTCTAAAAGATTCAGTTTCTGAAGACCAAGTAAATGGCCATGTAAAGCTGTAAATGCCCGAGCTCCACCTCCTGTGGCCATAATAGCCACCACAGGTACCTATTCAACAAATAAAAACCAATGAAATGGTGGGGACTCATTTTAATGATAAAAAAGGAGCAAATAACAATGGCCAAGTAACTTCACAAATCAAAATTGGAGAAAAATTCCCCTATTATTTTTCTAATAATTACTCAAGCTGTGGAGTTTTTGATGCTCTCTGAACTTGGTTGTTTTCTTGCAGGTGCTACCTGGTTTGGTAATGAAACATTTTCTTCTTGACTTTTTGATTGTATCTTTTAAATGATATATACTGTAGTTTAGTTTATTATTATATATCTTCTGATGGGTGAGTTTTGTTAGTGCTTGGCTTCAGATATTTTGGGGAGTTTTGGACTTCACTTAGTCTATGATACTCAGTTTCCTAGTTGAAACTATGGTTACGTCGGCCCATATGTTGTGAAAATGTTACCCAAGACATAATGTGATACAAAAATATTTCTGTGTCTAACTTAGATAAATTATGAATGTACAGTATTCATTTATCAATCTTCTCAATCCTATTTCCAAATCTGCATGACTCTTCCATCTATGCTTAGATTTGCCAGAGGTCTAGATAATTAATAGAAAACTAAATTTTCATTTTCTGTAGTGAATTGCAATGGTTGTGCTTTACATACCTCATGATCTTGCAAAATATTGTCCATGCAAAGAACCCTTTCCAGGGCAGCTGCTACAATTTTCTTCCTTTTCTGTATAAATACTTGTTCATCTGGACACAGTTCATAGTCTAAACGTACATCAAGCTCTTTTTGCCTTGCATATAGTCCACGATGAAAGAAATCATAATAATAATTAATAATAATTTATTGGATTTGTATGCCGCCCCTCTCCGTAGTCTCGGGGCGGCTAACAACAATGATAAAAACAGCATGTGACAATCCAATAATAAAACAGCTAAAACCCCTTATTTATAAAAACCAAATATACACACAGACATACCATGCATAACTTGTAATGGCCTAGGGGGAAGGAATATCTCAACTCCCCCATGCCTGGCGGTATAAATGAGTCTTGAGTAGTTTACGAAAGACAGGGGGGGGGCAATTCTAATCTCTTGGTTCCAGAGGGCCAGAGCCGCCACAGAGAAGGCTCTTCCCCGGGGGCCCGCCAAACGACATTGTTTAGTCGACTGGACCTGGAGAAGACCAACTCTGTGGGACCTTATCGGTCACTGGGATTATATATCACTGTTAAGATTTATTTAGGAAGACTATAATAATATCCAGTAATATGAAAAAGAATCTCAAGCACAATCACACTTCCATCTTAACTCAATCATAAGACTGAAATGCCTCAGATGATAGTGGAAGATGCATAGATCAATAATCTATGCATCATTGTGCATGGTGTATAGATTATTGCATCATGTACAAAAATCATTGCAAGATTAAAAAAAACAGGTTAGGGACAGATCATTATGGGAAAAAATCTATTTAAAATCCAGCTTGATGATCAATAAATTAAAGTATTTTCTCTTACCACTCTTTTACCTTTACACATAAATCAATTGATTTATCCTAGAGATAAAAAAAATAAATGTTAATAATTTGTTAAAGTAAAATTCATTTAATTGAAATTTAATTATTGTTTATTTGAGTCTTTTTCAAATTGCTTTCTGACATTTTTATGGAAAAAAATCAATTTCTATATTCACCTACATATTCCCTTGCTCGCTCTTTCAGACACACACAATTATATTTTGAATTCCAGAAAAAAATGAATATTTATGTAACATTTTCTAGCACAATGAACTTCATGGAAACAAGTCAATCCACACACCAGTCAACTGCAGCATAACCATCACAATCCTCTTAAAATGATTGTTTTTCTATATATCCAAGAAAGACATCTCAGAAATCACCATGCTACAAGCTCCTGGCATCACAATTCTCCAAACAGCAACAAAATCCCTTCAAGGCAATCTTAGCAAACCTGAAAATCAAATGGCAAAGCAAATCCGAAATGATGTACAAAGGTATAATGCTGTTATTGTTGTTTTGAAGCTTTGAGTCACTTTCTGACTCCAGGAAACTATCTAGTGACATTCTGCAGAAGTGGTTTGCCTCTTTCCTAGAATTGCCTGGCCCAGTCTGGTGCCTAAAGCAAAATTAGGATTCACAGTCTTCTCGTTTCTAACCTGATTCCTTATTTAGTACAGTAGTGGCCAAAATTGTGGAAACCTTTTGGGAAAAGTATATTTTTCAGGTTTGATGGATGATAACACCACTTTGTTTTTGGAGCAGTGCCATAAAATTTTGTATCCATAATTGAATCAAGAATATAATAACTTTTATGAAAGATTTCCTATTAGACTAGCAGTTATGAAACACGTAGAAAAAAAAGGAGATATACAAAAATTATCACCATAGAAAAAACTAGATATACAAAAATTATCACCACGTCAGTTTATGCTTAGTTGAGTAACCTTTAGCATGAATTTCAGCCTTATGTCTTTCCATGGAGTGAACCAAGTCTTTTAGTTCTGCAGCTGTTATAATATGAATCCAAGATTGAATAGCTGCTTCTATTAACTAGGTTATATTGCTGGGTCGCTTCTGACTAACAAATTTCTTTAGTTGGCTCCATAGATTTTCAGTGAGGTTAAGGTCTGGGTTATTTGGCTCTTTGCCAAAACAAGATGACACCTGATTGGCTCTCTGAACACTCATGCTCATTGGCTACACTCAGATCAACCTAAGCAAGTTGTGCTTCATTTTTCTGTTTATTTGGCTCTCACTTTTAATAAAATACAGATAATTGAACAAACTTTGTTGCGTTACCTTCTTGGTTAAATTGATATA
Organism: Erythrolamprus reginae; assembly: GCF_031021105.1. Taxonomy (NCBI): domain Eukaryota; kingdom Metazoa; phylum Chordata; class Lepidosauria; order Squamata; family Dipsadidae; genus Erythrolamprus; species Erythrolamprus reginae. The sequence continues at coordinate 86,501,452 of NC_091950.1, forward strand.
TAATTTTAGTAGCACCATAAAATTATATATCAATTTCCATTGATATATAATTTTATGGTACTACTCCAAAACAAAGTGGTGTCATTAGCCATCAAACCTGAAAAATACTGTACACTTTTCCCAAAAGGTTTCCACAAGTTTGGCCACTACTGTATATCAAACTGCCTCTCAATGAATGGACTGCCAAAAAAAAAAAATACTCCATTGGACAAAAGAGTGGAATATTGGCAGTACATCAATTGTACATCAGAAAACAAAAATGGAGCACCAGTAAAATTCAGTTTCAACTATCATGACCAGGAGGGACATTCCCATAAATCAGGCAAGTCAAGCAACTATACCTTCTCTAATTAAGCTTTTTGTTTGCCCAAGTTCTGTGAGTCACTGAAGCTCATAATAGACCTACATGGCAGATAAATTAGATATGACAGACAAATTAAACATTAAAATATTAAACATATTGTGCAAGAGTGCCCATGACATGTATTTTATGGTTCCTTAGAAGATCTGCACGAAGAAGGTAATTGCCTGGATAGCTGAATAGGATATCCAGTTATGAGGACTCTGCCATACACCCATAAAAGTTATGTGAATAATTACATGGATTGTAATTATATATAAAGAGTATATATTTACTTCTGTTTGTCATGTTTTCATCATACGCTAAATAAAAATAACAGGCAAATCACAAAAACAAATTTATTTTTAAATTTCAAAATTTTCTTGAAGTTCGAAGGACAAATGTCACAAGAAATAACCTTTATTGTTGGTTTCTTCTTCTACATCTCCAATATGCAAATGTAAAAGATTTTTAAATTGAACCAATGACATGATTTCTGCGAGATCATCCTACATAATTTCTTCATATTGGGTGACATTGCAGACATCTTCCTACATCAGGGGTGTCAAATTGGTGTCCCATGGCAGGACAGGACATGCCCACCCAGCTCTCAAGAATGGGGAAAATGTTGTGAAATGTCATATGACAGCAGTGTGATGCAGTGTGTTTGACACTCGTGTCCTATACATTTAAAATTTTTGATCCCTCACATTCAGGTTCCTACTGGTATGGATGAGGATGCTGCACTGATGGTAAAACTGGAGCTGTGCACACCGAAATATTGCACACACATGTGTCACAACGCAAAATGTTGCTTCCTACGCATGCCAGAGACCCAAAGATGTGCATGCAGCACACCGGTAGCAGCAGTAGCGGAAACCCTCGCCTGCTCACATTTTGTGCGAGTGCCAAAGCACATGTATAACCATATTTATATATGGAGCCTGTCCATTATTATTGTAAGTTTGACAGTCATAAAGCAATTCATCTATGTGACCGACCAATTTTACAGCCTTTCCTTGCAGTAGACATTAAGAAAACTCATTGTTTACTATGGGTTATTTTTGCCAAAAACTGGAAGTAAAGGTCAATTTCTGGCCACTCCCACCCCCAAATAACTTTGTAAATTGCAGTTAAATCACTGTGGGATAATGCAAACATTTGTGTCTGTTGCTGACTGTCTGAAATGCAGTCATGTGACTGGGGATGTGGTATATTGTAACTTTGAATAGTCCTTTCCATTGGCCAGAAAGGCTGGGGATATTGGAATTTACAAAAGGTAAAGTTCCATTTGTTGAAAGATGTGATTATTCCTCATATATTTGTTACCTTAAAAGTTAATTTACGTGTTTAATTCACAATAACATATTGAGCCACCCTCTTTTTTTGCAATTAAAAAATAAGTTTTTAATATTTTAAAAGATGTTAAAGCTTTTTGATATTCCACCATGAAACAGTACTTACCTTGGCTATAGTTACTTCTTTTTCCATAGAGATTGAATCCAGAGGTAAAGTAAGACAAATAGTTTTATCTGAAAAACACTAAGAGAGAGAACATATCAATACACAACAGCCTTGCAGACCTGCAATCTTGAACTCAGTGGAACTTTCTCCTATGTAGATATGTATAGGATTGCAGTGTTAATTTGTTGTATCAACACACAGCAACAGCTATAACAAGAGTATCTTCAGTTTATTATAGAATGTATTTTCATTGGCTATAATTGTTGATTCAAAAGGAGAAATTTCCTGACAGAACAATTAATCAGTGGAAGAACTTGCCTCCAGAAGTTGTGAATGCTCCAACACTGAAAGTTTTTATGATGTTGAAGGACATTTGTCTGAAGTAGTGTAAGGTTTTTGTTGTTGTTGTTGTTGTTGTTGTTGTTGTTTTTATTGTTATAAAAAAACTGGATTTTTTTAAAAATCAGGAAGTATGCTTAATAATAATAATAATAATAATAATAATAATAATAATAATAAATAAATAAATAAAAACAGAGTTGGAAGGAACCTTGGAGGTCTTCTAGTCTTGCCCCATGCTTAGGCAGGAAAGCCTACACTACTTCAGACAAATGGTTGTCCAACATCTTCTTAAAAACTTCCAGTGTTGGAGCATTCACAACTTCTGGAGGCAAGCTGTTCCACTGTTGAATTGTTCTGTCAGGAAATTTCTCCTTTTGAATCAACAATTATAGCCAATGAAAATATATTCTATAATAAACTGAAGGGTTTTATAGGCCATAACCAATACTTTGAATTGTGACCGGCAACCAATCGGCAACCAATGCAGACTGCAGAGTGTTGGTGTGACATGGGCATATTTAGAAAAGCCCATGATAGCTCTTGCAGCTGCATTCTGCACGATCTGAAGTTTCCGAACACTTTTCAAAGGTAGCCCCATGTAGAAAGTGTGCATATACACACCAACACCAACAAGGAAAGGTTAACCATCACATTAAACTGCAATATGTGGGCATAGCTTACTGGGTACAACCAAATTAGTTAGAATTAATCAGCAGTGTATGATTCACTTCCAACTAATGTTAATTGAATAGGTTTATCTACATCAGCAAATTAAACCATTGGTCAAATAATAATAATTCATTTTCATAATCAGACGGAAAGCCCAATGTAGTTTACATTGTAATACCTTTGTTGATTTTTTAAAAAAATGCATATTGTTATTATTAGGTTTAACAAAGGAGAAAATAGTTTTTCTGCTCACATCTTCTCTATATGTGGAAATAAAGTAACATGAAGCAGATCACAAGTGTACCCATCAGTGTTATAATAGGTGTTAACTAACTTCAGTGATAGTTAGATGTCACTAGAAGTTGTTGGTGAAGAGCCCACCTCTGTAATTTTATTCAGAATAAATGTATGCTATAGGACAAGTAATTGAAGTAGGTTTGTTTTGATTTCTGAATTAAAATGTGCCTTAAAAACATACAGAATTTGTGCCACACACATCATTTAGTAATTCTACTTTTAAGGAAGATTCTTTACACTTGACGCATTTAAATTCAAGAGGTACAGAAGAAGTCAACGGAAGTTTCTGGGATTCTTCATAGCACCCTTGCATAGTAAATAAAGCAATTTCATCTGTGAAAAAGGAAAGATACA